>NC_091977.1:196539017-196849506 GCF_044704955.1 Pristiophorus japonicus
AAGCTGAAAATGGATAAAGAAACCCTGATTATGTTAAATCAGTTCAAATGGTTATGTGGAATCTCTGAAGTAATGTAGAAACTTGTTTGCAATTAATTCCATTTTTAAGATGAGGTGGATTTACTGAACTTAGAGTGAGTTTGTAAAATATTTACAACCTTTGCAACACAAGTATTTCAAGTAATGACACCATATGGAGAAGCACATAACAGTATAATTGTGATGCCACTAACAGATTGGATGAGGGATGGTAAGTACCTTGCATTTCCAATAGCAGGTGCCATCTGTTAAATATTTTGAAGTGTTTATGCACCTTTAGTTCCTTTTCACAGTGCAAAGCTTCCAAGTTTGTTCATCCTCATCTGGCACTAATCATTAATTACCATAGAAATATTGAAACCGCCTGAAATATTTTCAGGAAATGCAATGTCAGTGAAGTTTCCTGCCTTAGTCACGATGCCGTGCTGTTATTGTTCGTTGGTTGCTTTTTTTTCTACATGTCTTCCTGTATTTTTTTTAAACAATTGTTTTGTAGATTTTTCTTGACATATTTTGATTTTATGCAAGGGATTGATGTAGACAGAGTCTAGGCAGCATTGCCTCTGAATGGGACACAGCAAAGTTGCCGCATGAATTTTGAGGGACACAAGGCATATTTCAAAGCATAATGTTGCAAAAGTCAATAAATGCGTTATAATTTTTATGACAAGATTCCAAATATGCTGTGCCAGAAAGTATTTAATAGTTGACAGTTTGCTCTATCGTTGAAAAGTGCATATCAAAGGATTACTGTCAGCTGCAAAGTAGCAGCCGTTTTCCATTGTCACTAATTTTCATATTGTACCATCTGTTAACTAGCTTAAAAACAGAATAAGAATCAAAGCTGCAATACTAAAGACAGTAAAGGCAATCTACACTAAGATTGCGGTACTCTTTTTCATAAGTCTCAAATTAAATTTGTGACAAATTCCAAACAAATATTTTGAGGTTTATGCATTTTCCTTTGTGACTATTTCTTTGAGCTAGTATTTACTGATGGAAATACCTAGGCCTGCAACAAAACTAAATCTTTTTACCCATGCCAGTCTAAAATGTAATTTATTTGTTTTTCAGAAGAGATTAGCATTTCTAAAAGATGATCCTTGTTTCCAATGCCCCCTCTCCCTCCATCTTTCTGGATTCAGGCTGCCCTGTACAAATCTTAAACTATAATGGCAGAGGGTAGGCAGAGAAGATTAGGAGAGGCACGTTAATAATGAAGAAAAATATTAGCGAGATGTGCAAATGAGATAAATGGACACGTAGGGCTGGATTTTTGGCTTTTGAGATTTCAGGGCGATGGTAATGGTGACGGGGCGGTCCTGATAACGCCTGGAAAAAGTTTGTGCCCTTGTCTGCAAAATTCGGCAAAAAATGAGGTTCCATGATTGGGGCGCAAAATCAGGAATTACACAATGAAGTTTTTGCGCCCCGGCCGAAAACCGCGGCGTTAAAAAAAAGTTTTGTTGATTTAAGAAACTTCATTGTTGCACAGTGCCCTGCAACATAACGTTGTATATTGTATGGGTTTATTTTGGTGGGGGGAGTTTTTGTTACTTTGTTGCAGTAAAATTTCTGATTCATCCTTTGCCATTGGTGTCTTGCGTATCATTCCAACCTTCACCGGAGATGTGTCTTTATGGGGGCACATAATGTTAAGTTCAGAATAACTCCACGAGACTGTTGTAAGCTCAAACCATTGTGACCTTGGTCTCTTTAATCTAACTCCAAAGTGAGGCAGCAGCATAGTGGATTGCTTGCCCCAGAGTGCACAGGTGACCCTTAGGTCTCCCACAGATGTGCCCCCTAGTGGCAAGTCTTACACATTGGTGAGGTTTATATACATAACATCACTTCCCCCCCCCCCCCCCCCAAAGTCTTGTGTACAAGTTATTTACAAGTTGAGGCGATCTGGTGCTCTGCGTTCCCGGGTCGATCGCCTGAGTTGAAGTCCTGGCATGGGTGAGTTGGTCGGACCATTGCTGCACGGCAGTGTGGCTGGTCTGATCGGACTGTCTGGTATGGTGGGTTCATCTTCGTGGTTGACGGCGAGGTAGATTACTGGTTGGGTGTGTGTTGGTGGATCATAGATGGTAAAGTCTTCTTCAAACGTTTGCCCATTCAACAATTTAACGCCAGGCACACCTGTACAGGTAACCTACAAGTTTCCCACTGCTGTGCCCTCTGGTGGTTTTCCTTTTATACCTGCTTGCCCCAGGGTGCACAGGTGACCCTTAGGTCTCCCACAAGTGTGCCCCCTAGTGGCAAGTCTTACACATTGGTGAGGTTTGCATACATAACACACAGCTTGTCCAGTATTAGCTCCATCCCTCAGTTTCCTTCATGTAGGAGAACTAGTCCATTATGAGCTGGCGACGTGTGACTCTTGGTCCAGCTGCATCTCCACTCTGCCTCCCCCATGGATGGTGTGGCTTTCCATTGGGGGCCTCGCCAGGCTCCTCTTCGATGTCCTCCTGAGGTGGGCGTGCAATCCCCACTGGCCATGCTTGGCTGCTCATGATGGCCAAGTTCTGCAGCATGCAGCACACCACAATGAATTCAGATACCTTTTGAAGGCTGCCTTCAGAGTGGTCCAGGCATCGGTCTGCCTATAGGAGATGGCATATCTCTGTCAGCACTTCCTTTCAGAAGTGCAGCTTTCTCACATACTGCTCCTCAGAGAGCTGGAGGTCTGAGCGTTGGTGCCTGTAAACCCATAGGGGGTAAGCCCTCCTCCCCAGACATCTTTGGCCTCTCCTCATTTGTGGGCCAACATGGCCAGGAGCCCTTCTTCTGGCTTGACGCCGCCTGGCAATAGCATGGAGCATGATACGCTGGGGAACTAGTAATACCCCCATTAAATGTTCTCATTCATCTTGTAAGGGCACTGCACTGGCAGATAAAAGTGCCATTTGCAAGTCGGAGCTTCGCGCAGCATGATGTGCCCAACCGTTGCAGTCAATGTGACCTGCGATGCAAGATCCTCATCCTTCCATTTAAATATGCCGCCAAAACTGCCTGCTGCACCCTGGGAACGCCTTGTTTTTCTGACGTTTCTTGGAGCGGGCATTAAATGAAGAGTTGGGGACGAATGTGGCATTCCAGGGCGCTAACAGAGCGTTGCATGACAATTGACGTCATGATTTCATTGAAACTAGAGGGTGGGGTGGTAAGTTCTTGTGCTGCCGCAAACAATGAGCTGAATTTATCGGCTGGGCGCTAAAAGCTGGACGCCTGGCGTAACACCTAGAAATACCATTAACCGCCCCTCTGGGGCACAAACAGAGGCACAAACTAACTGAAAATCTAGCCCATGGTGACCTCCGCATTTTCCACAAAATTTTAATCCTCAATCTCCTGCCGATTGGCTGAAAACGCTTGTGATTGTAGGCTTCTCGACCTGGATAGATTTTAGCCCAAAACCAAGGAGAAAATGTCACCAGAACGCCGATCCCAATTTTTGATAACCTTTCACCTTCTCTGATCTCTAATTAATTTCTACTATCTGCACTGAAGGGATAGTAGATTGCAAACTTTACGATTCTATAGATATGTTAGTAGAAACACTTGAAAGCCCTACAACACCCTAATTTCAATGTATGGTCAATAAGGTAAGTTTTGTGGAGTCTTTTCAAGGGAGAGAAACAACAATGCAGAAGGGTTTATTAAAGAAGATAATGTGATGTGCTCTATAAATGCTATTCTGTTTTTCCTTTGCTTTTCTGTTTTTTTTCCTATGCTATCAAGTGATGAAGTATGTATCTGTTGAAGTCAGCCAAATTCGATCTTACCGTCACTCCATGCGTTACATCTACATGCACAATTTCTAGCACAGGTCACTAGATTGCAATCAGGAGTGGGAAACTTGTCTGATATTTCTGGCTAGGGTTATTAAGATCAATTGTAAGACTACTGATACATATCACCCATCTTCATCTTTAGGGAAAGAAATATTTTCCAATATTCCAACTTAAAACCACCCCCCTACTTGTATTGAAATACATTAATGGTCACTAGATAGACTTCTGGAATTATCCCTTTCTTCTTCTTCCACTTTTCTTTCCCTTTTACGCTATAACAGTTTGACTTACTAGCTCACAATCTGCTCTCTTTTTAGTTACTTCACCCCATTCCTCGACTGTGAAGGTAGACAGGTGCTTTGTTCCTAGTTTACTATTTCTGATGCGTGCGAGATATGGGGCCGAAAATTGCGGCCACTCCGGGTGTGTACAATGTGTGCATGTACCCGAAGAGGTCTCGCAAATGCTGGTTCTCGGCACGCGATGTGCATGAGCCGAGAACCGGCTTTTGCGATGATCTGTCAAAGTATCTTTTGACAGATCGCATGCATCCCCGCAGAAGGACATTCGCGGGCGGAGATTTGGGCTGTTTGCCCAACTCTTGCCCAGCGAATGTCCTTCAAACTCTTATGCTTGGTAAAAGCAGGTGTATAGCCTAGTTTTACCAGCGTAAGAGTTTTAAAACAAAGAAAAATTAAATGTTATTACTTATTATATTAAAAACCCTATCTATGAAAATAAATTTATTTTTAACACTATTAAAACATTTTTTTTTAAACTTCAAACCAATACATTTTTCTCAGTCATTTAATTTAATGCAATTTCTATTAATTTAAAAAATATGTATGTTTGTGTTTTATTTGATTTTAGGGGTGTTCTCATTGATAGTAATGGGAGCTCAGAGTTGTCATTACTATGAATGAGAGTACTACATTATGATTGGTGGTCCAGGTTCACGTGATCCCAGGATATGCATATTATCCTGGAAGACTTGGGCCCGTACGCTGGACTGCGAAACTAGGCCTTGAAGCGCAATCCTACATTCCTCTGGGACCACCAGGTAATTTTTTTTTTTTAATTCGGTCGGAGGTATCTGCCCGCAGGAAGCCTCCGACCGCAATTTTCCCCCCATTCTCTCTCTCATTCCTCATTCCCTGAGTAAAGGTCTCAGACCTGTTTGATACTTCCCATGCTTTACCCTCATGAAATAATGGCATAACACCCATATCTTACTGCAGCACACATTTGAATCAGTGTGCAAGGCCTTCCAGTCAGCATAAATTTGATGATGTGTATATGAGAATTAATTCTTGTATTTATTCTAAACTGGTTTCCCATTTATGTGTGCTAATGATTAGATGCTTAAAACATTTTTTTTTGCAGGGACAACCGTCTATATTAGCAGCATTTGAGGCGACGTGCCTCTTACCTGAGGATACAGAATTCTACTTTGTGTATGAGGGTTCACGCCAGATACATGTAACTGTGGCACAGAGACTTGATGCTAAAACTCTGGGGTCAATTATTCCAGGTAAGCGCACACAAACCGAATTGGATAATTTATTTAATGTGATGTAAAAATACATTTGAATACTTGTTTTTTTTAAGTGAGATTTGTGTGAACATGTAAATTGTGAATTAGATTTTGCCCCCTCCCACCCTGAAACAGATATTGAGAATACTTTCAGAATCTCTTCTACCAAACTGAGCCCATGTCATTTATTTAAGGAAATTGACAAGAGTGGGAATTTAGGCCATGAAATCGGGCCCATTTCGACCAGACGTTAAGGCCGGTTTGGATGAAAAAATGGCAGCTGCCTTGCTTCCGCCCACTTCTGGTGGGTCCCGAGGCAGCTGCCGTTTTCGGCAGGTCAGCAGCGCTGCCATTACCCGCGCTTGTTGCAGATATGCAAATGAGGCAGATTGTGATGTAAATGAGTGTGCAATGCTGATTTGACACACAATCTGCCACTTTGGACATCACCACTCTTTTTAATGCCCACTCCAAATCACGACCAGCAGGAAGGACCACGCAGCAGCACTATTTAAAGAGATCAGTACCAACTTGCAGCTGACTTGATTTTTATTTCTAATGGCTCTATGCAAGTTTGTGCAACTGCTTGGAGCTTTCTACAGTTATTTAAAGTTGGTGAGGTGACAGGGTGTGGTGCTGCAAGTGACGAACGCCTTGCTTCTGATTTAAAGGGTTTTGCTCAGACTATTTGCTCCCAGTCACGGGGGCTCTACTTATAGTCCCCCTCGCGCCCGAATATGACAGGGAGATGGCGCAGAGGCAACGAAGAAGAGGACACGATGCTCGCAGAGGGAGGAGGAGGAGGGGCAGGACAGCTCTCAGCAGGAGGCCTTTCCCACCTAGGGTCTTCCGAGAGCACTTCTCCTACTTGTACCTAAATAAATAAACTAATCAAACTCCAAAGAGGATAAAACCCGAAGTCCGGATGGATTGCATTCACGCATTTTAAAAGAATCTAGGGAAGAGATAGCAGAGGCATTACTACACACATTTAATAATTTTTAGAAAAAGGTGCAGTGCCAGAGGACTGGCAGATAGCTAATGTAATACATGTATTTAAGAAGAGGAATAGATCATGTCCAGGGAATTATAGACCAATCAACTTAACATTGGTGGTAGGAACAGTAATGGAATCTCTACTAAAGGAGAAAATAGAAGAACATCTAGAAACAAAAAATGTAATAATGAATAGTCAGCATGGATTTCAAAAGGGAAAGTCTTGCTTGACCAACCTTATTGAATTTTTTGAAGAGGTAACAGAGAGAGTAGACAATGGTAATGCTGTAGATGCAATGTATCTAGATTTTCAAAAGGGTTTTGATAAGGTACCCCATAATAGACTGATGAACAAGGTCAGATAATGCGGAGTCAGGGAAAAAGTAGCAGAATGGATAGCTGATTGGCTTCAAGACAGAAAGCAGATAGTAGGAGTAAAGGGTAATTATTCACAGTGGCAGAAGGTGGGTAGTGGTGTTCCACAAGGATCAGTGCTGGAACCACTGTTGTTCACAATTGATAACAACGATTTAGACTTTGGAATCAAAAACACAATTTCTAAACTTGAGGATGACACCAACTTGGGGGGATAGTCAATACTGAGGAGAACTGCAAAAAAATACAGGAGGACATTAATAAACTTGCAGAATGGGCATATAATTGGCAAATGAAGTTCAACACAGATAAATGTGAGGTATTACGTTTTGGTAGGAAGAATAATGAGGTCACTTATTACTTGGAGGGTGCGAGTCTAGGTGGGGTAGAGGAACAAAGGGATCTCGGAGTACAAAAACACGAATCGCAAAAAGTTGCGACACAGGTTAGCAAGGCCATAAAAAAAGCAAACCAAGCACTGGGGTTTATTTCTAGAGGTATAGAAACATAGAAACATAGAAAATAGGTGCAGGAGTAGGCCATTCGGCCCTTTGAGCCTGCACCGCCATTCAATAAGATCTTGGCTGATCATTCCCTCAGTATCCCTTTCCTGCTTTCTCTCCATTACCCCTTGATCCCTTTAGCCGTAAGGGCCATATCTAACTCCCTCATGATAATCTGGTACTGTCAGAATTTGAAATATTAAAGTGGTTTAATGAATGTAATGTCTGTGTGAAGTCCAGAGGAGCCTAATTAAGACTTTTAAACATTAACCGTTTTAACTGTTCAGGTCTCTAAATATTTACATAACCAAAATTATTATTGTTCTGATTTGGTGCTTTCGACATTCCCAACAAGATGGACCCTTAACTGAAAACTTGTTGCTTATGAGAATGACAATTTTGACTCACTGGACTGTAATCTTGCAGCAAAGGGGAGCGGGGTGGGGAAGAGAAGAGGAGGAGGAGAAAAGGGATTTACCAGTGGTCTACATACAGACGAGCAAAATTGAAAAAGTCACAAGTGTTCTGCCAGTCTGTTGGGATTAAATTAGCAATCTGAAAAAATCTGTGCACAAGATCTTAACATGTCATCACTGAGCGTATTTTGCAACAAGTTTTTGCACGAAATAAACAAGTTGGCTTTTTGTCTGGATTCCTTTTATACTGAAGCTTACACTAACTGGTCTGCTCCAGTACAGCAAATATTAGTTGTACAATACTGTCGATGAACAGATCAGACAGTCAGTGCATCAAGCTGCTAGTCTGACAATTCACTTTTTGTTCAAGCTTGCACAATTTATGACAAACGAAACATACAATTTATAGTGCTGTACCTACTGTGCTATCGTTTAGAATTTTAATCTGGATCTCCTGATGTTATCCCAATTAAAAAAACACATTTTGGCAGTGACCAAATACTACCCAATACATTGTGTTACCTTTCGGCAACTTGGCACTCGAGAACAATAAGCATCTGTTTATAGGCTGTGCAGAATTGTGTTTAAAACCTCAGGTGACTGACAGTAATGAACAACAGGAGAGCACGTAGGAGTTTAAAAACATACCAAAAACATTCAAATAAAATTTAAAAATACATATTTATTAAAAATCATGCCCACTCAGGAAATTTTATTTTAAACCATAATTAAAACTTTTTTTTTTTAATCGGCAAATATTTTTTTTTTCAAAAACATTTCTATCAACTTCAGTTTCTATAGTGTATTTATGTTTTTTTAATATTTTATGTAGTGCTTGGGTATTTGAGGGTATTTCTCATTCATAGTAATAAGAGTTTCGGACTTACGAAACTCCTATTACTATGAATGAGAATATACTATACTTGATTGGCTGCCCAGAGCCATGTGACTCCAGCTCCAGGCCTGCGCACGTGCTGACGAGCACGCACTGCGATGCGCAGTCAGGAGAGGTTTTAGGACCGGGATCTCGCGTGGGTGCAGCAGCTTCAGGTAGGTGCGCTTCTTTTTTCCAGAATCCAGTCGAACGCCCGTGAGAAGGAGAAACCGGGATTTCTGGGGCCTTGATTGCACGGTGATTTGATGTGCACCCTTCATACCCTGGTCTGAATCTAGCCAGACACAGTAGATGGAATAAACATCTCCTTTGTCTTTAACATCTGTCCAGTGTCCTAGGTTAATTAATTGGGCAGTTTCACTGTTCTCAATGAATAAACTCCACGATTGGAAACGGTCTTACTTTGCCTGTTAAACATTTAATTGGTCATGGAAAGACAATTTATCACAATGTTCCTTTTTCAGATTTTCCCAACTGAAGGACAAACTGAAAAGTGTATTTGTCTTGTTACTCATCACCCTTGCTCACAGCTAGCACTGTATGCACAATAAACCAAGATTAATGGGAGGAGAAAATAAATTCAAGATATAGATCACCATAATGGGTGGCTTTCATGGATAGAAAACATGTCAAGCCCTGCCATGAGCTTATTTGATTTTGTTGAATATAATGCATCTATGAAATGACAGTACAATTCACAACCATTTTGCCATATTTTCTAAAGTACTGTAGCTTTGCAGACATAAGTCAATTTTATATGCAGATTTATATACAAAACAAAGATTTCGTTGTGACTAATACTCACATACATTCATTGATCTATACAGTACATTGAGGATATTCCCCAGGTCCCAGCTGATTATGAAAAATATTAGTGATTTGAAAAGTAGGGAAGTTATGGTAAACCTGTATCGAACCTTGGTGAGACCACACTTTGAGTACTGCATACAGTTCTGGTAGCCATATTATAAAAAGGATGTAGAGGCACTGGAGACGGAGCAGAGAAGATTTACAAGGATGATACCAGAAATATGAGATTATACGAACAGGAAAGGATGAACAGGCTGGGTCTCTTTTCTCCTGAAAAAAGAAAGCTGAGGGGTGACCTAATAGAGGTCTTTAAAATGATGGAAGGTTTTGATGAAATAGAGAGAGTGGGGAAGAGCATAACTAGAGGCCATGAATATAAGAATACCAAGAAATCCAATAGGGAATTCAGAAGAAACTTCTTTGAGAGTGGTGAGAATGTGGAACCTGCAACCACGGGAGTGGTTGAAGTGAATAGCATAGATGCATCTAAGGGGAGGCTAGACACGCATATGAGGGAGAAGGGAATAGAGGGTTACGCTTTAGATTTAGATGAGGAAAGATGGGAGGATGCTCGAGTGGACCATAAGCACCGGCATGGACTGGTTCGGCCTAATGGCCTGTTTCTGTGCTGTATATCCTATGTAACAACCATATAATGCCAGCCATGCTGCCATGAGGAACTTCATCGAAGTGACCATCGGGGTACTCAAGCAATGGTTCCGCTGCCTTGACTGCTCAGTAGGAGCCCTCTAGTACTCACCGGTGTGGGTGGCCCATTTTTTGGTGGTCTGTTGCATGTTCCACAAATTGGCCATCATCGGTGCACAATCCTCGTTATCACGGGTTCTGGGACCACCTCAGGATGAGGAAGAGAGGAGGCAGGAAGCAGATCCACGTTCTGGATGGGCTGTCTGTGAGCACCTCTGGTACCAGTGAATGAAACCCCAGATCCCCGTGGCTCATCACCAACTCATCTTACCATCCCTCTGTCACGGAACATCACAGCGTCCTCCTGAGCACAAAGCTGAAATGAGAGCCACCACAAAACAAACATTCCAAACATAATTTATAAATTTATCAAATCCAAGTTAAAACAATGTCAACTAATCACCTACGTGTATTCCCCTAGTGTCTATCTTTCGTGTTAAATTTCCTACTCGAGTGCTCTTACGAATTGCTCCCCTAGTGGCTGTAGCATGGCTGGTGGAAAGCTGCTGACTTTCAGTGGACGACTCTGCAGATGGCCTTGCAGGACGACCTTGAGCAGCTCTGGGCCTAGAAGGCCTGGCTGTATAACCTGCATGGGCTGCAGCAGTCCGGGTTGGCTGGATGACTGACAGCAGCAAGGGCACTGGCGGAGTGGCAGTGGTAGGAGTAGGAATGTTGTCATCCTGAGATGACAGCAAGTTCTTGCTCCACAGACCCACTGCCACTCCCCCAGGGTGGCGCCTCAGCATTCCCAGCCATCTGTTGGGAAGACAGATTGCTGGACTGCTAGGAGATCCTGCAAACCCCTTTTCACAATCGTAAACCCAGCCACGCTGGCAGCAGTCTGAGCTTCCACTGCATCACTGCAGCATCCTGGAAATCATGAGCTCCAAGCTCTACGCAAAACCCTGAGCAATGTTGGAGCTGGATTTCTCCATGCTCCTTGACATTGATAACAGTCTCTCTGGCAGGCTTGCCATTTCAAATCCCGCCTCTATACTACCCTCAAGTGTGCGTCATGCTATTTTCTGAGCAGGTGCTTGGGAGTGTCAGATCAAGTGCCGGTGTCTCCTCTTCTCTCATCCACTACTTCTTCATGCACAGGCTGGGCTGGTGGCAGTTCTTGGGTATCTGAAAGGAGAAAGAGCCAAGGATTGGGTTGTGGTGAGGGGAAGGTGGGGGGTTGGGGGGGGGGGGAACCAAGAAGTGCATGCTTACAGCATTAGCAGCTTGCAAGTGAAAAGAAATTGTGGGATGAGGGGGAAGTGAGATGTGAGGAGAAGGGATAGGTTTGAGCATACCGTCGACATCAATGCTTTCAGCCTTGCCGATTGCCACGGCCCCAGTGACGGCTCCTCCAATGATCTCCAGCACAGTTTCCTCCAGCTGTTTGCTTTTCCCCCCCACCTGTTTGCTCCTGCTGGTGTCGGTTGTGAGCCACCTTGAGCCAGCATGTGTGGTGCAATGTGTGAGTAATGTGCCTGTCATGATTGAATAGCTGGCTTTGTGTGCAAGGTGTGAGATTTGGGTGTGAGACCTGTAAGGGTGAGCTGAATGTATGCTTGTGAGGCAAGTGTTGTGATATCTAGAGATTGTTTGTAGGTGAGTGATGGGGGTATGGTGCATTCAGCAGTATGTGAAGCTAGTGGTGCAGTTGAAGATAGCATTTGAAGATGCAATCATTCACCTTGACCATTCGTGTGAGGTCATTAAACTTCTTGCGGAACTGGATCTATGACCTGGGGGAATGACTGGTGGCACTGACCGCTTCACCGATCTGCTCCCACTGTCTTTGCACACTGTGTCTAGGGGGCCCCCTGCACCCCTGTTTGTGGAGGACCTGTCTCCTCCTATAGATCCCCTTCACCAAGACTTCCAGTCATGCATCGGAGAACCAAAGTGTCCTTTGTCTGCCCTGTTGAAACATTGCTAAGTTGTAGCTCCAGTCACAAAAAACACCTCCGCTTTAATAAGTGCAGACAGCTTTTTTACTCTGTAGGCAATCTTTAAATAGAAAGCAGACTTTCCACGATATTAGACTCTATGTTGAGTGTTGAGCCAAACAGCAGCATGTTCAGCACTGGGTTCAGCGCCGCAATCAAGTTAATGAGCAGGCAGCACTAATCAGCCATGATCATATTGAATGGTGGTGCAGGCTCAAAGGGCCAAATGGCCTACTCCTGCACCTATTTTCTATGTTTCACATTCTGCCTGCACTACTTTCAACAGGCATAGACAGCGCGCATTGAGATTCCCGCATCTGTTTTTGGACCTTATCCAATTTGGCCCCCCGCAGAAAGGTTTTAAGTGAAGACAAAAAAATGGTAACAGTGGATCTGATTTGGATTCCCTAATGTTCCCACTATTTATAAATTATAACATCGAGGGAGAATACGTTTTGCTATATTATAAAACTGTAATATGAGACATAATGGAAAAAGAAAGAATTTGCATTTATATAGCACCTTTCCTGACCTCACCACATCCCGAAGTGCTTTACAGCCAATGAAGTACTTTTAATGTGTAGTCACTGTTGTAATGTAGGGAACACGGTAGCCAATTTATGCAAAGCAACATCCCACAAACAACAATTAAATATAAGACCAGATAATCTGTTAGTGATGTTGGTTGAGGGACAAATATTGGCCAGGACACCAGGGAGAACTCCCCTGCTCTTCACATAGTGCCATGGAATCTCTAATGCCCATGTGAAGGGGCAGACGGGGGTCTTTCATGTGAAAGACGGCATCACCAAAAATGCAGCACTCCCTCAGTACTGCACTGTAGTGTCACCCTGGATTATGTGCTTACATCTCTGCACTGGGACTTGAAACCACAGCCTTCTGACTGAAGGGTAAAAGTGCTACCACTGAGCCAAGCTGACACTTATAAATATATATTTAATACTCTATAATATATTTAGTACTGTATTTGTCATTTTGTATGTTTATATTTACTCGTGGGTTTTGTTGCAGGTCACGATACTTTGGAAGGTGTTACAGTTTCTGCCTGCATGTACACAGAGAAAAAATCGGTATCTATCCTTGGGTGCAGTAAGATAACCTATATTCAGGATGTCGCGTATGAACTGGCTCAAGCTCTGGTTGAGAGTGTTGACACAGCCACTTGTACTAGTCACCTGACTCTGCTTGAACGATTTGGCCTAACTATAGAGGCTCTGCAGTCTTTAGATGAGAAAATGACAACTGCTGTTCAACACTTGGAGTTACCACCATCTTGGAATCTCCTTGGAATGTTGGCAGGGCAAGGTAATTATATATTTAATCTTTTGTTTACATAATGTGATTCTACGTACTTGACTAAGGAATGTTGTTTTTCAAGTTAATGGTTAGAATTCCCAGATATTGCAACACCATTGCCTGAGCTAGTTTTATAGGTGTCATTGCAAAGATTTCCATGAATTTCCATCATTTACAAGCGCCTTGTTCTATATGCATTGTGCTATTTGTAACTGATAATGGACTCTCTTTTGTTTGTGGGGTTCAGTAACATTGTGATTTTGTGCAGAGTACCGCATAAGGAGAAAGATTATCCCATTCATTTAATATTTTTTCCTTCTAACAGTAAATATTTGTTGTCGAGGAATATATTCTAATGCTGCCTGTGTGTTCATGTAAGTTGGGGTGGGAAGGTAGGTTCACAGCAGGTGCGACTCTTTAACAATGCTCTTTGCATAAGGACCTTGATTAAAATGAGTAAATGTGGTACAGAGCACTGGACTTGTATGTTTTGAATATCAAGATGCAAGCTGCCCTATGTAGGTGCTTCTATCATACTGAAGGCAAATGTCCATTGTACAACTAATGAGGAACCTCTGACTTATGGGACAACACCTGCTGGAAGGCATTACCTTGAACACGAGTTCCTTTATAGAAAGCTTGGTGTCTATCATGGTTGGGTTGCAGAGAAGTAAGAAACAGCTACTGAAGCTCTGCATCTCCAATCAGTGGAGCCATTGTCCAACAAGGTATGGCATGCACCGTAATGTATTTGCTTCATGGGTTCTTTGCTTAAGAATTCATAGCAACGCATTGCTATTAAGAATTAGTTGGTTTATTAGCAAAAGGTTTAACAATCATGCTACACAATACCAGTTCATCCACCAGGCTCACAACTACCTGCCTCATCATGGATCCCCTAAATCCAACTGGCTGGGGTTTTATTGAGTCTTGTGAACATCACGTGATTGGCTAAGCCACTCCCAACTCAACAGCTTTACCAACCTGTGAGCATACTCACAGGTGCATACATTTCAGCACCCATGTTGTGATTAGGGGGTGGTGGAAAGGTATATATATATTTTATGGTGAGTTGTGCTTCCCACCAGCTCGTGTGAGGAGCTATTGGTATTTGCTACCTGCTTTGCATAATAATGGGTGACGATCCTTCTTGGGGATGGTGAAGACTTGAGGGTTCATAGAATCATAGAAGACCATTCGGTCCATCAAGCCCGTGCTGGCTCTCTGCGAGCACCTCAGCTAGTCGCACTCCCCCACCCTTTCCCTGTAGCCCTGCAAATTTTTTTCTTTCAGGTACTTATCCAACTCCCTTTTGAAAGCATTGATTGAGTCTGCCTCCAACACCCTTTCAGGCAGTGCATTCCAGATCCTAATGACTCGCTGTGTAAAAAAAAACTTTTTTCATTTGTCGCCTTTGCTTCTTTTGCCAATCACCTAAATCTGATTCTTGATCCTTCTGCTAATGGGAAGAGTTTCTCTCTATCTATTCTGTCCAGACCCTTTATGATTTTGAACACCACTGTCGAATCTCCCTTCAATCTTCAAATCTTCGGATCGCTTCAAGATGAAATGCCTGGGATGGAATATCAGAACTAGATCAACATGCCCAGTAATCCAATACCTGAGCCAGGGAACTTGGCAGTACTCTTGGATACAGCTGACGATTGGCCAACCAGCTTGTCTCATTTAATAGAATCTAGAATGTGGATGTGTCATTAGGCATTGAGATTCATCCCACTTTGTTTTGCAGAATTATCTGGAACAATGTCCTAACAGGTAGGATGGTCATGGCTGGACAAGCAGCAGAAAGCTTACTAATGCTGGTAGGCAATGCAGTTTTAGCTGGCTGAACTCCAGCAGTATCCCTCTACACACTTGACGGTCTCTAAGCCTTTGCCTAAATTCTCTCCACTTCAATAATTGGGATGTGTTCTTATGAAAGAGTGAGGACTATCAAGCAAATGATACTTTGGGGCCGAAATTTAGCAGTGCAAGAAAGCTGGCGCACCTCCTGACTTTTTGGGGCCATCACTTTGGTGGTGCCCTGATTGATTTTCAGGCCAAAAAGTTAAAGAATGGGTTCCTGTGCTAACAAGCGCCTCCAAAGTGCACTTTCCAGCGGTCTGGCTGTGCTAATTGAAGCGGCTGGTGATGTGTTTGTAATGAGCCAGCTGCTCCCTGGCCTCCTTAAAGATCAGGGTTTGCAGCTCGGCCCCGAGAGGGGAAGGAGTTTACTTTGAGGATGGCTGGTGTGAGAGGAACAAGGAAGGCAAGCCGCTTCATAGATGCCGAGCTGGAGACCCTGATAAAGGATGTAGAGGGCAGGAGGAGACCCCTGTGACGTGGGGAGACCAAGTCACCAGGTCGTGACTTGTGCAGGGAGGGAGATAGCAGAGGAGGTCTCTGGCACCTCCATTTATCAGAGGACTCCCATGTGGTGCAGGAAACAATTCCACGACATCATCCGTCTTATGAAAGTGAGTATCTCTTCCAACAACTGCTGACCTTGCATCTGCGAGCCTCTCCTTCAACATTCTCTTATTTCCCACCCTCATTGTTTAGGCACTCAAGCAGCATTTCATTGTTCACACCTCTAAACATATATGTGTGTGTTCTCGCAATGATGGCTCCCTTTCATCTCACACTTACAGCTGCATGTCAGTGACAAACGCTTGTGCACTCATTTCTGATTTGTTATCACAGTGGTACTCACCAACCATTCTTTCTTTTGCAGGCCAAACTGGCTCACAATAGAGCCGAGCAAAGGGGGACCAGTGGTGGTGAGGCAGACACGCTGGTCCTCACACCTCTGGAGGAGAGGGCTGAGGCACTGGTCAGCGGACATGGTGCGTTCCCTGTGGGCCAGGGTAGTGCTGACGCCGATGTGGATAAGTGTAATGAATGTAATGACTCAAAAGACTTGTTACTGTAAACTGCCTCAGGTGTAAACCTGATCCAACTTTATTCGCGCCCAAAGTAACCCGCGTGACATGGTACCTGCGCGCTTATACCAGTGATCGCGCATGCATGCGTACAGCCCGATGATCTCCGACAGTGGCGCCCCCTGGTGTCTGGTGACATAACAACATCCCCTTTCAAGATCTTAATATCAGTCTTTTTACAAATTAAGACGGTCTGGGACTTTCTGCTCACAAGTTGATCGTCTCAGTTCAACTTCAGTTCTAGGCGAGCGTCCTGAGTCAGTTGTGACTGAAGGCTGAGTAACCGATCAAATGGGAATGGTAATGACCATTTCAGAGACTGGAGGTCCAGTTTCAATAATGACAGCAATGTCCTCTGATGAATGAACATTGGTTGGTTGGTCATTGACTGCATCTTCCTCAAGTGGTTCCAGTTCATCCATGTGCTGCAGTTTTATCTATTCAACATGTTTCCTGCATGCTTGCCCATTCTTGAGCATGACAATAAACACTCTGTTACGCTCCTTGGCTGTAACAGTACCGGCGATCCACTTTGGACCTTGACCATAGTTCAGTACATAAACCGGATCGTTGACAGAGATGTCACGTGACACAGAAGCACGATCATGATACCCTTGCTGACTTTGATATCTGTTTTCAACACGATCATTCAAATCGAGATGAATGAGAGAGAGCTTGGGTCTTGAGACTTCTCTTCATCAGTAGTTCAGAGGGGAGACCCCAGTAAGCGTATGAGGTCTGGACCTGTAACTGAGCAGTATACAGGATCAGTGAGTCTGCAGTGAATCCTGAGTTACACGTTTCATACTCTGCTTGATCGTTTGAACAGCATGCTCTGCTTTACCTTTAGAAGCAGGTTTGAATGGGGCTGACCTCAAATGTTTAACACCATTGAGTTTCATGAACTCTTGAAACTCCAGACTTATGAAGCAAGATCTGTTGTCGCTCACAACAATGTCAGGCAAACTATGAGTAGCAAACATGACACAAAGGCTCTCAATAGTAGCTGTAGACATACTGGTACACTCTATCCACTTTGAATATGCATCCACCACAACAAAAAACATCTTTCCCAGGAAAGGGCCCACAAAATCGATGTGGATCCTCGACCATGGTTTAGATGGCCACGACCAAAGACTCAACAGAGATTCCGCTGGTACTTTTCTTAGCTGCATGCAAATATTGCACTGATGCACACATGATTCCAGATCAGAGTCAATTCCAGGCCATCATACATGAGCCCTAGCAATGGCTTTCATCATGACAATACCAGGAATGAGTACTATGTCGTTCACGTACAAATTTTTCTCTACCTTTCTCAGGCATAACAACACGATTACCCCACAGTAACCAATCTGACTGAATGGACAGTTCATCTTTGCAACGGATGTAAGGTTTGGTCACACATTTCCATAGGCATTGCAGAGCATTCACCACTGACAACACAACGTTTCACAACCGATAAGATAGGGTCATGGCTGGTCCAGATCCTAACTTGTTGAGCAGTGACAGGTGTTCCTTCACTCTCAAAAGCATCCATTACTAATGACGAATGACATAATCATAGGCAGATAATGTCAACGCCCACCTCTGGATACGGGATGATGCATTGGTATTAATCCCTTTGTTTTCCGAAAACAATGAAATGAGTGGCTTGTGATCTGTTTCGAGTTCAAAATGAAGACCAAACAGGTACTGATGCATCTTTTTGACCCCATACACACAGGCCAAAGCTTCTTTTTCTACCATACTGTAAGCTCTTTCCGCCTTTGACAAACTTCTCGAAGCGCACGCAACAGGTTGTAGCTTACCCGACTCATTTGCTTGTTGGAGTACACAGCCAACCCCATATGATGAAGCATCACAGGCCAATACAAGACTCTTACACGGATCATAATGAACAAGCAACTTGTTTGAACGGAGCAGATTCTTAGCTTTCTCAAAGGCTCTATCTTGAGACACACCCCAGACCCAGTTGTCGCCTTTTCTGAGTAGCACGTGCAGTGGCTCTAACAAAGTGCTCAATCTGGGTAAGAAATTATTAAAGTAGTTGAGTAGCCCAAGGAATGAATGCAGCTCTGTCACATTCTGAGGCCTGGGTGCATTTTTGATGGCCCTGGTTTTCGAATCAGTAGGCCTGATGCCATCAGCAGCAATCTTCCTCTCTAGGAATTCAACTTCAGGTGCCATGAAGACACATTTCAAATGTTTCAGCCTGAGTCCCACTTTGTCCAGACGATGTAAGACTTCTTCAAGATTGTTCAGATATTCAGTAGTGTCGCGACCTGTGACCAAAATGTCATCTTGAAACACGACAGTTCTAGGAACGGACTTCAGTAGATTCTCCATATTCTTCTGAAATATGGCTGCAGCCGAACGAATTCCAAAAGGACACCTGTTGTAGACAAACAGTCCTTTATGGGTGTTGAGTAGGTGAGTTTCTTCAAAGTGTCGACAAGCTCCTGTGTCATATAGGCCGATGTCAGATCCAGTTTAGTGAACAACTTTCCACCAGCTAGCATGGCGAACAGGTCATCAGCCTTCGGTAACGGGTACTGATCCTATTTCAAAAATCGTTTAATCATAACCTTGTAGTCTCCACAAATCCTGACAGTGCCATCACTCCAACGCACGAACAATAGGACTGGCCCACTCATTAAACTCGACCGGTGATATGACCCCTTCAAGTTGGAGTTTGTCAAGCTCAATTTCAACCTTCTCCATCATCATGTAGGCAATAGACTTGAGTTTTATAATAGACAGGCCTTGCATCAGAATCCAAGTGAATCTCCAGTAAAATTACCAATACCCGGTTCAAACAAAGAAGGAAACTTCTTCAACACTTGAGCACACGAAGTGTTATCCACCGATGACGACGCTTTGATAGCATTCCAATTCCACTTGATTTTCTCGAGCCAATTCCTGCCGAACAGCATTGGACCATTACCTGGGACGATCCACAACGGTAGATTATGAACCACACCATCATACGACACCTTGACTACTGAACTGCCAATCACGGAATGAGTTCCTTAGTGTAAGTACACAACTTGGCATTGACTGGACTCAGTTTAGGCTTCACAGCCTCAGTGTCCCACAGCTTGTCAAATGTTCTTTGGCTCATTATCGACTGACTCGCACCCGTGTCCAGCTCCATTGATACGGACACACCATTCAGCTTAACATTAACGATTATCGGCTAACTCTTTCCCAAGAACGAATACAGACCATACACTTCCTCCTCGGGTTGTGTATCCGGGCCAGCACTGGACTGGTCATCATCATCAATGTGATGAGCGGCAGCACGCTTGCTCAATTGTGGGCACATTCTCTGAAGATGCCCCACTTTTGAACAGCCATTACAGGAGTACTGTTTAAACCGACACTGATGAGGCCGATGATTGCCCCCAAATGCCAACAGGGTGAAATCGGATTCGTACCAGTTGGCGGACTTTGAGCAGCTACAGGTTTCATCATAAGCAGTCAAGTAGGCCCTGCCATAAGCAGCTCCGCCAGACGACGGCACAATCTTGTTTACAGTACTTGCCGTGAAGCTCCGATTCTTCGATGATATCTGCCTCAAATTATCATCAGTCGTCATGCATGCCTGGGCAGTCGTGATGGCCTTGCTCAAATCCAGCTACTCTTCGGCCAATAACTTCCGAAGAATCACATCATGGTTGATACCTATCACGAAGAAATCTCGCAGCATGTCTTCCAACATGTTCCCAAACTTACACGGCTCAGCAAGTCGCCGCCGGTTGGCGACGAATCCCGACACATCCTGGCCCTCAGCACGAACATGCATGTAGAAGCGATAGCGTGAGATGATCCCCTCTTTTGACTTAAGATGGTCACGCACTAAAGCGCACAAATTCCCATATTCTTTGTCCATTGGACGTGAAGGCGAAAGAAGATTCTTCATGAGGCCATAAATTTTTGGACCACAAACGGTGAGGAAAGCTGCCCTGCGCTGCACTGCATCAGCATCTCCCTCCATTTTGTTGACCACAAAATACTGATCCAGGCGTTCGATAAAATCCGCCCAATCCTCGCCATCCGTGGATCTCTCCAGAATTCCAATAGTGCCCATTGTACATGCGGAGGTTCTTAAGTTACCTCGTCGCCAAATGTAATGACTCAAAAGACTTGTTACTATAAACGGCCTCAGGTGTAAACCTGATCCAACTTTATTCGCGCCCAAAGTAACCCACGTGACATAGTACCCGCGCTTATATACCAGTGACCACGCATGTGCGCGTACAGCCCGATGACCTCCGACAGTGGCGCCTCCTGCTGTCTGGTGACCCCAAGCATAAATACATAACAGTAAGTGAAGGCCCTCCTTTAATGTGCGCTCTCCTTGAATGCGCCAATGCTTGCTGTTCCTTTCCTTCACGGAAGTCTGCTAGTTGCATCCTCCATGCCTTCATCCCACACTTCCCCCTCACGCCAGCCCTTCTCCCATCTATGCTTGCAGATGACACACTATGCTTGGCTCCAGTACTGGCGACGCCGATGTGGGCAGCATGGGCAAGTGAGGCCATCCTTGAATGCGCTCTCTACTTGAATGCGCCAGCACCTACAGTGCCTTTCATTCTGGAAGTCTGCTATTTGTAGGCTCCATGTGTCAATCCCCCACCTCCCCCTCATGGCAGCCCTTCTCCCATTTATGCTTGCAGATGACAGACCGAGTGGCAGCACACCCAGCACAGTTGCCAGTGACGAGAGATGTTACACACCAGCTGGAGGCCTGCATCACACCCTTCTCCACATAAGCTCAGGTCTCAGCAGTGAGGAGGACATTGAGGGTTCAAGCCCTGCTGCGAGCATCCACAGCACTCTCTCATTTGGGGTTGCCACTGAGGAGGAAGAGGACACTGATGGCAACAACGTGTCACTGCTTCCATCCACACACACCAGCTCAGATACTGGGAGTGCGGTGTGTGATATAGATGAGGTGGTACAGGGGTCTGCACTGAGTGTTGCACTGAGGCCTAGCGGGCTGTACCATGGTGACGGGGCTAGGCAACCTCGTGCCATCTCTTTGGGGGGGGGGGGGCGAGTCCGCACCGCAGTTCTGCCGACGAGGACTCCGATGGTGCCATCGATGTAGCAGCATACGAACAAAGGGTAGAGGTCATGCGTTCCCAGATGTTGGGGGCACCGACAAGGGTGCTAGAGAGGCTGTCGGAAGTGGTCAGGGGTGTGGAGGAGTCTGTCTCCCGCATAGTCGACCGCTCTGTGCACTCCATGGAGCCCATCATTGCCAGTGTGCAGGCGATGATGGATTCCCAGAGTGACCTTGCGGATGCTGCATCCTGCAGGTGATGTGGCAGCTGCCATTTCAGCACGGGCGTGAGGAAAGAGCGCATCGGTGCTGGACTGGAGAGGATGGCTGCGGCTCTGGAAGCTCAGAATGCTCATGCACTCTGGGCAAGAGGCCGCGGAGCGTCTTAGTGCTGCCATCTGTGGTGGCTTTGAGACTGTGGCTGCTCTCATGCAGTCTCAGCTCGATGCCACCCGACACCTCAGTGTTGTGTTTGTGGCCCATGGGCCACGGGAATTCTCCTGGTGTTGCACCACACCAACGATGTGACCTCCCTCAGCTTGATGGTGCTGGTAATGTGCCGCCCCCGGTTAGTGACTCAGGCTCCTCGGACCAGGATCCTGATGCTGTGCTCTCAGGATCACAACATTCCTGGCCCCAGACCTGGTACTCCGCCAGTGCCTCCACGCAGAGCCAAGCCAGACTGAACCCTCCCAGGAGCGTGCTGACCAGTCTGCACCCGGACATTCCAGGCCCAAAGGTGTTCGAGGGCGATCGACAAGGACATCAGTAGCTCCCACACAACAACCACAGTAGCCTTCCCAGACCCATGATGCAGCCACAGGGAAGACACTTCGGCGTAGTATTAGAATAGGCTTGTGTAAGAGGTGCGCAGGAGTAAAAAAAAGATTGTTAATTTATGGCAGTCTTTTTGTTTCCGTTGTGTTTTTGCACTGACTTGCATCATTTGATAAATCTTGGCACATATATCTGACTAGGTGTCTTATTTGGGAGTGGGCAATTCTGTGTGAAGGCACTCATTGGGATGGCCATGTAAAGTGGGAGCTGAACAGTCATGTGATTATCTGAATCGAGCAACTTTGAGACGTAGCTGCACCTCCCTTGCAGGGTTGCAATGGGGGTTATGCCTCTTGGTGGGTGGCAATGGGGATCCTCCTTCTCCTCCTCCTCCTCCTACGCCTCCTCATCATCAGGTGGTACTGCTGGCTCGACCTCCAGCAGCTGTCCCCTCATGAAGGCCAGGTTGTGCAGCAAGCAGCAGACCATCACGAATATGGAGACCTATTCAGGAGAGTACTGCAAGGCGCCACCAGATCAGTCCAGGCAACGGAACCTCTGCTTGAGGATGCCAATGCAGTGCTCAATGATGCACCTGGTGCCAGAATGAGTATCGTTGTATGCATGCTCTGCCGCTGTCCTGGGGTTCCGCAGTGGAGTCAGCAACCAAGTGGACAGGCGATATCGCTTGTCGCCAAGCAGCCAACCACAATCCTGATTCTGCCTTAGAATGAACGAATCGTGGCAGCTGCCTGGGCACCTCACATCACCTGCCAGGATCTGGTGGTCACACACAAGCTGCACATTGATGGAGTGGAATCCCTTGCAGTTCACAAAAATGTTGTGGTGCCCTCAGCCCAATGTGTGTGCAGTCGATCGCACCCTGCACCCTCGGGAACCCTGCAATGCTGACTAATCCAGCCAGCCGCTCCACCTGCTTGTCCCTCGTCATCGGGAATGAAATGTAGTCGATTCTTCACCTGTACAGTGCATTGGTAACCTGCCGGATGGAGCAATGTGCAGAGAATTGACAGTCACAGACTGGAAAGACCCCGTAGCATAAAAGTTCAAAGCTATGATGACCTTGGTTTCAACGGTCAGGACGGTCGTGAGCCTTGTGTGAGACTCCAGATCTTTGCACAACACATTGCGGAGCTCCTTCAGTACCTCCTTTCTGAATCTCAGCCTTCGCAGGCATTGTTCATCACTGAGCTGGAGGAAGGAGAATTGACATCTGTAGACCCTTTAAGGGTAAGGCCTCCTTCCCCCAGGTCTGTGCTGGCCACCTCCCATGGCAGCTGGATGATGGCCATCTCCTTGGTCCTCCTCATGGTCGTGCGCCTCTGCAGGCTGTTGCTGGCGAAACTCCTGGCCCAGTATGTGGTGGTGGTGGGCAGGGCGGGTTAGCGTACCTGACCCTCCTCCTGATGCCATCTCCCTCCTGGACACCCTCTCTACGTGCAGGTCTGCGCACATCTGCAGGCCCTTCAGGATGCTGGGCTGGCATGGCTGCTGCCTCCTTTACCCACTGCCTTTCTGCTCGGTGCGAACAGCACCGCCTTCTCCTGCATACCGCCCTGCGTCTGAGAAGGTGTTTCCCTGCCAACACTGATCCCATTGTGTTTGAAGGCTGCACCCTGACAAGCAGGCCTCTGGAGTGCAGAATGAGTCCTGCAGGCCTTCACTAATGAGTCAGAGGTCAAAGTCCTGAAAACTCTCTCAAAAAATTATAACGAGCACTCAGCAGGTTCAACAAAAATAAAAAAACAACTGCAAAAACCCCCGATTGTGGGAATCCTCCGTTGTGTTCCTCCAGCGGTGTTGAGTATCATGGCAAAGTGTACTGAGCCAAAGAGCTGGTGGGGGCACTGTTCAAAAAATCCTTCCCTTTTTATACGTGAATAAGAACATAAGAACATAAGAAATAGGAGCAGGAGTAGGCCATTTGGCCCCTCGAGCCTGCTCCGCCCTTCAATAAGATCATGGCTGATCTGATCATGGACTCAGTTCCACTTCCCTGCCCGCTCCCCATAACCCTTTACTCCCTTATCGCTCAAAAATCTATCTCCGTCTTAAAGATATTCAATGACCCAGCCTCCACAACTCTCTGGGGCAGAGAATTCCACAGATTTACAACCCTCTGAGAAGAAATTTCTCCTCATCTCAGTTTTAAATGGGTGGCCCCTTATTCTGAGACTATGTCCCCTAGTTTTAGTTTCCCCTATGAGTGGAAATATCCTCTCTGCATCCACCTTGTCGAGCCCCCTCATTATCTTATAAGTTTCAATAAGATCACCTCTCATTCTTCTGAACTCCACTGAGTATAGGCCCAACCCATCATTATAAGTCTTCATGGGTTGTGTGGCCGCGTAGCAGTGGTGCGCACCCTGATGACATCACCGCAGCTTCAGTCGGCCGATTTCGGCGGAAGTGCTCACCGCTGGAAAACCCCCACACTGAATATGGGTGGGGTGGGGCAATGGATCAGTATGGGTCGGCCAATTGATTTTGCTGATTGCCTGCCAAAAACCCGCGGTAACATTCCCTCCTGGGACCCTGAATTTCAGCCCTTCTATCTGTATGAATTTCTCAGTAGTTTCAAAATAAGCCAGGGAAATAGCCATCTTTACCCACTGCCTCTCTACAATGGCTGTCATTGGTACTGGTGTTGTGCTGTAATTTTTGGCTCCTGACCTAACGTGATAAAAATGTGATTTTGCACATGACTTCTTTGTTTTGTTTATTTTGTCTTTGGTTCTTGATTTAAAATAGATTAAAAAAAAATACCAGAGTCAGAATGAAGGTTACACAATCAGTTAAAAATCAGCCTATTGGGGTCGGAGATGAGGGGAGGTCATTTTCAAGTTTGCTGCCTGGACACTAACCTGGTCGGGTGGATTACCCACCGTTTTATAGAACCCACTTGATTTTCATTCCATTGAGTTCAGTGGAACAAAAATTGGGTTGGTGGGCCAGGTTACTGCCCAGTTGGTAAAATTGAAAATTACCCATGAGATACCTATAAGAGAACTGTTGAAGGTGACAAAGTATGTTGACATGCTAATATTTTGATTGCACAATGTCCACCAGAAATGTTCCTATTTCATTCAAGTCACTCAGAAAACAACTTGTTTGTTGCTTTCTTGGATAGTTTCGTAAACTTCAAATCTGATTGTGATGCACTGCTGAGAATTATTTGAAAGGAAATTGTTCTTGGATCAAAAGGGACATCCTGGGCATAAATGTTACAGAATTGCCAACTTATACTCAGTTTGGTTTTGTGAAGCACAGTGAGGAGATGGGATGTGGCTCTAAGTGTGTAATTCCTACGTACTATCCAGTAGCAGTAAAAAGGTTTCTTGTTTTTCCTGGCCCAGTGCTAACTAAGAATCTTGTATAAGGTTAAGCTTCTGATTATAAGGACTGTGATCTGGACGAAGAGAACCATCTTTTTGTGGTAGGAATGAGGAAAAGTATTGGAAAGTAGCCTGAATCACACTGGAGACTACCTGAAATAAGTTTTCTTTCATTGCTTTGGCTTTGCACCAGCAATAGTGTAAATACTTTTAGTGTTATTTCTTTTTTTAATGAAACTAAAGCAATTTTCTGGCATTTCCAGTTGTATGATTAGATCCTTTCAGATATTTCAATCACTAACTAGTTAGAAGATGATCAGTAAAGCATTATGGTCATGTGCAAAGCTCTACACAGAAATCTGAGCAGGCAATGTAACTGTATCTCCCCACTGCTCAGATGTTCTGCATACTGTGGGCACAGTGTAATATCTTGAGAAGGCCATCTATCACCACAGGGTTTCTGAGGCTGCAGTGGAGTTAATACCAGACTATGCAAGGATAGGTGAAAAATTGCATTTATTCTTTAACGCCAACTATGATTATTGTGTTTTGCGGTATTTTTGTATATTTTCTCTAATCTGAACATCAATTGTAGAAGAAAACTTTTAAATAGTATTTTGAAGCTGTTTCATCTGGCCAAAGACAGTAAGAGAAACAGAAATGTCTGTTACATTTTTCAGTACTGTAGTGTATCCACATGTGTTAATCAACTGAGGTGATTTGGGATACTGCAGTAAAGTAGTAGGCACAAGCAGTGAGTCAATTTTTATAGTGGCTTAATTAATGTACATTAATAATTATACAGAAATCACTTGTTTCACATGTCATAACATTGTCCCTTGCAATGACTATTTGGGTTTTGTCCAGAATGATTGGATAATTCCTTTATTGTTTGTATCTAATTGTACTGTAATATTAGTGCTGATTGCTGGCATCTCCAACCTATTAGTATTTTTTTTTAATTTCACATTATTTTGTTGGCATAATTAGAGTGAAAGTTTTTCAATGTTATGGGCATTCATGTGTATTAGCATTCAAAGATATAATTAATGTATGAATAAACACTTTAGCCCAGATTTTGCTGACTCTACTGCACAAAAATAAGATGGGATTATGTGGAAATGGATGGAAGTTCTGTAAACCCCCTCCTCCCCCAGGAATGTGCTGAGATTGTGTTCCAGTGTATTTTCTGGTAGGCGGGATCAGTGGTTGTAGAAATGCCTGTCTCAAATAGACAGGCACTTCATTCTACCATTAATTTGGGATGCTCGACTAAGAATGCCCATATGAAATGAGCACCCAGAGTTGCTGAGTGCTAGTAAGTGTACTCTCGGTCTTCGACTGGACACAGTAATAGAAAAGCAAGGGCATTTTAGCCATTTCATTCATTTTGTTCTCTTGTTGGAACTTGGGTTCTCATGAGCAATTGTGCCAACTATGGTCAATTATATTTCACCCCAGCACCATTACTGACACTAATGGGTTTGGAAGAGGAGGAGGACCTATGGATGCATGCCACCTCGTACAGATCATGCAGCAGAAATATGATCTAGGTTGTTGTCATGATGAGTGGTGGTAAAGCGAAGGTATTACATCTTCACTATACAATTAAAATGCCTATTCCTTCAGCATTAATATGTATACCATTGTACACAAATCAAACCTGATTAATTATTTTATATTCCACCAAATACCTTGCCTGTTATCCTTTTTGGGTTTATAGCTTCAGTGATTTATTCTGGCGCCTTCACCTATGACTAGTTGGTATTTGACCTGTTTAGTGTATGAATGCCTAGCACATTCTTATAAAATGTCTTCCTCTATTATTTTAATGGTAGCAGCAGCCCATTTAAAATTAAAAATTTCAAGCTATGTGGAGATTCTGCTGGAGCCCAAAGCATTTAGGGACTGATTTCTCTCTGCTTTGTATCCAGAGTACCATTATTTCCTGAGCAGAGAAAAAGGGGCAGAGACCTCAGCATCTGTTCTCTGCCCAGTTTGCACTTCAGGTGCATTTCTGGGTCTGTTGGAGGTGGAGGGCTTCATCTACAACAAGCCGAAACATTTAAATTGTGGGATAATAAGGAATTTTTTTCAATGCACTTCCAGCCTCATTTTCTTGGGCTTCCACCAGCTTGACCATTAAAGTGGGTCTTTGTGGTTGCTCCCAGTCCACTCAATTTGGAAGACCTTATAATAGACTGCCAGAAACCTTCTCCCATGCCAAACAGATGAGCTTTTCTTTTTCCAGTGCCAGGCTGGAGGCCTTCCAGCTGGCAGCCATTACCGCTGCTGCAGACATCTCAGTCCCCTTTCCACCTCCTTTTATCATTGCACTGCAGAAGTGAAAATCTGTCATTATTCTGGAGGAAAGCAAGTTTAACTCAAGCAAGGGTAGTGGAGAACTGTCCAGTACCTTGAACAAGCCAGCTTATGAATGCCATTTATGGAAATGTTGTTGTTGTTATTACTACTGCATATATTCCTGCATTGTTTAGTTCTCACCAAGATTCTGAGAGTAAAAGGAAAAAATTGTAAATGCTGGAAGTCTGCAATAAAAACAGAAAATGTTGAGAATGCACAGCAGGCCAGTCAGCATCTGTAACAGTAAATTAAATGTTATAATTCAGGTGTGCTTAATTCTTAGGGGAAAAATTGGGCTCCTTTGTGCGTCCCGTTAGTGCCTTCGGCTGGGAGGCGATATCGGGGCGCACATGGGTTTATGACCGGGCGCGGCAAGATCAGCGACTCCCGCTAGATTTTTGCGGTGGCAGTAAGGCGATGCGCCTCGATCATCTTCGCCTGGAGATCGTGACGTCACCACCGTGCGCATCGCCCGGGTAGCGCCCTGGACCTGAACATGCGTTCCGTCCCCTGCAGCATCGCCGGGCGAAAACATCGATAGCTGCAGGAGGCGCCCATCGTGAGACCGGGCGCTTCAGGGGCGATGCTTAAAGGCGAGGTGGCCGAGGTAAGTTTATATAATTTTTACCTTGTTTCTTGCCTGCGATTGATCAGCCTGGCACTCTGCTGCATTACATCGAGCTGTATTGTGGCTGCCGTTGAGGAGAATGTAAGTTTTCTTTTGCAGCGCCTGCAGCAGTGGCCCTTAAAGGGAGGGAAGGAGATTTCCACGCGGCATCGCTGCATGGCTCAGTGTGCAGCACTACACACCTACCACCCTGCCTGCTGCCTCTTGCATTCCAGGAAGGAAGCGGAATACCCGATTTAGCGCTCCACTTCCTTCGTGGAGCGCAAATGCTGAATTTTTTTAAAGTTTGAAAACATTAGCGTCTGGTGCTAATTTTTCAAACTTTTAAAAGATAGCACTCCAAATGGGGCACACCCAAATTTCACCCCCTTGGCCTTTAGTCTGATGATGGGTACACATCCAGAATGTTATAATCTGTCTTTTGTCTTTTTCTCTTGAGGATTTTCACTCTGAAGATGTTTAAAATTGCGGCTATTATTTTTTAATATATATAAGGGTAAAAATTCTGATTCGGCAGTAGCACTGCTGGAAGTGTGGTCAACTGGGCCAGCCACTTTGCCACATGACAAGCTCATGTTACATTCTGGGGTCTTGGACATTTGCATTAAAGGGGCAGATGCTCAGGCTATTAAATATGCTCCGCAGGCATCCGCCCTATAGGGGCATTGAAATTCCAGGCTGGTCTGGTCAAAGTGGCCAAAAGATAAGGATTTCACTTCTGACTTGCTTGATTGCCGATTTGGTGTTTTCTAAAGTTGCGGAATAGCATAGTGGACCCCACTTATCGCACCTGTACAGCAAGTATACTTACATCATGCAGGTGCAGTTTCCATTGCTGTACAATGAGTGGGATTTTCAGAGGAGACTGACATCCCACCTGGCCTGAATTTAACTGACATCACAATGGAAGGGAATTTTGCTAAATGACCAGAAAGGAACTTCTACTCAGATTGTGCCATTTTCATAACTGAAATGGGTTGGACTTTTTAGGCTAGAAGCATCTATAGATAGATAAATAGATATGAATAACATTTAAAACTGAGATTTAGTTTGAGCTGATAACTGCTTTGGAAGTTTATCAGAATGAAGTCAGAAAGTGACAGATTGCAGTTGTCAGGCATTGTGATTTGATGTAATTCATTTCCTGTGTTTTCGTCATTCCCAATGCTGAAGAATGGCAAAAGGCAAAAAGGCAAATGCTTAAAAAAAACTTCCAAACAAGTGAAATATCTAGTTACCCTGATTTCCTTTTCTCTTTTTGTTTCTAGAGGTAATCCACAGGGAAACCCTGCTACATGCATCAGTGAGATTAGGTCTTAATAAATTCTCTCAGTTTCTGCTGTGCAAGCCTGGTGGTATCCAAGCTGCTCTAGTGCCCAATGAGGAAGGAATAACGCCTGCCGACTTAGCACTGCAGAATGGGATGCAGTACCTTGCTGAATGTTTCAAAGAGTAAGTACCTGATGCAATGTGAAGTAGTCCTGTTTTCCATTCTAATGCTACAGGATTTATTTTTAGTTTCATGGTTACAAATCTGTTTCAGTTCTGATAAATTTCCAAATAAGAGTATAATGTCTTAAATATAGAATGAAGAGGGTTGGTGTAGAATTGTAAATGATTTTGCATGAGTGGAAAAATGTAGAATTCAATATATGGATATGCAGGGTGATTATAGAAAATGTACTAACTTGAGTGACATGTTTTACATATTCGGAGGGTATTTATAGTTTTGAGCACTCTTTCGTGATTTATGCCCATGGGGGGGAAAAAGTACTGAATGACACCACTAACGATTCCCATGGCTAAACAGGTAACGGGGGAGAAAAGAGTACATTAATACTACTTTTGTACCACACTGAAGAGTGTGGTATTGGTTCTATTTTCACAAGGATGAAAGTGGGAAGCTATGTTTCATTACCTGCTCACATTGCTGTGAGGTTTCGGAAGACATAGCTCCATATAGGTACTCCCTCATCGGTGCAAGAACATATTCATGGGGCACTGCTCATCCCTTCCTCCCCCTCCCCCAGTGTAGTGTAAACATGACAGAGTTGATGTAATAGAAATATCAGTTCTTTTGCAGGATCTATGGAATTAAGAAGTGAGTTACTATAGCACATAGTGACATGCAAAATGGGCTTCAAGACAAGCTCAGGTGATACTGGCAAAGTAAAACTATTATCTCTGGTTCAGAGGATGAAACTTATGTTTCAGAAATAGTATTTTGCATACTTTAATGATCTATAAACCTTTTTTTTTTAAAGTATATAAATCAGTTCCCTTCCACAGACTGGGTGGCGGGTGGTTGACAATATGGTCCTTTTAATTGGAACCTGGCTTCTAATCTTGCCCAGATTAATTGAACTAATTTTTTCCGTCTGACAATTAAATGAAATTACAGGCCAGTCGGAACCTGAATTTAGGTACAACAAAAAAACTCGCAAAGTAACTCGGAACAAATTTGATCTTTCACAGAGATCAGAAACTTGGCTGATGTGGAAAATCTAAAAAGTTCCATAGGGAGCACTCTTGCAAAGTTGGAGCTTAAAGCAGATTGTGGGACAATGGGTCGGAAGATTTGCATTGCACTTGCTCTTGCGCTATCTGGGCTGCAAGAGTAGGATGTTTCTAAATTTTTCAATAGGAACATTCCTCAATTTTAAGAAGTAGTTCTAACACACCGAGTGCATTAACAGTACTGTCAAAAGTCAACTTTGTTTAGGACCAAAATGAGCTCTGTCTATTTTATCCATCTTGGTTATCACATGTAGTTTGAGGCCTAGAAATTCGACATCGCTAAAAACCTGCCGGAGTTAACAGCTGCCGAAATTGATGGCATTGGCAGGACCGGTAAATTGATGCTGGGGACTAATTAACATTGGCCCAATGTTAAATTTGCTGTGCAAGGCCATTTTGGTGGCGTTATTCCCAGCAGCAAACCCAATGTATTGTAGCCTTAACATTACTGCAGCAAGAACAGCCCGCTCTTAAAGCAAGGCTATCATTTCAAATAGAAATCATGTAAAAATAGACCATTTTTAGCCATTACAGCTCAATTGCCTTATGAAAAAAAATTTACATTAAAAAGAATTCCCTAATGGGAGTTTTGAGCTCTTAAAGCTGAATTGCCTTCCCCACAAAAAAAATGTGAAAAGTGTTTCAGCACTAACACACATGGCTCAGCAAGCCAGAGAAGGGGCACCCAAGGTCTTGCATGCAGCACTCCAGCTTTGTGCAGAGGGGTAATCACTGGAAGAGAGGCCCTGTACCCACAGGGACCAGGAAGCCCTCCAGAAAGAAGGATGTGGGATGAGATCACTGAGGCCATTACTGCCAGCAATGTCGACCCCATGTCCTGGCTCCAGTGCCCAAAGAAGCTTCATGACCTCAGACTTCTGGTCAACATCAGTGAATGCATCTTCAAAAGCTGTCTCCTACCAACTTCACCACTAGCCTCACACAATTCTCCATGCATGACTCTCCCCCCACCCACCCCCAATCCCCTCCATCCCCAATCACTCACCTACCAACAATCTGTACCAAACATGAGGCACACCTCCCATTCCTAGCTTCACTTCACCCCCTTGGAGGAGATGGTGCTGGCAATTCTTGGCAGGAGCATGGCTGAACCCTTGGTCAGCGACGAGGCTGATAGGATACAAGATGCTGGTATCCTCATACATTATCCTCCTTCTCACATGTACTTCTTGCTTTCCTGCCTTCCCCAACTCCACCTTGTGCCTTCATCATTTCACACACCCAAGAAATGCAGCTTGCCCTGCTAGTGGTTGACCAAGAAGAGGGAGAGGAGTGAAGGAGAAATATCGTTACTCAATTTCGCACTCCCAGCCACCAACTCCTCAAGGTCGATCTGGAAGGCCATTCGCAGCGTCGCCCACTGAAGGTCAGCAGCCTTCCACCAGCTATGTTGCAGCCACTGGGGTGGCACTGTGTGACATTAGTAGGATAGGCAAAGGCAGACACAAGATACTCAGCAAGAGAATACATAAGGGTGATTAGTTGATTTCTTAATGTTATATTGAATGGATGGATTGGAAAGTTTGCTTTGTGGTGGCTCTTATTTCAGCATTGTGGCCAAGAGGACGCTGTGATGGTCAGTAACAGAGGGAAGGTAAGGCCTGGGACAAATATTGAAATGGGAATTGGGGTTGTGGTCACTGATACCACAGGCGGATGATTCCATCCCGGATATCCCGGCCAGAAAGGGGCTGACTGGATTGCATTCTTCCTTCTGCTTCCTCCTCTTCTGCATCTTCCTCTTCCTTCTGTGAGTGGATGGTAGAAATCCGAAATTAAAGCATAAAATGCTGGAAATACTCAGCAGGTCAGGCAGCATCTCGACCTGAGACGTGGACTCTGTTTCTCTTTCCCCAGATGCTGCCTGACCTGCTGAGTATTTCCAGCATTTTCTGTCTTCTCAGAGGTCTTCCTTTACCATCAAGTGTCTTGTAAGTGTCCAGCAACGCTTTTCAGAGCGAGCTTAGAACCCAGCACCAAACGCAGTGCTAAGGTCGAAGTTCACAGAGCATGACATTTAAGTCGGCATTGCACACCGACTGACATCACACTCTCCACAGTTGTGTCTCCAGGGCCAGGAGCAGCGCTAAGGCCCTCACCAAAATGGCTGACTCCAAGGCCTGCGCCAGAGAAGGTGTTCAAGTGGTGGCAACCATTCTTTGCCAGGATTGCGGCGTTAACTTGTTATGGTAAGGTAGAAAATTTCTAGGTCCGAGTAACTTAGTGGTGCAGAAATCTCGATTTCTTCTTCCCGTGGGTGTTTGACTAAAAATAGGAGAAAAGATGCACACTTACCTTTTGGTCGAACGCTCACCAGAGATCCCGGTCCTGAGGCGGCGGCATTCTTGTGCAACGGAGCGCACTTACGTTAAGACGTCTGTAGGACTGGACACCCAATCACGGTAAAGTATTTTCTCATTCATATTAATAGGAGTTTTGTTAGTCCGAAACTCCTATTACTATGAATGAGAAATGCACCCAAACACCCAAATAATACATAAAACATTTAAAAAGCACCTCACATAAATACATTATAGAAATTAAAGTTGATAGAAATGTTTTTGAAAAATAAATATTTGTCGATTTTTTAAAAAAAGTTTTAATTATCGTTTTAAATAAAATTACCTGAGTGGGCAGGGTTTTTAACATAAATATGTGTATTTAAAATTTATTTTTACATGTTTTTGATATGATTTTAAACTCTTGTGCTGGTAAAAGTAGGTTATGTGCATATTTATATCTTTTCTATAATGTATTTATGTGAGATGTTTTTTTAATGTTTTATGTAGGCAATGCGTCTGCTTTTACCAGGCACACGAGTTTTAAGGACATTCGCAAGGCAAGAGATGGGCAATATCTGCCGTGGGAATGTCCTTCTCCCCGAGATGCAACCATCTCTCAAGCCAGAAACTTGACAGATTGGAAAAGCTGGTTTTCGGCGCATGCGCATTATGCGCCGAAAACCAGCTTTTCCAATGCCTTCCCAGGTCTGTGTACACACCGTACGGATCCGGGGAGGCCGGAATTTCAGGGCCAATAATTCAGAGTAAAATATGCAGCTTGACTTATATTTGGTTTAAGATTCATTCACTTTTTCAACTTGTGGACTTATTTTAAGTCCACATTGAGTGACTTATGAATGCTTTGTGCATTCAGATATAGCGCCTTTAATTTTAACTTTATACTATTTTTCCCTGATGTGGCGTTAGTTGCTAATGCCCTATTACCAATATTTAAAGTCTCTGTCCCTTCCTGGCACAATGTGCTCTACAGTCTTGGCTTTTCCCTTCAGACTTAAAAATTTTTACTTATCTGAACCCTCCCTCCTCTTATTACTTTAAAGCTCTGTCTACCACCCTAGTTATTCGATTCGCCAGGAGACTGGTCCCAGCCCAGTCTGTCCCAACTCCAGTTCACTACTATGTAGTTGCCCATATTTTACTTTCCAAACTTCAGATGTTTATAAAAACACACCTAAATATTTTAATCGATCAGGAATTTTTTGTATAAATGAATCCGCGTATTGTTTTAATTTTAAGCCTGATATGTAGCTCTTGTATCAAATACACAACAACAACTGCATTTACATAGCGCCTTTAACAGAGATAAACATCCCAAGGTGTTTCGTAAAAGCATTATCAGACAAAAATCAACAACGAGCCAAGGAAGAAGATAATAGGAGGGGTGACTTTGGCCAAAGAGGTGGGTTTTAAGGAGTCTCTTAAAAGAGTGAGACAGAAAGCTGTTGGGAGGGAATTCCAGAACATGGGCCTAGACGGTTGAAAGTACGTCAACAATAGGGCGAAGGGATTTCGGAATGTACTAGAGGTCAGAGTTGGAGGAACACACAATTCTCAGAAGGCTGGAGAAGGTTGCAGAGATAGGGAGGATAAGGCCATAAAGGGATTTGAACAGAATGAGAATTTTAACCATGAGGCATTGGGGGACTGGGAGCCAATGTAGGGCAGCAAGCATAGGGGCAATTGGGCATTGGTGCAATACAGACAGCAGAATTTTCAATGAGCTGAAGTTTATGGAGAATGGAGTATGGGAGGCTGGCCTAGAGAGAATTGTAATAGTTGAGTTTGAAAGTGACAAAGGCATAACTGAGGGTTTTGGCAGAAGATGGGCTGATACAGGGATGGAGACAGACAATATTATGGAGGTGGAACTAGACGGCCTTTGTGATAGAAAAGATATGTGGTCGGAAGCTCAGTTTACGGTCAGGGAGGGGTGGAATCAGTGGCAACAATAAGGAGTTTGTGGGAGGAGCTGAAGACAATGGCTTCATCTTCCCAAAGCTCGACTGGAGGAAATTGCGGTTCCTCCAGGACTGGATGTTGGACGAGCAGTAGAGCTGGTGCCGCGGTATATATGTGTAAGCTGACCATATATTTGCAGATAATGTTGCCAAGATCCAGCATGTAGATGGGACCAAGGATAAATCCTTGGGGGACTCCAGATGTAACAGTATGGGGTTGGGAAGAGATGCCATGTCTGAAAATCCTATTGTTGCACAGGGAAGAGTAGAACGAGGTGAGGGCTGTCCCACTGAGCTGGACAATGGAAAAGGATGGTATGGTCAACCATGTCAAAAAGCTGCAGAGAGGTTTGAAAGGATGAGAAGGGTTAGTGCCCCATGGCTATTGTAGCAGAGGATGTCATTTGTGATTTTGATCAGGGCAATTTCAGTGGTGTTAGAGGCAGAAATCTAATTTGAGAGATTCGAATATGGAGTTACGGGAAAGATGGGCATGAATTGGGCGGCGACATTTTCAAGGAGTATGGGGAGAAGTTCATGAGCTTCTTGCACTTGTTGGGGGTAAAGGTGTTGGGGTTAAGGGTGGAGGTGGCAGAGGTGGGGGGGGTTGGTGGGGTGTTAAAAAGATTGTCAGTACTGGTGAAAAGGGGTCAGGGGTTAACTTGCTTTCTAGGATGGTCCTGGAGTAGAAAACAGTTTTGTCAGAGGAGAAAAAGACCCGATAATGTTTGATGTAGTTCAGCCAGATATGTTGATTGATGTTTAAAGCCGTTGTGTGCAAGATACGTGTAAATTTGAGCCCCTTTGACTTAAGGTGGGGGCCATTCCAGAGCGAATGACCGGAAAGGGCGAGAGTAATGGTTTTATTTGGGACTAGGGCATCAAAGAAGGAGGTGTGAGAGTGGTTCAGTAGATCAACAGCTGCAGAAATACTGTGGAGGACCATAGCCTAGACAGTTTGAAGTTTGAAAGTGCAGTTGTAAGTGACTTGCGGGATATTTTTTCCAAGGGTGGATGCAGAGGGAAGTGGGATTGGTAGGGGGAAATGTGGGTAGTAAAGGATACAAGGAAGATGCAAGTTATAACGTACATTGTTTTTGTTTTGAGATTTTTCTTCAGGGAATGCATTATACGGGGTGTTAGTTTTAGATCATGTTTGGTTTCTGTTTAATGTTTGGGTGTCCTTGTGGAATTTCCAATCAAGTTGTACCTGCACTTGAAGAATGGAAATAAAGTCCTGATATTCTAAAGACCCTTTCCAGGGTGCAGAAGTCAGCAGGGCAGCACTTTGTCATGTTGGTGACCCTGTTCAGAATTTTAATATCTAATTCATGTGCCCTACACCTGTTAAATTGCAATAGAGTTACTGCTGAAAACAGTGGCACCCTGTTCCTCCGAAACAAGGGTTGGGAGGGGGAGAAGGAGCCCAAGGCTCTTATTGTGCTGAAATTGAAGGGAGTGAAAGATCTTCACCCCTTCTGAGAATGATGGGACTGCAGACCTGTTGCTTATCAGGGGTGAACTCGCTGTGATTCCCAGTGTATCCTGGAAATGCGGGAATATCTCCAGACACCTCTGATGTAAAACAGTTTTCTCCGCCCCCCCCCCCAAAAAAAAGGCTGTGGATATGAGGACAATTGGAGCTTTCAAGACTGAGATTGATAGATTGTTGTTAAGGCAGGGGTATCGAGGGATATAGATCAAAGGCGGGTAAATGGAAGTTGAACCACAGATCAGGCAGGCTCAAATGGCTGAATGGCCCTATTCCTGTTCCTAAAGGGATCTGGCTAAGTAAGTCCCTCATCTGCCTCCATACACAATTTCCTGTGAAAGTGACGTGGGACTGAAACCCAGTCTCTCTCCTCTCACAACGCCCCTTATCTTGCTGCCACCAATTTGTAATAGCATTCTTGAAACTACCATGTCTTTAAAAGTAATATTTGCAATAACTGCCTAAAACAAAAATAATATTTAATAGATAAGTAAAAAGAATATAACCAAAAAAGATTGTTTATTGATTGCAAAGTTTTTTTAGGTGTCAACCTTTGTGGTTGCACTCTCACCACTCCAGAGATTAAAGCACAAAATGGGGCTAAAATGCTGGTCGGAGGCTTCCTTCAGACAAACGCCTCTGGCCCGAATTTTTTTTGCGAAAGTACCTGGTGGTCCCAGAGGTGCCTTCGATTCTGGTCGGATGTGTAGCGTACAGGGTGAGGACTTCCCTGTACGTACGAACGAGCTGGAGTCACATGGGCCTGGGCCACCAATCACTCTGCAGTATTCTCATTGATCATGGGAATTCTGTTTTTATGAGTTCCCATTGTTACCAATGAGAATAAACCCCTAAAACAAGAAACACAACATAATAAATAAATAAAACCCCTCACATATTTAAAATTAATTGAAATTAAAGTTAATTAAATGTTTTATTAAAAATGTGTTTTAATACGGTTTAAAATAAACTTACCTTAATGGACAGGGTTTTTAACATAAGGTATTTTTAAATTTAATTTTTGTGTTTTAAAACTCTTACACTGGTAAAAGTAGGCTATGCGCCTGTTTTCACCAAGCGTAAAAGTTTGAAGGGCATTCGATGGGCAAGAGTTGGGCAGATAGCCCAATCTCACTTGCGCGAATGTCCTTCTCCCGGGGATCCAGAGGATCTGTCATTGCGCCCCGAAAATCGGCTTCTGCTAGGCCTCGTCGGGTCCATCCGTACTTCGGACGGACCCGGCAAGGCCGGAATTTTAGCCCCAATGTTAGCTGACACTACAGTGCATTGCTGAGAGTGTGCTGTACTGTTAAAGGTGTCGTCTTTCAGGTAAGGTATTAACCCGAGCCTGGCCGTCATCTCACCATTTACCCATCACCCCTGTGCTCGCCGATCTACATTGGCTCCCGGTTAAGCAACACCTCGATTTTAAATGTCTCATCCATATTTTCAAATCCCTCCATGGTCTCGCCCCTCTCTACCTCTGTAATCTCCTTCAGCCTCACAACCCCCAAGATATTGGTGCTCTAATTCTGACCTTTTGAGTATCCCTGATTTTAATTGCTGAAGCATTGGTGGTCATGTCTTCAGCTGTTAAAAGCTTTAAGCTATGGAATTCCCTCCCTAAAACTCTCTGCCTCTCCATCTCTCTTTCCTTCATTAAGATGCCCTAATTTCACCTTGTGTGGCTTGGTGTCAAATTATGTTTTATAACGCTCCATTGACGCACCTTGGGATGTTTTACTCTGTTAAGGGCACTATATAAATACATAAGAACATAAGAACATAAGAATTAGTAACAGGAGTAGGCCATCTAGCCCCTCGAGCCTGCTCTGCCACTCAACAAGATCATGACTGATCTGGCCGTGGACTCAGCTCCACTTACCCGCCCGCTCCCCATAGCCCTTAATTCCCTTATTGGTTAAAAATCTATCTTTCTGTGATTTGAATACATTCAATGAGCTAGCCTCAACTGCTTCCTTGGGCAGAGAATTCCACAGATTCACAATCCTCTGGGAGAAGAAATTCCTTCTCAACTCGGTTTTAAATTGGCTCCCCCGTATTTTGAGGCTGTGCCCCATAGTTCTAGTCTCCCCGACCAGTGGAAACAACCTCTCTGCCTCTATCTTGACTATCCCGTTCATTATTTTAAATGTTTCTATAAGATCACCCCTCATCCTTCTGAACTTCAACGCGTAAAGACCCAGTCTGCTCAATCTATCATCATAAGGTAACTCCCTCATCTCCGGAATTAGCCCAGTGAATCGTCTCTGTACCCCCTCCAAAGCTAGTATATCCTTCCTTAAGTAAGGTGACCAAAACTGCACGCAGTACTCCAGGTGCGGCCTCACCAATACCCTGTACAGTTGCAGCAGGACCTCCCTGCTTTTGTACTCCATCCCTCTCGCAATGAAGGCCAACATTCCATTCGCCTTCCTGATTACCTGCTGCACCTGCAAACTAACTTTTTGGGATTCATGCACAAGGACCCCCAGGTCCCTCTGCACCGCAGCATGTTGTAATTTCTCCCCATTCAAATAATATTCCCTTTTACTGTTTTTTTTCCAAGGTGGACATTGTATTCCATCTGCCAAACCTTAGCTCATTCGCTTAACCTATGTAAATCTCTTTGTAGCCTCTCTGTGTCCTCTATGTAACCCGCTTTCCCACTAATCTTTGTGTCATCTGCAAATTTTGTTACACTACACTCTGTCCCCTCTTCCTGGTCATCTATGTATATTGTAAACAGTTGTGGCCCCAGCACCGATCCCTGTGGCACACCACTAACCACCGATTTCCAACCCGAAAAGGACCCATTTTTCCCGACTCTCTGCTTTCTGTTAGCCAGCCAATTCTCTATCCATGCTAATATATTTCCTCTGACTTCGCGTACCTTTATCTTCTGCAGTAACCTTTTGTGTGGCACCTTATCGAATGCCTTTTGGAAATCCAAATACACCACATCCATCGGTACACCTCTATCCACCATGCTTGTTATATCATCAAAGAATTCCAGTAAATTAGTTAAACATGATTTACCCTTCATGAATCCATGTTGCGTCTACTTGATTGCACTATTCCGATCTAGATGTCCCGCTATTTCTTCCTTAATGATAGCTTCAAGCATTTTCCCCACTACAGATGTTAAACTAACCGGCCTATAGTTACCTGCCTTTTGTCTGCCCCCTTTTTTAAACAGAGGCGTTACATTAGCTGCTTTCCAATCCGATGGTACCTCCCCAGAGTCCAGAGAATTTTGATAGATTATAACGAATGTATCTGCAATAACTTCTGCTATCTCTTTTGCTACCCTGGGATGCATTTCATCAGGACCATGGGACTTGTCTACCTTGAGTCCCATTAGCCTGTCCAGCACTACCCCCCTAGTGATAGTGATTGTCTCAAGGTCCTCCCTTCCCACATTCCCGTGACCAGCAATTGTTGGCATGGTTTCTGTGTCTTCCATTGTGAAGACTGAAGCAAAATAATTAAGGTCTCAGCCATTTCTACATTTCCCATTATTAAATCCCCCTTCTCATCTTCTAAGGGACCAACATTTACTTTAGTCACTCTTTTCCGTTTTATATATCGGTAAAAGCTTTTACTATCTGTTTTTATGTTTTGTGCAAGTTTACTTTCGTAATCTGTCTTTCCTTTCTTTATTGCTTTCTTAGTCATTCTTTGCTGTCATTTAAAATTTTCCCAATCTGCTAGTTTCCCACTAACCTTGGCCACCTTATACGCGTTGGTTTTTAATTTGATACTCTCTTTTATTTCCTTGGTTATCCACGGCTGGTTATCCCTTCTCTTACCGCCCTTTTTCCCTGGAATATATTTTTGTTGAGCACTATGAAAGAGCTCCTTAAAAGTCCTCCACTGTTCCTCAATTGTGCCACCGTTTAGTCTGTGTTCCCAGTCTACTTTAGCCAACTCTGCTCTCATCCCACTGTAGTCCCCTTTGTTTAAGCATAGTACGCTCATTTGAGACACTACTTCTTCACCTTCAATCTGTATTACAAATTCAACCATACTGTGATCACTCATTCCGAGAGGATCTTTTACTAGGAGATCGTTTATTATTCCTGTCTCATTACACAAGACCAGATCTAAGATAGCTTGCTCCCTTGTCGGTTCTGTAACATACTGTTCTAAGAAACAATCCCGTATGCATTCTATGAGTTGTTGTTGTCTCAGGTAGGCTTGAAAGATCTCATGGCAATATGTGAACAAGAATAGATGAGTTTCCTGGTGTCTTAGCTAATGTTTATTTCTCAATCAGCACCACAAAAAATACCGATTATCAGGTCATTTCTCTCCTTCCTATTTATGGAACTTTGCTCTGTACAAATTGACTGCTGTGTTTTCCCACATTATAACAGTGACTGCACTTCAAAAGTACTTCTTTGGCTACGAAGCTCTTTTAGGACTTCTTGAAAGGCACTATATAAATACAAATTCTTTCCTTTTATTTATTTTTTCTGTTTTGAATTGTTCAAAATAGTTATTAATTACCTTTTGAAAGTTGTTGCGAAGAGGGGTATATTAAAATGTATTTCGGCATTTTGTTCCTTTTTTCTCCTCCTTAGTCTTCAGAATTCCCATATCATGCCCTCCGTCGGAATCTCTAAGACTTATGGTGACAGCCACATACTACAGAAGTGTCTAAATGGACCATACACCTTTATACTGACTGTGGAAAACAACATGAAGCACTCACTGGAGACAGATATTCTACTTCTGAGGAGATATCTACAGAATGCTAACTTGGAAAATGTGGTAAGATGAAACTATCTTTCTGGCAGTTTAAATCTGTTACTAATATAAAAGAGAGCATAAGTATTGTGGTTCCTGAATAGTTGTAGACATTCACAGGAGCTGCTCCGTGTGAGGTTTACTGTCTGTGATTTCGAGAGTAGTATATAGATTACTATTCAGACATACCGAAGGTCAGCCCAATATATGTTTTGAACACCTCAAACACAACAGTACTTCAATTAAAAATAAAATAATAATAATTCCTGGCATTAAGTATTAACAACAAAAATAGTTATAAAAATGATTCAAGTGCTAGAATCATACAATCATAATGCATAGAAAGAGGCCATTTGGGCAATCATGCCTGTGCCGGCTCTTTGATGAAAGATGCATGAATTTTAAAAACGGAGAAAAATCTTCTGGGATTCAGAGAGTTAATACTTTGTTCTTTTATGTCAATCTCAGTCACATTGAATTTATGCTGTAATTAACAACTGGTCTAACAGATTTCTGTGGAATTGATTCTGTCGACTCAATTGATAAACTTATAACTTTTGGTTTCTAAGGGTTCAATTTTCCCCCAAAGCATTTTTTTGGTGTACTTGAAGAGTTACGCCCGATTTTTTGAGGGCCTAAGTACGGCAAAAAAAAATATTCTAAGTTTCCCCGTTGGATTTCTTCATTTTGGCGTGGCGCAACCCGACCTTTAGTTTTGGGGGTGGAGCCTTGATCTGTGGCAAAAAGATTGGGCTGCCATGGTAACCAGGGACACAATGCGAGCTGAGGCTGCAAAGTGAAGCATACAGCCAGCTCCCAACACATTAAAATAATTAAAAAACACATAGCAGCAACTTACCTCCAACCCTGCCCGAAGGGCTTGCACGCACACACGCGCACCACTCTCTTTCACTCTCTCACTCTCTCTCTCACTCTCTCACTCTCTCTCTCTCACACTCTCTCTCACTCTCTCTCTCTCACTCTCTCTCACTCTCTCTCTCTCTCACTCTCTCTCTCACACTCTCTCTCACTCTCTCTTTCACTCTCTCTCACTCTCTCTTTCACTCTCTCTTTCACTCTCTCTTTCACTCTCTCTTTCACTCTCTGTGAGCCGGGAACGGAGAATGGGACCGGACTGGCATCTCTTTGGGCGGCGTTGGAGGTAAGTTGCTGCTATGTAGTTTTCAATTCTTTTAGTGTGTCCGGGCATCTGCTGCGCCGATTTCCTTACCTGCGCCGATTTCCTTAACTCTCCGGAAGGTTTTTATGGAGAGGCCACATACGCTGGCCTAAGCAGAACTGAAGTAACTCTCAGCTGGCCAAACTTCCCTAAATGAACAGAATTGGCGTAGATGGCTGGTTCCGCCCCTTTTGGCTGAAAAAAAACTGACCTAAAAAAATCGTCACTAACTGAGTTACACTGGTGCAAATTGATTGGGGAAACTGTGGTTTTTCAACTTAGTCTAAAAAGAGCAGCCTGCTCCAAAAAAAACGGTGCAAATCACTGGGGAAAATTGAGCCCTATATGTGGGTTGACATTAAAATATACATGTCGAGATGAGCTTCTGACCACATATCAGCGCCATCACTAAGACCACTTACTTCCACCTCCATAACATCGCCTGACTCCGCTCTCCCCTCAGTTCATCCACTGCTGAAATTCTCATCTATGCCTTTGTTGCCACTAGACTTGACTAAATCAACACACCCTTGGCCGGCCTCCCATCTACCGCCCTCCATAAACTTAAGGCCATCCAAAACTCTGCAGCTATGTCCTAACTCGCACCAAATCCCGTTCAGCCATCACCCCTGTGTTCGCTGATCTACATTGGCTCTGCTATGTCCTTACTATACAGTATAAATGCACACGAGGTCCATACTTGAGAGAAGGTCACTCTGTGACGAGTTACCTTTATTACCAAGACCTCAAGTGATGAAGGTGGGTGGAGCTTCCCCTTTCATACCTGAAAGTCCAAGTTAGGACTATCTCTCACAAGTTCACCCCTTGTGGTCATTGTTCTCAAGGTGTACAACTTAGGTTAGCTTATACATGGGTTACAATGATAGTTGAATACATGACATCACCTCCCCCCCCCGCCCAAAGTCTTATTGGGATCACAGGCTAAGTCTCTCTGGTGGCTTACGCTCCCTTGTAGAGCGCCTGAGTTGGGGCTCCGGTTGTTGGGCGCTGGCCTGAGTGTCTGCTGTTTGCGGTGCCTCAGGTCTGTCCGGACTGCCCACAGTGACTGGGTTCTCCTCCACTTGGTTCCGGTGTTCGGTCACCTGTGGTGGAGTAAACTCTACGTCGTGTTCTTCCTCTGCTTCTTCTATGGGGTTGCTGAACCTCCTTTTAGTTTGATCCACGTGTTTGCGGCAGATTTGTCCATTGGTAAGTTTAACTACCCAAACCCTATTCCCCTCTTTGGCAATCACAGTGCCTGCAAGCCATTTGGGCCCTGCAGCGTAATTAAGGACAAAAACAGGGTAATTGACATCAATACATCGCGTCCCCGATCCCTGGCATGGTAGTCACATTGTGACTGTTGCCTGCTCTCAACAATTTCTTTCATAGTAGGGTGTATAAGGGATAACCTGGTTTTGAACGTCCTTTTCATTAGCAGCTCTGCGGGTGGAACCCCTGTGAGTGAGTGTGGTCGGGATCTATTGGCCAACAGGAGGCGTGATAAGCGGCTTTGTAGGGAGCTCCCTTGGATTCTGAGCATCCCCTGTTTGATTATCTGCACTGCTCGTTCCGTCTGGCCGTTTGAGGCCGGCTTGAACAGTGCCGTTCTGACATGGTTGATTCCATTGCCTGCCATGAAGTCCTGGAATTCAGTGCTTGTGAATAGTTGATAGTTGAATACAAGACAGACTCCCCGATAAGCAATGCCTCGATTTTAAATTCTCATCCTTGTTTTCAAATCTATCCATGTCCTGGTCGTTCCCTATCTCTGTAACCTCCTCCAGCCCTACAACCCTCAGATATCCAGGCTCCTCCATTCTGGTCTCATTGAGTTTAATCGCTTCACCATTGGTGGCCGTGCCTTCAGCTGCCAAGGCCCTAAGCTCAGGAATTCCTTCCCTAAATCGCTCAGCCTCTCTACCTCTCTTTCCTCCCTTAGGACGTTCCTTAAAACCTACCTTCATCTGCCCTAATAGCTCTTGTGTGGCTCGGTGTCAAATTTTATTTGATAACGCTCCTGTGAAGCACCTTGGGATGGTTTACTATGTTAAAGGCACTATACAAATGCAAGTTGTTGTTGTAGATACCACAACAATAACTTGCATTTATATAGCACCTTTAATGTAGAAAAAAATCCCAAGGCACTTCACAGAAACGTATTCGAACAAAATTGTGTATTGAGCCAGAGAATGATATATTCAGGGGGTAGATCATAAATTATGAACATATTAATAAATTACAGTTAAAGGCTTAGGCCTTTTCCAACTTCTTGATTTTGGGGCGCATCTTGCCAAGCTGTGTTTGATGGCTATATCTGCTTTGTTTTTTAAACCTTGCTACTTCTGTTCTCTGTTTGATAAGTTAGTGCACTTCAGCGATAAAGGGTTGGCAAACCACTGTTTGCCATCAGCACTTGGTCCAAATGTGAAATATCCACCCAAAGAAACATTAGAGTTTCATCTGGCTGAGGGGTTACAAAATGAATATACTGTCTGGCCTGAGAAGAGGTACTGTTTGATCGGTGTCGAACTAGGTCCACAAAAGCTAATGTCAGTCTCTTACTGTGTGATTCCTTTTTCATCCACTGCAAATATACAAATGGGAAAACGATAAATTTTTCATTGCACTTCCATGATGAGTCACCTAATGGAGGAACGTTAAATTGCTGAGATTAGAAATACTGACCGTAAGTAAACAAAGTTTGGGGAATCTAAAATGCCTTGTTCATGCTGTTCAATGTCCTGTTGAAATATTATTCATTCATTAATCATCCAGCAACAGAGCTGATATTTCAAGCTCCAATTAGCAGACAATTTTATAAGATCAGGCAGCATAAGATAGCCCTTTTCAGCACAATTATTTCACTACACTGAATCAATACCATTAGGCACTTGATATTGTCTGTCAGTCAGAAATTTTCTGATGTTAGACTGTGCAGTTTTTTGGATTAAGTTAGATTTATTAATACTGTTTAATATCTAGTCATTATTACAGTGCACTAGAAATGAATGGTGAACAAAACCTGTTTTCAGAGATAAAGGGGGCTAAATTAGATAAGGCCCGAAAACAGGTGCATGGATCTCCCTGCGCCTGTGAAAAGTAATGCAGGCAGCATGCAAACTTCATGCTGTCAGCTCATTAACATGATTCCAGTGCTGAACGATTTACTGGTTGGCTTAGCGTTCAACAGGGGACCCAATATCATGTGGAGTCTGTAAAGTGCTGTCCCCTCAGTACAGATTCACACGAGGCACATAGTGAAGTCAAGGTCACTCAGGACCTGCACCTTTATTACACAGCACTCGAATGCCACACTTGCCTGAGACCTGTCCTTATATACCTGTCTGGGACAGGTATCCAGTGTCTCCTGCAAGTGCACCCCTGGTGGTAAGGTATGCTGGTGGTTACAGGTCATATCTAGTTACAGTCATGTATAGCATGGTACGGTACAGTTGTGTACAGTAGTGTAAGATACATGACATCACCCTCCCCCAAGGTCTTATTGTCTTTATAGGTTCAGTCTCTCAGGTGGTCTACGCTCTCGCGTGGAACGTCTTAGTTGTGGTTCAGTTGTTTGCCTTGGTGCCTGTTTTTCTTTGGGTGTGGTTGCTGGTATCTCGCCTGGGCTGTCTGTTGGGATTGCCCTTTCCTCAGGTTGTTCCCTCTGTCTGTCCACCAGGTGTGGTGTGAGTTCCACATTGTAGTCTGCCTCTGGTTCAGCAGTGTTGTTGGTGAATCTGCTTTTGACTTGGTCTATATGTCTCTGGCAGGTTTGGCCATTGTCCATTTGTACTACCAGTAGCCTGTTTCCTTCCTTGCCTGTTACTGTCCCTGCAAGCCATTTGGGACCCCTGCCATAGTTTAGTACAAACACTTTGTCCCCTATCTCATTCCACCTCCCCCTCGAATTTCGGTCATGGTATTCGGTTAGCTTACGGCGCTTTGCCTCAACGATTTCGTGCATGTCTGGGAGGATTAATAAGAGCCTTGTCTTTAAAGTCCTTTTCATCAACAGTTGCGCGGGGGGAACCCCAGTCAATGAATGCGGACGAGATCTGTATGCCAGCAGCAGTCGCGACAGGCGACCCTGCAGCGTGGGACCTTGGATTTTAAGCATGCCTTGTTTAATGATTTGCACTGCTCGCTCCGCCTGGCTGTTGGAGGCCGGCTTGAACGGTGCCGTCTTAACGTGATTTATGCCGTGGTCAATTATAAAATCTTGGAATTCTGCGCTGATGAAGCACGGACCATTATCACTGACCAATATGACAGGGATTCCGTGCGTTGCAAACATGGTTGCGAGGCTCTCCACAGTGGTGGAGGTGGTGCTCGAGTTTGAAATGGTGCATTCGATCCACTTTGAAAATGCATCTACAACTACGAGGAACATTTTGCCCATGAATGGGCCCACATAGTCTACGTGCACCCGTGACCACGGTTTGGTGGGCCAGGGCCAGGGGCTCAGGGGAGCTTCCCTGGGGGCATTACTTAGTTGGGCACAAATGGTGCACTGTCAGACACAGAGCTCCAAGTCTGCGTCAATGCCAGGCCACCAGACGTGAGATCTGGCTATGGCCTTCATGAGAACGATCCCCGGGTGCTCGCGGTGGAGTTCCTGGACAAATGCCTCTCTGCCTCGCAGAGCATAACTACTCGGCTGCCCCACATCAGGCAGTCTGCTTGTAGTGATAGCTCATGCATGCGCCTGTGAAAGGGTTTGATCTCCTCGGGACAGGCATCGTGAGCCTCTGCCCAGTCACCGGTTAGGACACATCTTTTTACTAAGGATTACGTGGGGTCGCTGGCCGTCCAGGCTCTGATTTGGCGAGCCGTCATGGGTGAACCTGTGGACTCAAAGGCATTGATTGCCATGACTATCTCACAGTCCTGTTCGTCAGACCCTTCCACGTCGGCACAGTTGTCTGTGCCTGGTCTGTGCCTTATGATGTAGTCGTAAGACACCAGCATGAGTGCCCACCGTTGAATGCGCGCCGAGGCGTTGGCGTTTATTGCCTTGCTCTCGGATATAAGGGACGTGAGGGGCTTGTGGTCGGTTTCTAACGCGAACTTGGCCCCGAATAGATATTGGTGCATCTTTTTGACACCGTACACGCACGCGAGTGCCTCCTTCTCCACCATTCCGTACCCACGTTCCGCCCGCGAAAGTGACCTGGAGGCATAAGCTATGGGTTGTAATTTACCCGCACTATTGACTTGTTGTAAAACGCACCCGACCCCGTACGCTGACGCATCACATGTAAGAACTAGCTTTTTACCTGGATCAAAGAAAGCCAAAACACTGTTAGAACACAGAAGGTTGCGTGCCTTATTGAAGGCGCGTTCCTGGGCGTCCCTCCAAAACCAATCGCACCCCTTTCTGAGTTGCACGTGGAGAGGCTCCAGCAGCGTGCTTAAGTTCTGCATAAAGTTCCCAAATTAATTGAATAGCCCGAGAAAGGCGCGCAGTTCTGAGACATTCCGGGGCCTGGGTGCCAGGCAAATTGCTTCTGTTTTGGACTCTGTTGGGTGGATTCCATCAGCGGCAATCCTTCTGCCCAAAAATTCAAGCTCGGGTGCGAGAAACAGGCACATGGATTTCTTAACTCTTAGGCCGACCCGATCCAACCGCTTTAGTACTTCCTTCAAATTGCGTAGATGGGAGTCGCTGTCCCTGCCCGTGATAAGTATGTCGTCTTGAAATACAACCGTCCCCGGGATGGACTTGAGCAGACTCTCCATGTTGCACTGGAATATGGCAGCTGCCGACCTGATGCCGAATGGGCATCGATTGTACGTGAAAAGGCCTCGATGTGTGTTGATGGTGGTGAGTAGCTTGGACTCCTCGGTCAATTCTTGCGTCATATTCGCAGATGTGAGATCTAGTTTTGAGAAAAGTTTACCTCCAGCCAATGTGGCAAGTAAGTCCTCCGCTCTGGGCAGCGGGTATTGGTCTTGTAGGGAGACTCTGTTTATGATAGATTTGTAGTCCCCACAAATTCGTACGGATCCATCAGGCTTCATGACTGGGACGATGGGACTTGCCCAGTCGCTAAATTCCACGGGTGATATAATGCCTTCCCGCAGAAGCCTGTCTAGTTTATATTCAATCTTTTCCCTCATCACATAAGGTACAGCTCTAGCCTTGTGATGGACCGGTCAAGCATTCTGTGTGATGTAGATTTTGACTTTAGCCCCTTTGAAGGTGCCAACACCTGGCTGAAAGAGATGTTCAAATCGACTTAGAACTGTTGAGCAGGAGGTCCGTTCCTCTGGCGACATCCCATTTCCAGTTTAGTTTTGCCAGCCAGCTTCTCCCCAGCAGTGCTGGGAGATCTCTGGGGACAATCCACAGGGGAAGTCGGTTCACTGTCCCTTTGTGTGTGACGGAGAGCATGGCGCTGCTGAGGACTGGGATGATTTCTTTGGTGTAGGCCCTTAGAGATTGACTCGCTCCTGTATCCAGCTCCATATTGACGGGTATCCCGTTGAGTAGGACCCTCATCATTATTGGAGGCGTCTTGTTGTAGGAGCATGTAGGAGTAGGAGCATTGATCGTGTTGACACGCTGTACATTGGTGTCCCGGGTACTGTCCCCACCGTCTTCTGGTCCGCTTTCCGACCCTTCCGATTCGTATACCAGCCGAGCTGCCGTTTTTCTGCACAGACGGGCCAGATGCCCTGTATAGTCGCAGTTTCTGCAAATAGCATGCTGAAATCGACACCCCCTTGATGAGTGCCTTCCCCCACATCTCCAGCACAGACTGCTTCCATTGTTTCCAAAGAATGAGCTGCGTCTGGCTGATCTCTCTTGAGCTTCTCTCAGTTTGTAGTTGATTGCTCGCATTGTGGGTTGATGAGGTGTGAACGGCCGTTCATGTGGCCCTTGATGGCTTCTGGCGCCACTGCCTGCTGTTGAAAGCCTGCTCTCCTGCCTTTGTCTGTGTGTGGGGGTAGCAGCTTGTTTCACGCTGTGAACCCCTTGTTCCGATGTTTTGTTAGTTGTGTAGATCAACCTCGTTTCTTCTTCTCCTGCCAAGAATGTCTGTGCAACCAGTGCTGCTGCCTCTAGGGTCAAGTTCTTGGTTTCTATGAGCTTTCGGAATATGCCTGCATGGCCTATTCCTTCAATAAAAAAAGTCTCTCAGTACTTCTCTCCTTAGTTCATCAGAGAACTCACATAAGCTAGCCAACCTCCGAAGTTCCGTCACAGAGTCGGGTATGCTCTGGCCCACACAGAGTCTGTAGTTGTAGAACCTGTGTTTGGCCATGTGTAGGCTGCTCGCTGGCTTCAAGTGGTCTGTCACCAGTGTGCTCAACTCTTCAAACGACTTGCTTGCTGGTTTCTCGCGTGCCAGCAGGTCCTTCATTAAGGCGTATGTTCTCGAGCCACAGCTGGTCAAGAGATGGGCTCTTCTCTTGTCTGCCCTGTCGTCGCCTAACCAGTCTTTGGTTACAAAGCTTTGCTGGAGCCTTTCTATAAAGTCCTCCCAATTGTCTCCAGCATTGTATTTTTCATCTGAGTCATTGTTCGCCATTCTGTGGATTCTGTAATCCCGTAACTCGTCGCCACTGTAAAGTCCTCTCCCCTCAGTACAGATTCACACGAGGCACATAGTGAAGTCAAGGTCACTCAGGACCTGCACCTTTATTATACAGCTCTTGAATGCCACACTTGCCTGAGACCTGTCCTTATATACCCGTCTGGTATCCAGTGTCTCCTGCAAGTGCACCCCTGGTGGTAAGGTATGCTGGTGGTTACAGGTCATATCTAGTTACAGTCATGTATAGCATGGTAAGGTACAGTTGTGTACAGTAGTGTAAGATACATGACAGAGTCTGCTCTGCATTTAAAGGTTGCCCGCAGAGTGAAAGATTCTCTGCACTTTTTAAAAGGGAGGTGCTTTAACATAACATAAGCATTAGGAGGAGGAGTCGGCCATACGGCCTGTCGAGCCTGCTCTGCCTTTCAATAAGATCTTTGTGAAAGAAGTACCTCATTTTCGCTGGATCCACCTACTCCTGCTCCTACTTTTTATGTTCTTGTATCAGTAATCGGTTAGTGACAGCTGAATGCGCTTCGTGTCCAGGGGAAAAAGTCAGTGAAGGGTTGGATTGGGGAAAAAAAAGCAACTCATGATTTCTTACTAAATCTCGTGATTTTTAATAGTTTGTCTCCTGATTTATGAGGCGGTGGGGTTGGCAATACTGTGTACAACATCACCTTACAGAGTAGTCTGCATTTGGAGGAGGCAGAGTAATAGCAGCAATGTTCAACAGATGGTGAAGGCGAGTAAGTAGCAGAAGTAGGATACCTTGCAGCAAGAGATGTGAGGGACAAGTTAATTACTCAGCGATTTCAGTGACCTCATTCCTCTGCTCTGAGAATTTACACAATGCGCCTCTGTATTAACAGTCCTTGTTACATCCTTCACCACTCCTTTAATCCTGCATTGAAACCATTTAGCCAACTTCTATAGCAATTAATTTCTGACAATACAGGCTCAGAAGCTGCTATAAAACCACACTGCAAACCAAAGTGCCAAATGCGATAAAGGTTTAATTTAATTACCAACACAATAATTGCCTTCCATTCATTTCCTCCCCAAGTGTCAATCCATGGTACCTTTCTTATTAGAATGTTTACTAAGTCTACTACATCCACGAGGTGCTTCCCTTGTGTCCTCAGCAAAGTTGGAGGAAGGCTGCTATTACTCATATGGGGACCCTTGAGATGCTTGTGGCCAGTGACTTCTGGCTTTCTGAGCCTGTGAGGTCCTGGCGGCAGATTGTAGCACTTTGTTTACTGCCGGGGCAATCTGGCCCAGCTGGCTTTCTGGCACTTTATTGGTTGAGTGGGTGCTGAGAGAGCAGATGTACTGATATTTCCAGAAAAGTCAAGACATTCTGCTCCCGCTGTGGCACTGCCACTCCAATGGGGCTGGATCTCAGGATTTCCAGTTTTCTGGGAGAGTAGACTGCAGATAATGAGTGATGTCTTGAAAATCCTTACTTACTTGCTCCACCAATCTCTTCAAAGTGGCACTTGTTTCTGCAAGGTGGATGTCTGTCTCTCTTGGGTGGAGCACAGATTTGGGCCCAGATTCTGCGTTGCAGCCGTATGAGCTTCCTCCAAAGCTGCAAAGTCTGGTGGCACTGACTCCCTTCCCATTACCCCTGTGGTGGCAGACCTACAGTTTTAAAATGGTTAAAACTGTCATTCTTGTGTTCAAATCCCTCCATGGCCTTGCCCCTCCCTATCTCTCTAACCTACTCCAGCCCTACAACCCTCCAATTCTGGCCTTGTGCATCCCCCACTCATGTGCCTTCAGCCGTCCAAGTCCTAAGCTCTGGAATTTAATCCCCAAACCCCTTTCACTCCACATCTTTCTCTCCTCCTGTAAGACTATCACTAAAACCTACCTGTTTGACCAAGCTTTTAGTCAACCTTGCTAAGATCTCTTTCTTTGGCTCGGTGCCAATTTTTGTCTGAATTACCCTCCTGTGAAGTACCTTGGGACTTTTTCCAAAGCTAAAGCCGTTATATAAATGCAAGTTCTTCTTGTTGCTGTTGTCACTATTTCTCAATTGTTCTTCTACAGTTATTTGCCACACTTTATTTCCTGGAACTAAATCAAGGAATGCTTCTTTCTTAGTTGGACTAGAAATATACTGATCTGGGAGTCAGTCCTGGATGCATTCTGAAGAGTGTTACCAATTTGACCACTTTTATTCCAATCCTTGTGTTGGTTAAACTCACGCACTGTTATTATTGTTCTTGTATATTGACTTCTCCTCTGCCTGCCTTAGCCCACATCAACACTGTAACAAGAAGCTTAATTTATAATTTGTATCCTGGAGGTTAAATAGTTGCCAAAAATTAAGATTAGACATTGTTAGCAATTTAGGAATTTGTGCAGATAATAACGTATAGGGTATATGCTTTAAAAATGTCTTAATTCAAGGCTTATCATCTCAGAGCTATAACATAAGGGGCCCAAGTTTCCACATGATTCGCGCCTGATTTTTAGGAGCAACTGGTGGAGAACGGACTATTTTAGAAATCGCAATTCTCCACATTTTTTTTCCTGCAGTTCTAGTCAGGTAGAACAGTTCTAGTTTAGAACAGAATTTTTTCTTCAAAAGGGGGCGTGTCCGGCCACTGACGCCTGATTTGAAAGTTTGCACAGTGAAAATGTACTCCAAACTAAAGTAGAATGGAGCCAGTGAAGATTTTTGTAGAACTGAAAAAACCTGTTCTACACATTAAAAAATCAGGCACAGGTTACAAATTAGGCGTCCAGAACGAGGTCGAGGGGGGAGGGGAAGGGAACTCATTAAATTCGACAATAAATCCTTATTTATACTTCTACAAATATTATACAAATAAATCCAACCTGAATAAACATTTATAAGCCAAGAAAAGATTAAATAAACCATCTTCCTACCCGTGTGAAAGTGCTTCAGCCAGGGAGAATTCTGCAGCCGTTCGTGCCGCTGAGCGGGAGGGGGAGAGAGAGAGAGAGGGAGGGGGAGAGAGGGAGGGAGGGGGAGAGGGAGGGAGGGGGAGTGAGAGAGAGGGAGGGAGGGAGAGGGAGAGAGGGGGGGAGAGAGAGAGGGAGGGAGGGAGGGAGGAAGAGGGAGGGAGGGAGGGAGGGGAGGAGAGGGAGAGGAGAGGAGGGAGAGGAGAGGGGAGGGGGTGAGAGAGAGGGGGGAGAGAGAGGGGAGGGGGGAGAGAGAGGGGAGGGGGATAGAGAGGGGGGGTAGAGAGAGGGGAGGGGGGAGAGAGGGGAGGGGGGAGAGAGGGGAGGGGGGAGAGAGGGGAGGGGGGGAGAGAGGGGAGGGGGGAGAGAGGGAGAGAGGGGGGAGAGAGGGAGAGAGGGAGGGGGAGGGGAGGAGAGAGGGAGGGGGAGGGAGAGGGGGAGAAGGGAGGGAGAGGAAGAGGGGGGGGTCGGGGAACTGGAGCGGGTGTCGGGTTGGGGCGGGGGGGAGCGGGTCTCGGGTCGGGTTGGGTGGGGGGGGGAGAGCGGGTCTCGGGTCGGGGGGAGCGGGTGTCGGGTCTCGGGTCGGGTCGGGGGGGAGGGGGGAGCGGGTGTGGGTCTCGGGTCGGGACGGGAGCGGGTGTCGGGTCGGGGAGCAGGAGCTGGCCGTGGGAGGAGCCTCATTCACGCAGCCCCAGTGAGGCCATTCAGCCAGGGCTAGGGGCTGCGTGCTTCGGGCCCCTCCCACACAGTTCGGCGCCTGGAGCTGCTGCACTTGCGTGCCGACTGTAGCGCGCATGTGCAGAGGTCCCGGCACTGTTTTCAGCGCAGGGACCTTGCTCCGCCCCCCCCCCCCACAGCTCGTGCTGGCTGCGCCGAGGGTCAGAGGACCTGTAAGTAGGTGGAGAATACCGAGGATTTTTTTAGGCGCCGTTTTAGGCGCGAAAAACGGGCGTCCAGCTCGGAGGGGCGCCCGTTTTTTTTCTTGTGAAAACTTGGGCCCAAGGACTCCAGGGGCATAGCTACAGATCATAACTTAAATTATTCACAATTTCTGGTAACAATTCTACATGCATGGAATGTACAATAAAATGTGTTTGTTTCTTAACTTACTGTAAAGCCTTCCATAATAATGTAATTTAAATGTACAAATGTCAAAAGATTAAATTTTGTTTGAAAGAAGCGTGGCGTTAAGAATAAAAAGATTAATACTTTGCAGTTCTCTTTTCTTCTAGATGACTTTTCAGAGTGATGCAAATGTAGATGGACCGAAGTTGAATCTCCCTTCTGCAGAAAAAGTCTACGATGAAGTAAAAGTAGATGAAGGTATGTTTATGAATTGCTTAATTTTAAAATATAGCATCCAGTATGGTACAGAAGCATAGTGGTTATATTACTGGACTAGTGACCAGGATTAATGATCTGGAGACATGGCAGCTGGGAAACTTAAATTCAAAATAATTGAATAAATCTCGAATAAAAAGCTCGTATCAGTAATGGTGATGATGAAACTACCGGATTGTCATAAAAACCCATCGAATTCACTAATGTCCTTACCTGGTCTGGCTTAAATGTGACCCACAGCAAAGTGGTTGACTCTCAACTGCCCTCTGAAATAGCCTAGCAAGCCACTCATTCGTATTCTAGAAGGTGGCTCACCTCCACCTTTTCAAGGGCAGTTAGGGATGGGTAATAAATGCTGGCCTTGCTGGCGACATCATATCCCAGGAATGAATCATTTTAAAAAGTTGGCAGTTAAGTACAGCAACACTTTATGATTAAATTTTTAAATTCTATTTAAGTGTGCGGGAACTCAGTAAACTTGCATATTCCAAGACCTCTAACTTCTGAAATTATCTCAGTTCAGGTTCTTTATATATTAAAAAAAGTAAAGATGCATCCATAACACCAGGAAGCAACTATTTAATCGATTGGAGATGTCCATAAATTAAGCCCTTCTTCAGAACCAATGGGAGGGTCATACCTGATATGATTGATTTTTCTCGTTCTGATGCTGACTGACCTGCTGTGTATTGCTACTGTTTGCCATATTTCTGATGGTTTCCTTCTGGAACTGAACTGAACTGATTAGAATGTGTGCAATAATGGAAAAAATGGGAATCCCTTGGTCAGTTGCAGCTTCTGGATCGGCTCTTCCATTTGAGGATGAGGGGGTGGAATGCTGATTTATGCTCTTTGGTTCCTGTCTATTGTGAGGACATTTGCATTTGAGGTTTACCTTAGTATGTGTTTTATTTTAGATCATAAGAAGTAATCTGAATTATAACAGGTACTCAAGGAGGAAAATATATTTCAGCTGATTTGGTAAAAATAAAGGCCCAATTTTAATCTTGCCCGCCCTACGGGAATAGGGCCACCAGGTAGTTAAAAGAAAGGTCACGTACTTAATGTTGCATTCCATCACGCTCCCACCTGCCACCATTTTAACCGAACCCGTTTTAGAGGTGGCCATGCCACCCACCACAGGCAGACGAGGACCTCATGAAAACATTTAAATCGGGATCCTTTGATGTAATTAGGACTCTTGATGTCATTTTAACCAAAAAAACTTGAAATTCCACTCCCCTGCCAGTAAAATCTGGCAACATTGGTGTCTGAGTCACTGAGGCAGTATATAAAGGGACACTCACCAGCAGCTAATTAGATCATAGGATCTAAAACAATGCTGTTTGCATTGCCAGGAGTTTTCAGCTTCCAGATTGCTTTATCACCTTATTTCTGCCTGAGCAGATTCGGCAAGCTTTATCTGCTTATAATGGGTGTTATTGCCAGTTTCATTCTCTTCCCCTGCCCCCCCCCCCTTTGCTCCTCCCCTTCCTCTTCCCTTGCTCCCCCTCTCCTCTCGCCATGCTCTTTCCACTCCCCCTCTTCCCGCACTTCCCCTCTGCCTTTCTCTCTCTTCCTTCTCACTTCCCCTGCCCCTCTCCCCTCTCCCCTCTCCCTATGTTGCTCAATTTCCCCCAGTTTTGTCACCTTCCCTATCCCATAACTTCTCATTGAAATTAGTACCTATATTTTTATTACATCTGGAAACAATTTCGCTATTATTGCAAAATCCCAAGTTTATTCTTGATCTTATTTTCTAAATAGATGAGATATTCAGTTGCTGAGCTCTGTCTCAGCCGCACATAAACACAAACTGCAATACTGAGACCTCTCAGGAATCACGGAAAATAATGCAGGCGATACTTTAACCTGCATCAGAAATACAGCAGATGGAGCTGTGTACTTCAGTGTGCTAAGCCTATTCAGAACAAAGTGCAGCTAAAGACTGAAATCTTTAAAACATATAGCAGAAGATGATTAAAATTATAGTGTTCTTTCCTATAAAGGGTAAAAAGTAGAGCAAGTTAAGGTGTGATCCCTATCGGCACCCCCTGGTTCAGAAATGGTGTAGGCATTGGTTCAGCAACCCCCGTTTAGAAATCTTAGCGGGGATGAAACAGGGAACAAGTTAGGAACTTGGCAACAGGAGCAGGTCAATGGAAAAAAAAATCAAGTGCAATGTAAAGCGTGTTTCATGCTGCTGGGAAAGGCAAATTTCCTCCCATCCCCACTGTGCCAGCTTGTCCTCTGCAAACTTGGATAAAAAGCTCTCTTCCTCCTTCATTTATGTCACTGATGTATATGGTGAAAAGCTGAAGCCCCAGAACAAAAGTCTGGGGAACACTACCTATCATATCCCGCCAATCAAAGTACATTCACTTTATCCCTACTCTCTGGCCCCGCTATTTGCGGGGGAGAAAGTGGGACAAAGAGTTCCGGATGGGACACCCAGAAGCACGGTGGGGGCGGGGGGGGACATTGGGGGAGTCTGAGATTGTGGGAAGTTCGGGGGTGGGGGGATGGTTGAAGATGGTGGAGGTGGTGTTGGCCGATTGCCCGGAGAGAAGCAGGTAAGCTTATTGGGCCTGGAGGAAACACTCCTGCTCCTCCTAGCACACAAGCAAACAAAGAAGAATGAAAGAGACCCCGGACATCCAAAAGTGCTTTTCAGCCATAGAAGTACTTTTTGAAGTATAGTCACTGTTGTAATGTAGGAAACGCGGCAGCCAATTTGCGCGCAGCTAGCTCCCACAAACAACAATGTGATAATGACCAGATAATCTGTTTTTAGTGATGTTGATTGAGGGATAAATATTGGCCAGGACAGCAGGGATAACTCCCCTGCTCTTCCTCAAAATAGTGCCTTCGGATATTTTCTGTCCACCTGAGAGAGCAGAGGGGACCTCAGTTTAATGTCTCATCCATAAGACGGCACCTCTGACAGTGCAGCTCTCCCTCAGTACTGCACTGGAGTGTCACCCTAGATTTTTGTGTGCAAGCCCCTGGAGTGGGACTTGAACCCACAGCCTTCTGTCTCAGAGGCGAGGGTGTTACCCACTGGGCCAAGGCTGACAGTAAATGACAATGATGTAAATGCATGGAATCAGCCCTTCTCGCCTCCTTTTATTTGCCAAGTTTTCTAAAGCCTGGGAACCCCGACCGAAATGGGTTAAATTTAAAAATCCGGTTAAAATGGAACAACGCAGCCTCCTAAAAGGATTTTACTGACTGACCCGCCTCCCGAGAGGGGATTGGTCACCCACACACTGACCTGTCTCCATTAAAACCGGAAGTGGGTGGGATGGGGTCAGGTTTGAGATTTTAACTTTTTTTATTTCTCAGCTGCACAAACTCACCTGTTCTTGGGGTTAAAATTACCCCCCCAATGTCTCCTACCTCCGAACAAATTACCAACCCATGTCACAAGTTTATCTCCAATTCTGAATGCTTTCACTTTTGCTAATAATCACTTGTGTGAAATCTTATCAAATGCCTTCTTAATAGAACAGGTAAAAATGGGAAATCCATATAGAAAACATCCATAAACACTCCCATATCCACCATATTCATGACTTCCTCAAATAATGCAACTGTGTCACCTCATGAAATATTCCAATAACTTCCCCAAAACTGGTTACCTGGTTTCTCTCGCCCTCCCTTCTGTATTAATGGAGAGACATTTGTAATTTTGCACTCAAAAGGTACAATTACTGAAATTGAGTTTTGGAAAATTCTGATCAACAATCTTCAATTGCCCCACCTGTTTCTTTCCTGGAAATCAAGTCCTGGAGATTTGTTTATCCCATTATTTTATCCATTACCATTTTTTTAAACTTGTATTAAATCCCACTTTGCATGTTTGCATCTTTTATCAATGTGATTTCATGTTTCTCTAACAGCAAGTGAGGTGAATGATAATGATCCGTTCTCATCTCTCCCAATGAGATAGACACTGAGTGAAAGCAATGTTCTGCGTAGTGGTGAAAGTAGGATCTTGCAAGCTACACCCAAGGAGGGCAAATGGAAAATGAGTTAAAATGCTCTCGTATTGAAATTGCCTTTCCTTTATCTATGTTTCTCTTTTTTTGTTGAACATAATTTTTCTTGTATATTTGCTTGTACTACATGTATCCAAACTTGATAAGAACAATGCAAACACTAGGGCCTAGAAATTCGTGAAAGCCGCAAATTTGCTGGTGCAACCATGGCTGGGTGTTAACGGGCTCCGAACATGATGGTGCTGGCGGGACTGAAAAATTGGCGCTGGGGACTAATTAACATTAGCTCAACGCTTAACACTCAATGCAATGTCGTCCTGGCTGGAGGCTCCAATGTAGCGTGGCCCAAACGTCATTGCTGCTAGAATAGTCTCTCTGAATGCAAGGCTCTGATTTCAGAAAGCATTGTCGGATTCTTAATGGGGCAGTACCTTCTGAAATGAAAAAAACAATAATAATGTAAAAATATGGGGCTGGATTTTGCGGGGGCATTAAATGCTGTTTCTGGGCGCAATGCCGGATGTCCAGGATTTAGTGCCCAACTGGAAGATTCAGCAATTGGCTTGCACCGGCGCAAAAACTTACCATCCCGCCCTCCGTTTCCAGCATGATTATGACATCAATCGTCATGCAAGGCTGAGCTAGCATCCCGGATGGAACTTTCAACCTTAACGCCTCATTTAATGACCGCCCCAGGAAATGCCTGAAAAAAACAGACAATCCCAGGGTGCAGCAGGCGCTACTGGCGACATATTTAAATGGAAGCTCGAGGATTGTGTATCGTAGTTGTCAGTAACTGCTATGGTTGCGCGCAGAATGCTGTGTGAGGCTGCGAGTTACAAACGGCACTTTGATGTAACATGAAACTTTGCTTAAAAGGTCAGTGAGAGATTTCGATGGAGGCAATACTAATTCCCCAGCTTATCATGCTGGATGCTATTGACAGGTGGCTTCAAGCTGGAAGAACGGTTCTTGGCTAAGGTGGGCCATGGATTCGAAGAGGTCACAAACGTATGGGAAGGAGGCCTTACAACCACAGGTTTACAGGGAACATCGTTCATACCTCCACATCTCTGAGGCGCAGTGCATTAGAAGGATGCGCTTCAGAAAATAAGTGCTGACATAAATATTGTAGCTCTTACATGCAGACCTACCGCCTATCAGCGCCAAGTGGACTGTGCTGCCCGTCGAGGTGAAGGTGACTGTGGCGATGGCCTTCTATGCCCACGGCTCCTTCCATGCAGCAGCAGGTGACATATGCAGCATCCCTCAGCATGCTACACATAGCTGCATTTGCCAGGTTAAAGTTCCCAATGAGTAGGGACAGCCAGAATGAGAGGGCTTTAGGTTTTGGACAATTTGCAAGCTTCCCCAAGGTTCAAGGTGCCATTGACTGTACACATGTCACCTTACGAGCAGTATTACACAATGCAGAGGTCTTCAGAAACCGAAAGGGATACCACTCCCTGAACGTATCGCTGGTCTGCGACCACACGCAGTGTATCCTCACAGTGAATGCCGGCTATCCAGGGAGCATACATGATGCTTTCATCTTGCATGAGAGCAGTGTGTCTTGAAATTTTCATTGACCTGTTCCGAGCTGGCTGATCAGGGACAAAGGATATGGCTTGGCCACCTGGCTCATGACCGTCCTCCGGAAACCTGCAACAAAAGCTGAGCAGCGCTATAATGAGGGCCATGTAGCCACCCACAACATCATCGAACAGACAATTGGTGTGCTCAAGCAACACTTCCAATGCCTGGACTACACTAGAGGCAGTCTTCAGTATTCCCTTCAACATGTTTCCGAATTCATTGTTGTGTGCTGCATGCTGCACTATTTACCCATCAAGAGGGGACAGGCATTACCAGTGGGGATTGCAGGACCACCTGAGGAGGATGATGAAGAGGAGCCTGGTGAGGAACCCATTGCAGTGAGACCACTACCACAGGGGAGGCAGTGTGGAGATGTGGCCGCAGCAAGAGCCTTACGTTGGCAGCTCATCGTTGACCGGTTTGCTTGAATGGGGAAGGTGGGGTTGCAGCGATGACACACTACTCTATTCCACCATGCCGGATAATCTACACACAATTCTGCAATGAGACACAATGAGACACAATGCCAACAGTGTCACCCCCACCACCTGGCTCCAGTGCCCAAAGAAGCTTCATGACCTCTGACCAATGTTTAAGGTCAGTGAATGCCTCTTCAAAAGCTGTCTCCTACCAACTGCATCACTAGCCTTGCACACTGCTCAATTCATGACTCCCCCGCCTTCCCCGCAATCACTCATCTACCAACAATCTGTACCAAACATGAGGCACACCTCCCATTCCTAGCTTCACCTCAACGCTGTGGAGGAGACAGTGCTGGCCATTCTTGACAGAGCCCTTGGTCAGTGGCGGTGCTGAAAGGATACAAGATGCTGGTATTCTCGTGCGTTGTCTATCTTCTCGCATGCACCACTTGCTTTCCTGCTCTCCTCTCACCACAACTCCACCCTTGTGCCTTCCACATTTCACACACCCAAAAAATGCAGCCTACCTCACCAGTGATTCATCTAGGAGAGGACAGGAAGAAGAAGAAGAAACACCGTTACTTGATTTCACACTCCCAGCCACCAGCTCCTCTAGGTCAACCAGCAAGGCCATTTGCAGTGTCCCCCACTGAAAGTCAGCAGTTTCCAACAGCTGTGCTGCAGTCACTGGGATAGCACTGTGTGACATCAGTAGGATAGGCAAAGGCATACAAGACAGTCATCTAACAGAATGCATACGGGTGATGAGTTGATTTCTTGATGTCATATTGGATGGATAGATGTATAAAGTTGGATTGAAAAGTTTGCTTTGTAATGGCTCTTATTTCAGCATTGTGACCAAGACGACTCATAACAGAAGGAAGGTAAGGCGTAGGACAAATGTTGAAAGAGAAATTGGGGTTGTGGTCACTAGTAATGCAGGCAGATGATTCCATCTCAGATATCCCGGCCTGAAAGGGGCTGAGAGCATCCTTCCTTCTACTTTCTCCTCTTCTAAATCTTCCTCTTCCATCTGCGAGTAGATGCTGGAAATCTGAAATAAAAGCATAAAATGCCACAAATACTCAGCAGGTCAGGCAGAATCTTGACCTGGGACGTGAACTCTGTTTCTCTTTCCACGAATGCTGCCTGACCTTTTGAGTATTTACAGCATTTTCTGTCTCCTCAGAGGCCGTCCTTTACCACCCGAGGCCTTGCAAGCATCCAGCAGCACTCCCTGCACATTTAAAAAATGTTTAACTTGTATTTCACCAAGCCATTAAAAAATTCAGTCCAAAAGCTTAAATGCAAGCTTACCTAAAAGATGTGCGTGTCCCTTTTAAGAGGTCCTGACAGCGTCTCTGTCTGCTGAACGCTGGGTTTTCATGGCAAGCTTAGCACTCAGTGCTGCCATCGGTAGCGCGAAGGCCCTTACCAAAATGGTGGTCGCTGAGTCCTGCGCCAGAGAAGGGTCCTCGAGTGGCGGCCGACATTTTTCGACCGGATCGTGAAGATAACTCGTGGCAGTAAGTGACCTAATTTCTAGGCTTAGAACTCTTATCTTACATTATATACTTCCAATTCTTGTATATACTGGAATCTCTTTTGTATCTAAGGTTCTGCTGTAATTATAATATTTTATTCCTTCTCATGTTATTACAGTTTTTTTGTTTCCAACCAGGATTTAAAATTTTTCATGCAAGTATCCCAATCTGCAGTCTTCCCCAATCTCAAGAATGCTCTGTGCTCTGCATCATGGAATCATGCAATGCAATCCTGTGGCTCTGATTCCGACAGAGTAAACTCGCATTGTCAACTATGCGGCCACAGGAAGTTGCTAGATTCCTGTGTTCTTGCTAGAAGGGATGGAATTTTTTTTTTGCTGATTTTTATATTGTGCAAGACCCATATTAATGTGAGCAGGTTCCCCATGTGTAGGTTTTGCAGAGTCAGGTGCAAGGTGAATGTAAAACCGCAAAGACTGGCTGAAAACTGCGTTCAGCACCTTTTAGGTGATCAGCCACCCTTGATCACGTTTCCTTGTAGCTGGCTATAGAGTGACATCGATAGATGTGTTGGAAAAGGTGCACAGTAGAGCAAAAATATGTATTTGTGGATGTATGGGGGAAAGGGAGAATTTTCTTTCAAAGCATGAGAGCAGATGTACACTCTGAGTATCCCTGTTCCATAATACTGCTCATCTTAATTGTGTATCTTTGACATTTTTATTGCAGTGTTTGAGTATTAATTTTAAACCTTGTTAAGCAATGCATGTTTTTTTTAACCTACACACCAGTCCTTAATAGTTAAACAGACTGTGATGAACAGATTTGTTTTTACTGTTTTATTAAGAACTGGGGCATATGGAAGATACATTGATTGAAACTAATTACGAATACACAATTTGAGTAGATTTTGCGAAAGCTCCTGTTGTTGACATACATGACCTGGTATTAAGCTGAATAGTCTGTGTTACATCCTGTTTTTAGATAATGCAATCCTGTTATTCGAGGTGGCCTAATGAGTGAACAATTATAGGAAGATTATCAATGTATCTAGTACTCATACTATCAATGGTTTATAAGGATTATTGGATAAAGTGAAGATGTAGTTTCCTCATTAACAAATTTCTGATTTGTCAGTAAAGCACACGGGGTTGCACAAGTGCTTTACTCATGAGCATGAAAATGTGAATTCAATAACACTTCAGTATAAAAGAAGAAACACACAAGTTTATAATATAGATTCTCCCTATACTTTCACCGTGCCTCATCAGTTTTATTACCTTTTTGTCTATGTGAAGCTATGTCTACCATAAGTGATGGCAATGTGCCCAGTGCAGAATGATAAGAAAAATAGAAAACAGATTTGTTTCCCTAAAAAGTAAGTTTAGGAACAACAAATAACTAATTCAGTCTCAGCTCTGTACTAGCAGTCATGGGCCACTTAAGGTTTGCTCTCATTGGTGATGACATCATGAGAAAACCTGCAATGAATTACAGCTTTGCAATTCATTTCCAGTGTTACAGGAAAAAAATCTGTTATCCAATGATAATATTCTTACCATCATAACGAGGTGTACCTTTTATACCTCCCATTGTTTTAGTTTTGCATTTTTGTTCATTTTCCTTCAGCTGGGTTGCATTGCCCAGAAATCTTATTTTGCTTTTAGCATGAAAGCTGTCCAATCTGGATGGGGTTGGTGGGGGTGATCTAGGAGGAGTGGGGGTTGGGGGGGAAGGACTTTGGGGTGGGGTCCGGCTCTGATAATTCTCTGCCCTTTTCTAGCAGTGATGGAAAACTCTGATGTGAGGGTGACCGGGCACTTCTTGCATCCCCCCCCCACCCCACCCCTGTCCTGATGGCATTCAAAGATTCTGCCACCTGAAAAAAATCCATCCAGTTTTACTTCCTCTGCCACCAATGCAAAGCACACTGACATAGATCCATTGCCAGGTCCTGGTGGAAGTGGGGCCAGAAATGGCAGTTTCTCCACTGAAAGTAGGGTTTCAGTTTTTTCTTGAAGATCCATGCCACTGTCAAATTCATAATTATAAAAAAAAATCTTTCATCTTAGGCTATAGCGTCCCACCTGTCCTCCCCCCCCCCCCCCCCAATGGAGTGGTAAATTGTTAAATTGTTGCTCTCATTTACCTCATGTCCATTGGTTGGACACCCAGGAAGCACGTTGTGGGATTTGAAATTGGGTCAATGCTGGGATGAACTCATGGGGGGAAGTCACACATTGGAATGCTTCCGATGGTGCAGTGATCCACCAGGAATTTTGAGACTTATATTTTTCAAGTTTCCCTTCAGTTGTCTCTCCATGTCAGCTGACTGATTTGTATTTTTCATTGTGCGAAAGATCATTTTTGTTCTCCTGTTCCCTGAAATGCAACTTCTCATTACAATCAGCGGTTCTATCTTGTAGCCCAACCAAGAGTGATGAAGCTGTGACTACTACTACTTTCGTATGACAGGAAAAGCGTATAATGGAATGTCAAGTTTTGCTATCCATTTGTTGGCCTCGTGAGATGCTAAGTGGAGAAATGAGGTGCCTCCCGCAGCAGATCTTGGTGGGCAGGTTGATATGATTTGTTCCATGGTCCGGGACTTGTGACCACAGTCGCACTTCAGCTCATCCCTCATCTTCCATTTGTGGATCAGATGGCCGCATTATCCATGCCTTGCCTTGTGCGGATTCGGTTGAGTTCTGTCCACTATCTTCGAAGGAGGTGAAGGCAGGGACCTCTGCTGTTGGGTCAGCGATGAGGTGTTGGTTCTTTATGTTGCATGGGTCCCATGATTTCATTCATTTGGATAGTGTATTGATACCAGATGCACAAAGCTTTCTTGTCACCAGTAGAGTGCAGCTTTTTACCACTACAGATACTGAGTCTCCTTGGATTGACATCAGACCCCAGGTCTGGATGGATTGCATCCACGCATTTTAAAAGAATCTAGGGAAGAGATAGCAGAGGCCTTGCTACACATATTTAATAATTCATTAGAAAACGGTGTAGTGCCAGAGGACTGGTGGATAGCTAACGTAATACCTATATTTAAGAAGGGGAATGGAACATGTGCAGGGAATTATAGATCAGTGAGCTTACCATTGGTGGTAGGAAATAGAAGGATATCTAGAAACCAAAAATATAATAACGAATAGTCAGCATGGATTTCAAAAAGGACATTTTTGCTTGACAAACATAATTTCATTTTTTGAAGAGATAATAGAGAAATTAGACTGGTAATGCAGTAGATGTAGTTTATCTAGATTTTCTAAAGTTGCTGGATAAGGTATCCCATAATAGATTGAAGAACAAGGTCAGAGAATGCGGAGTCAGGGGACAAGTAGCAGAATGGATAGCTAGCTGGCTTCAAGACAGAAAGCAGAGAGTAGGGGTAAAAGGTAGCTATTCACAGTGGCAGAAGGTGGGGAGTGGTGTTCCACAAGGATCAGTGTTGGGACCACTGATGGTCACAATTTATATTAATGATTTAGATTTTGGAATCAAAAACACAATTTGTAAATTTGTGGATGACACCAAATTGGGGGGATAGTCAATACTGAGGACTGCAACAAATTACAGGAGAACATTAATAAACTTGCAGAATGGGCATATAATTGACAAATGAAGTTCAACACAGATAAATGTGAGGTATTATATTTTGGTAGGAAGAGTAGGGAGGTCACTTATTACTTGGAGGGTGCGAGTCTAGGTGGGGTAGAGGAACAAAGGGATCTGGGAGTACAAACACACAAATCATTAAATGTTGCAGCATAGGTTAGCAAGGCCGTAAAAAAAGCAGACCAAGCACTACGGTTTATTTCTAGAGATATAGAATTGAAAAGTAGGGAAGTTCTGCTCAACCTGTATCGAAACTTTGTGAGGGAAAGCCAACTTCAACGGTACTCTACTCCTGACAAAATGTCTCGAACACAAACTCCTCATCACCAACACCCTGTTCCGCCAGAGGGACAAATACAAGGCATCGTGGCAGCACCCTCGCTTCAAACACTGGCACCTGCTCGACTATGTCATCGTCCGAGCCAGGGACCACAAGGATGTGTGCATCACCCGCGCCATGACAGGAGCTGACGACTGCTGGACGGACCATCGCCTAATCCGATCCATCATCAATATTAACATAGCCCCAAAGAAGAGGGGACAGCAGAAGCAGTGCCGCAAAAAAGTTAATACTGGGGCACTTAAAGACCCAGCTAAGAGAGCCCTATACAGCCAGCGCCTCACAGCTAATCTGGCGTGCCTTGATGACCCTGAGATGCTGAATGCCCACAGCGCTTGGTCTGCCCTCCAGGCCTCCATAACCAGTGCCTGTGAAGAGACACTTGGTCACTCAACCAGAAAACACCAGGACTGGTTTACTAAAAACGATCAGGAGATCCAAGAACTAATAGATCGTAAGCGCAGAGCATTTCTGAGCCTCTAGCAACAACCCAACTCGGGAGCTAAAAAGCAACATTACAGATGGTTCAAGGCTGAGGTCCAACAAAAAACCCTGGACCTAAAGAACAGGTGGTGGATGGAGAAAGTGCAGGTGATACAACAACTAGCCGACAGCCACGATCTGCGAGGATTCTTCATTGCAGTCAAGGCCCCTACAGTCCAAATTCCCAAGGCCCCACCCCACTCCTGGCCAAGAGTGGGGAAACACTCATCAAGGACACCGAGACTGTCAGGGCCTGCTGGAAGGAGCACTTTGAAGATCTCCTCAATCGAGACTCTGCCTTTGACTCGAGTGTTCTCAACTCCATCCCGCAGCATGCAACCCGCCACCAGCTCAGTGAAACCCCAACACTGCATGAGGTAGGCAAAGCCATAAAACAGCTCAAGAATAATAAGGCTACGAGTATGGATGGAATTCCTGCTGAGGCGCTAAAACATGGCGGAGAGGCGCTGTTGGCGCGGATACATGACCTCATCTCTCATTTGGAGGGAGGAGAGCATGCCGGGAGATCTCAGAGGTGCAGTGATCGTATCCATTTTTAAAAAGGGGAACAAATCCGATTGCAGCAACTACAGGGGAATCTCCCTGCTTTCAACCACTAGGAAGGTTGTCGCTCGAGTTCTCCTCAACTGTCTTCTCCCTGTGTCCGAGGAGCTCCTCCCGGAGTCACAGTACGGATTTTGTCCACTACGGGAAACAACAGACATGATCTTTGCAGAACGACAACTGCAGGAAAAATGCAGGGAGCAGCGCCAGCCCTTATACATGGCCTTTTTCGAGCTTACAAAGGCCTTTGACACTGTTGACCGTGAGGGTCTATGGAGCGTCCTCCTCCGTTTTGGTTGCCCCCAAAAGTTTGTCAACATCCTTAGCCTGCTCCACGACAACATGCAGGCCGTGATGCTTACCAGCGGATCCATTAAAGACCCATTCTATGTCCGGACTGGGGTCAAACAGGGCTGCGTCATCGCTCCAACCCTCTTCTCAATCTTCCTCGCTGCCATGCTCCACCTCACAATCAACAAGCTCCCCGCTGGAGTGGAACTAAACTACAGAACCAGTGGGAAGCTGTTTAACCTACGGCGCCTCCAGGCCAGCTCCAAGGTCACTCTGTTGTTGGACTGCAGTACGCAGACGATGCCTGTGTCTGCGCACATTCTGAGGCTTCTCTCCAGGATATAGTTGATGTATTCACCGAGGCATATGAAAACATGGGACTTACGCGTAACATCCGTAAGACACAGGTCCTCCACCAGCCTGTCCTCGCCGCACAGCTCTGCTCCCCAGTCATCAAGGTTCACGGCGCAGCCCTCGAGAACGTGGACCACTTCCCATACCTCGGGAGCTTCTTGTCAACAAAGGCAGACATTGATGCGGAGATTCAACATCGCCTCCAGTGCGCCAGTGCAGCCTTCAGCCGCCTGAGGAAAAGAGTATTCGAAGACCAGGCCCTCAAACTTACCACCAAGCTCATGATCTACAGGGCAGTAGTAATACCCGCCCTCCTGTATGGATCAGAGGCATGGACGATGCACAGAGACACATCAAGTTGCTGGAGATATATCACCAACGCTGTCTCTAAGATCCTACAAATCCTCTGGGAGGACAGAAGCACTAACATCAGCGTTCTCAACCAGGCTAACATTCCCAGCATTGAAGCACTAACCACACTCGATCAGCTTCGCTGGGCAGGCCACTTAGTTCGCATGCCAGACATGAGACTCTCTCAGCAATTGCTCTATGCGGAGCTCCTTCATGGCAAATGAGCCAAAGGTGGGCAATGGAAACGTTACAAGGACACCCTCAAAGCCTCCCTGGTGAAGTGCGAAATCACCACTGACCTTGGAAGACCCTGGCTGAAGACCGCCCTAGGTGGAGAAAGTGCATCTGGGAGGGCGTTGAGCTCTTCGAATCTCAACACTGGAGCGTGAAGAGGTCAGGCGCAGGTAGCGGAAGCAACGTGTGGTAAATCAGTGCCACCCACCCCGACCAATATCTGTCCCACCTGTAACAAGGTCTGTGGCTCTCGTGTTGGACTGTTCAGCCACCAAAGGACTCACTTTAGGAGTTGAAGAAAGTCTTCCTCAATTCCAGGGGACTGCCTATGATGATGCACACTAACGTCACAATCTCCCTCTATCATTTTTTTAACGAGCGCAGGCCGCGTTGCCGACCTGCCCGAAATGGCGGCCGTCGCAGGATGTGCCATAAGTGGGTGGAAGCGAGGCGGCCGCCATCTTTTTGACGAAACTGACCTTATCACTGGCCTTATCACTGGCCTTATCAGTGGTCTTAAGGTGCCAACTTTCATGGCCTGTAAGTACAGTGACACACCATTTATCCAAGCACGACTTGTATAAAATGATCAGTTGACTCAGGTGAGTGAACCTTTCAACATGTCCTACAGTTAAACCTTATCATTAAAATCATGACGCCAACACAAAAGTAAACAAATGGCTCATCTTACAAAATAATAGTTATCGGTCATGGGTCACTGTCAAATGCCTTCGATGAATGCAAAGTTGGGAAAGTGATAATTGCAGAAAAAAGTTGTCACTGAGCTAGAGTCAGTTCTGGGGAAACACACACTTTAATGTCTATGTTTTATACAGCAGCCAACCAAGGTGTCTGAAGGAAAAGGCTGCATTAATCAATATTAATCTTGTAAATCTAGGTGGGGTTGAATATAAAACCGATACTTGGTGGTTAAAATATTTCGGAAATGACTGTGGCATTGTGCCAGTTAGCAAACGTATGATGATTCTTGTACACGATACATAAATTGCCATAGGGAATGGGGTTCATTGTTTAGTCAGGGGGAAACTTCCTCAGCAGTGTGAACATTGGATATCTTGCCTCTGCAACACATTGTGTGGATGAACAATGATCTGTACTAACCTTTTCAACAGTGAGTTTGTTCTTGAATCATCTGGGGAACAAAAAGCAACGACATGCCAAATCAATACTACTTCTCAATAATGCACCAGCACCTTCAGAACAGGTAAACTGTCAGCCGATGAGGCAGATATTAACTGCGAGTGTATGTTTTTATCTTATTACTTTAGTCAGTGTTCTTGAGTTCCTATGAATATTGCTGCTTTGATGAAATTGTGTGATAGTGTAAAATGGGTGATAGCGAAATCAGAACCGTTTTTCATCCTTCCTGTTTTTTATTTCCATTGACTTCAAATCTTGTCATATGTCAGGAGCAGGATTTTGCCAATAATAAATTTTCTGGTTGCAGACAGACAATGTCACGGATTCATTGCTGAGTGGATGATCAAGGCCAGTGGTAAACATAGAAACATAGAAACATAGAAAATAGGTGCAGGAGTAGGCCATTCGGCCCTTCGAGCCTGCACCGCCATTCAATGAGTTCATGGCTGAACATTCAACTTCAGTACCCCATTCCTGCTTTCTCGCCATACCCCTTGATCCCCCTAGTAGTAAGGACCTCATCTAACTCCTTTTTGAATATATTTAGTGAATTGGCCTCAACAACTTTCTGTGGTAGAGAATTCCACAGGTTCACCACTCTCTGGGTGAAGAAGTTCCTCCGCATCTCGGTCCTAAATGGCTTACCCCTTATCCTTAGACTGTGACCTCTGGTTCTGGACTTCCCCAACATTGGGAACATTCTTCCTGCATCTAACCTGTCAAACCCCGTCAGAATTTTAAATGTTTCTATGAGGTCCCCTCTCATTCTTCTGAACTCCAGTGAATACAAGCCCAGTTGATCCAGTCTTTCTTGATAGGTCAGTCCCGCCATCCCGGGAATCAGTCTGGTGAACCTTCGCTGCACTCCCTCAATGGCAAGAATGTCCTTCCTCAGGTTAGGAGACCAAAACTGGACACAATACTCCAGGTGTGGCCTCACCAATGCCCTGTACAACTGTAGCAACACCTCCCTGCCCCTGTACTCAAATCCCCTTGCTATGAAGGCCAACATGCCATTTGCTTTCTTAACCGCCTGCTGCACCTGCATGCCAACCTTCAATGACTGATGTACCATGACACCCAGGTCTCTTTGCACCTCCCCTTTTCCTAATCTGTCACCATTCAGATAATAGTCTGTCTCTCTGTTTTTACCACCAAAGTGGATAACCTCACATTTATCCACATTATACTTCATCTGCCATGCATTTGCCCACTCACCTAACCTATCCAAGTCGCTCTGCAGCCTCACAGCATCCTCCTCGCAGCTCACACTGCCACCCAACTTAGTGTCATCCGAAAATTTGGAGATACTACATTTAATCCCCTCATCTAAATCATTAATGTACAGTGTAAACAGCTGGGGCCCCAGCACAGAACCTTGCGGTACCCCACTAGTCACTGCCTGCCATTCTGAAAAGTACCCATTTACTCCTACTCTTTGCTTCCTGTCTGACAACCAGTTCTCAATCCATGTCAGTACACTACCCCCAATCCCATGTGCTCTAACTTTGCACATCAATCTCTTGTGTGGGACCTTGTCGAACGCCTTCTGAAAGTCCAAATATACCACATCAACTGGTTCTCCCTTATCCACTCTACTGGAAACATCCTCAAAAAATTCCAGAAGATTTGTCAAGCATGATTTCCCTTTCACAAATCCATGCTGACTTGGACCTATCATGTCACCTCTTTCCAAATGCATTGCTATGACATCCTTAATAATTGATTCCATCATTTTACCCACTACCGATGTCAGGCTGACCGGTCTATAATTCCCTGTTTTCTCTCTCCCTCCTTTTTTAAAAAGTGGGGTTACATTGGCTACCCTCCACTCCATAGGAACTGATCCAGAGTCAATGGAATGTTGGAAAATGACTGTCAACGCATCCACTATTTCCAAGGCCACCTCCTTAAGTACTCTGGGATGCAGTCCATCAGGCCCTGGGGATTTATCGGCCTTCAATCCCATCAATTTCCCCAACACAATTTCCCGGCTAATAAGGATTTCCCTCAGTTCCTTCTCCTTACTAGACCCCCCGACCCCTTTTATAACCGGAAGGTTGTTCGTGTCCTCCTTCGTGAATACCGAACCAAAGTACTTGTTCAATTGGTCCGCCATTTCTTTGTTCCCCGTTATGACTTCCCCTGATTCTGACTGCAGGGGACCTACGTTTGTCTTTACTAACCTTTTTCTCTTTACATATCTATAGAAACTTTTGCAATCCGTCTTAATGTTCCCTGCAAGCTTCTTCTCATACTCCATTTTCCCTGCCCTAATCAAACCCTTTGTCCTCCTCTGCTGAGTTCTAAATTTCTCCCAGTCCCCAGGTTCGCTGCTATTTCTGGCCAATTTGTATGCCACTTCCTTGGCTTTAATACTATCCCTGATTTCCCTTGATAGCCACGGTTGAGCCACCTTCCCTTTTTTATTTTTATGCCAGACAGGAATGTACAATTGTTGTAGTTCATCCATGCGGTCTCTAAATGTCTGCCATTGCCCATCCACAGTCAACCCCTTAAGTATCATTCGCCAATCCATCCCAGCCAATTCACGCCTCATACCTTCAAAGTTACCCTTCTTTAAGTTCTGGACCATGGTCTCTGAATTAACTGTTTCATTCTCCATCCCAATGCAGAATTCCACCATATTATGGTCACTCTTCCCCAAGGGGCTTCGCACAACGAGATTGCTAATTAATCCTCTCTGATTACATAACACCCAGTCTAAGATGGCCTCCCCCCTAGTTGGTTCCTCGACATATTGGTCTAAAAAACCATCCCTTATGCACTCCAGAAAATCCTCCTCCACCGTATTGCTTCCAGTTTGGTTAGCCCAATCTATGTGCATATTAAAGTCACCCATTATAACTGCTGCACCTTTATTGCACGCACCCCTAATTTCCTGTTTGATGCCCTCCCCAACATCACTACTACTGTTTAGAGGTCTGTACACAACTCCCACTAACGTTTTTTGCCCTTTGGTGTTCTGCAGCTCTACCCATATAGATTCCACATCATCCAAGCTAATGTCCTTCCTAACTATTGCCTTAATCTCATCCTTAACCAGCAATGCTACCCCACCTCCTTTTCCTTTTATTCTATCCTTCCTGAATGTTGAATACCCTTGGATGTTGAGTTCCCAGCCCTGATCATCTTAGAGCCACGTCTCCGTAATCCCAATCACATCTTATCCGTTAACATCTATTTGCACAGTTAATTCATCCACCTTATTGCGGATACTCCTTGCATTAAGACACAAAGCCTTTAGGCTTGTTTTTTTAACACCCTCTGTCCTTTTAGAATTTTGCTGTACAATGGCCCTTTTTGTTCTTTGCCTTGGGTTTCTCTGCCCTCCACTTTTCCTCATCTCCTTCCTGTCTTTTGTTTTTGCCTCCTTTTTGTTTCCCTCTGTCTCCCTGCATTGGTTCCCATCCCCCTGCCATATTAGTTTAACTCCTCCCCAACAGCACTAGCAAACACTCCCCCGAGGACATTGGTTCCGATTCTGCCCAGGTGCAGACCGTCCGGATTGTACTGGTCCCACCTTCCCCAGAACCGGTTCCAATGCCCCAGGAAACGTAGAAGTAACTCCCATTTCCAGAATCCCCTCTGTTCCTGATCACTGTGATGATGTGGAGAACATAACCAAGTGACATTCAATGTTGCCAGCCATATTGAAGCATACAATACTATCCTTAGGGGATACATTCTAATATGGAGCCAATTCAGTTTCTTTTGGTGAAAAGAAGGGATAATGCCTGAGGGAGTGCTGCACTATCGAAGGTGCTGTCTTTTGGATGAGGTGGTAAACCGAGGTCCTGTCTGCCCTCTCAGGTAGAAGTAAAAGATCCCATGGCACAATTTCCAAAAGAAACAGGGAAGTTCTCCCCGGTGTTCAACCCAATATTTATCCCTCAACCAATATCAGTAAAACAGATTATCTGGTCACTTTTTTTTTTTAACAAACCCACCCCTTTTTGTTCCCTCTCCCATGGCAGCTGGTGATGATTCCGCCGTTCACACCCCATCTAGATTCATCTTCTGTTTCTTAACTTGTTCCATTACCATCTAATTTTTTCCCATCATCCTTTTGTCTCTTAATATCTTCTACCTTCTACCCTATCACAGACCTTCCCTTTTGTTCTTTCCTCCCTCCCCCTTTCACTGACCCTGCATTTCCTTAAGAATCAGTTACATCTCAAACTTTTCCAGTTCTGACGAAGGGTCGCAGACCTGAAACGTTAAATCTGTGGGGCCCCTCCCCCGGCATGCAGCTGTTTCTGTTGTTTTTACCACTGCGGTGGATGAGATGGCCTCTTGACCAAAATTTCGCTCTTCAGCTTTTTTATTTCAGCGGATCAGAAGTCACTCATAATGGGGGTGGTAGTGTGGCAGTGAGCACACTAGAGGGGCGGAAGTTGGGGCAATGTATAGTGTCCGCCGCTGTCATTTATCAGCATAGCGCTGATGACGTCATGAGGCGCCGCGTCACCATGGCTCTCCCCTTCACTTAAAGTTCGGTCCACTGGGATACCAGGGAGGGTTTCGGCCGGGCCAGTGGCCTGCAACCCAAGAGCCAGGCTGTCTGTTAGCAGCCCAGCCGAACCCGAGGGCATAATTATCAGCCCGACATGGCAGTCGTCCGACAAAAGAAAACTTGGCAGCAGTGGCAGTGCATCCTCCTCCTTTTAATGGGAGCCGCACTGCCACAGTCTCACTGGACCACCTTAGCAAAGCAGGTTTTGGCACCACCTGGCGGGAGGAAGTTTTTCTCGCTGGAATTTCGCCGTCGGGTGGGGGTGGGGTGGGAACATCAGCGGTGCACACTGTGCTGATCTATTTAGGATGGCTCGGCAGTAGGGGATGGTTGGAGGGGGAGCGGGTCACCGCTGGGATACCGCAGAAACGGAATTTTGATAATGGCAGCCATTACATGAAAAATCGGCGGCCATTGCACTCGGCAGCGTGGCTGCTGATTTCCAGCATTTTCTGTTTTTATTTCAGATTCCAGCATCCACAGTGTTTTGCTTTTGTTATCTGGACACTACCTTATTGATGTTTGTAGGACCTTGCTGTGCACACATTCACTGCTACGTTTCCTACATTATAACAGTGACTACACTTCAAAAAAATATTTCATTGGCTGTAAAGTGCTTTGGGACATCATAAAAGTTGTGAAAGGTGCTATATAAATGCAAGAGTTTTTGCAAGTATATGTTTCAATGCATTGAGGCTATAGGACATTGAAAATATTGCCTGTTAAACTATAGTTTTATGCAGCACTTGTTACATTGTAATGTAAATCACAAGATGTACAACTCTAGATTTCAATTTCATTTGTTGGAAGTTCAGGCTTAACGCTTAGTGCATCCGGGAGGGCGCTGAGCACCTCGAGTCTCGTCGACGAGAGCATGCAGAAATCAAGCGCAGGCAGCGGAAGGAGCGTGCGGCAAAGCAGACTCCCCGCCCACCCTTTCCTTCAACCACTGTCTGTCCCACCTGTGACAGAGACTGTGGTTCTCATTTTGGACTGTCCAACCACCGAAGAACTCATACTAAGAGTGGAAGCAAGTCTTCCTCGATTCCGAGGGACTGCCTATGATGATTACTTTCAGTGCACCAGTGCAAAGTGAAAAATTACCTGTACTGTATGCTTTTATAATACAGCTTCTATGCAATACCCTGCTTATCGTTATTATACCATATACTTACTGCATAACATTTTTCTGAAAATATAGTAAATTTTTGAAAAATGCAACTTCGTGTTATTACAATAAATCAATTGATTGCAATTTTCAGATGCTTTAATGAAGCATACCATACAATTATTGCATTGTATGTCACTTTTGATGCTGAAGTAATGTTTAATGTAGTGGAAAGTTGAGACTAATTTGAGGCCAGCTATCTGAGTGAGTCACTTATCCAAACTGATGTTTTTCAAATTCTTAAGTTAAACAGCAGTCTAGTATCGTAGGTTACTGTTGTTGTTACTGCTGTACTATATTGCTTCTATGAATCTTAAATATCTACTGACAACAAAGCCCTCCCACTCCCTTTCCTGCAGATTTTGTCTTGTGCAAATTCTTAAATTTATTAATTAAATAAGCATTAAATTACACGGTGACTGATTCTAGCTAACTTTAGATTATTAGTTGGATTACTTTACACCGTGTTTGTGTCTGAATTCCTTGGTTATGTCCATTCTTTTATCGACTACAAACATATGAATAAGCAATCAATTGAATAGCGTGTCTGGATTCCAGCGAGCTTTAGATTATTAATTGGATTAATTGGCACAATGTTTGTTTCTGAGTCCCATGCTTATGTCATGTTTAATATTTTATGTGAAAGCATTCCATGTGCCTTGTGGATCTCTATAACAAACATGAACATTCCCATAAGAGTTTGTGCTTAACTAGTGTATGTCCAGAGAGATCTAAATCATCCATTGTTCACAAAAGTGAAGTGAGTTGATTCTCTACAAAAAAAGCGCTCTGAACCAGTTCGTAAATTGTATAGAAACAATATTGTCTTGTATCCTCATGGACGGTACCCATAGCAACAAGCAGGCTGCCTGCGTACTGCACTCATTCTGTGTTGTGATGATGTAAGTTGATAGTTGTGCCTTTTTTAAAGTGAACTGAGTTGCTTTCTGAAGGATTTATTTGCAAGTGTCTCGGCTATTAATGATTCATTGTGTGCCAAAATTTATTGTCACTTTTTTAAAATGGATTTACAATATTGTGGAACATGCTAATATATTTCCTACATATTGGCTGTTATATTTTCTTGTAAAATTATTAAGTACTGCGGGGATGTGTTTTTTTTTATAGCACTGGCAATTCAACAAAGTTATTTATAGAATGGACTTGCACAGTATTTGCCCCTACCTCCCGGATACATTTTTCAAACAATGGCTCAAAAACTTCTGATGAATTTGGGATTTGGTGAGGGGAAACTATCTATCTAAATTCCCTGAATCCCCATAGTCATTTGACCAGTGAGAGTTTTCCTATGTTTTCTTTTTCTTGTTTTAATTAATACATATCGTTAACAATACTTGATTTTTATTTTGAACAGAAAATTATTTTGAGTGTACATTGAGAACCATGACTGAGCTTTCTTGTTTCAGTGAGAAAGAAAGACTCTAAGAGAAGGATGAACCATCCGTGGCTAACTAAGGAAGTAAAGGATGCCATCAAATTGAAAACAAAGGCATACAATGTTGTGAAGAACAGTGGAAGGCCAGAGGATTGGGAAATTTTTAGAAATCAGCAAAGGATGACTAAAAAAAATGAGAGAGAAAATAGTTTGAGAGTAAGCTAGCAAGAAATATAAAAACAGACAGTAAGAGCTTCTACAGGTATATAAAAAGGAAGAGAGTAGCTAAAGTAAACATTGGTCTCTTGGAGGATGAGACTGGGGAATTTGTAATGGGAAACAGAAATGGCAGAGACTTTGAACAAATATTTTGTATCGGTCTTCACAGTAGAAGACACTAAAAGCATCCCAATGATTGATAATCAAGGGGCTATAGGGAGGGGGGAACTTAAAACAATCACTATCACTAGAGAAAAAGTACGAGGCAAACTAATGGGACTAAAGGTGGACAGTCCTCTGGACATGATGGCCTACATCCAAGGGTCTTAAAAGAAGTTGCTGCAGAGATAGTGGATGCAATGGTTGTAATCTACCAAAATTCCTTGGATTCTGGAGAGGTCCCAGTGGATTGGAAAACCTTAAATGTAATGCCCCTATTTAAGAAAGGAGGCAGACAGAAAGCAGGAAATTATAGACTAGTTAGCCATTGGGAAAATGCTGGAGTCCATTAGTAAGGAAGTAATAGCAGGACATTTAAAGCATCATAATACAGTCAAGCAGACTCAGCATGGTTTTATGAAAGGGAAATCATGTTTGACAAATTTGCTGGAGTTCTATGAGGATGTAATGAGCATGTTGGATAAAGGGGAATCAGTAGATGTCGTGTATTTGGATTTCCAGAAGGCATTCGATAAGGTGCCACATAAAAGGTTACTGCACAAGATAAGAGCTCACGGAGCTGGGAGTAATATATTAGCATAGATAGAGGATTGGCTAACAACAGAAAACAAAGAATTGGGATAGATGGGTCATTTTGAGGTTGGCAAACTGTAACCTGTGGGGTGCCACAGGGATCGGTGCTGGAGCCTAAACTATTTACAATCGTACAATGGGACCAAGCATAATGTAGCCAAATTTACTGATACAAAGGTAGGTGAGAAAGCAAGTTGTGTGGAGGATGCAAAGAATCTGCAAAGGGATATAGATAGGCTGCGAGTGGGCAAAAATTTGGCGGATGGGAAAATATAATGTTATCCACTTTGGTAGGAAAACTAAAAAAGCAAATTATTATTTAATGGTGAGAGATTACAAAATGCTGAGATACAGAGGGACCTGGGGGTCTTTGTACATGAAACACAAAAGTTACCATGCAGGTACAGCAAGTAATTAGGAAGGCAAATGGAATGTTGGCCTTTATTGTAAGGGATGGAATATAAAAGTGGGGAACTCCTACAACTGAACAGGATGTTGGTGAGACCACACCTGGAGTACTGTGTACAGTTTTGGTCTCCTTATTTAAGGAGGGATATATCCGCATTGGAGGCAGTTCGGAGAAGGTTCACTAGGTTGATTCCTGAGAAGAAGGGGTTGTCATGAAGAAAGGTTGAGCAGGTTGGGTCTATACTCATTGGTGTTTAGAAGAATGAGAGATGGTCTTATTGAAACGTACAAGATTCTGAGGGGGCTTGACAGAGTAGATACAAAGAGGATGTTACCCCTCGGGGGGAGGGGGGGGGGTGTATCCAGAACTCGGGGGCATAGTTTCAGAATAAGGGGTCGCCCATTTAAAATGGAACTGAGGAGGAATTTCTTTTATCAGAGGGTCGTGAATCTTTGGAATTCTCTACCCCAGAGAGCAGTTGAAGCTGGGTCATTGAATATATTTAAGGTAGAAATAGACAGATTTTTGAATGATGAGGGAGTCGAGGGTTATGGGGAGCGGGCAGTGAAGTGGAGTTGAGGCCAAGATCAGGTCAGCCATGATCTTACTGAATGGCGGAGCAGGCTCGAGGGGCCAAATAGCCTACTCCTGCTCCTATTTCTTATGTTTCATGCTTTTTTTTATGTTAACGCAATAGTGGTCCAGTGGGTCTGTCTGGGGATACAGTGAATTATTTTTTTAAATCTAAATTTTCAAGTTCCAGCTTCCAAGTCTTGCTGACTAGTTCCAACTAACCCTTTCTCTTCCCATATTTCCCTCCGTGGCTGCAGATATGATTCAGATGATATGCACTTGTGATATTTCTGTCATTTCCATTGAATCAAAAATGAGAATTCTTCATGGGCTGACTCCAGTTATGGTGGCAGAAAAATTGAAAGTCAGACTTGTCATGTATGTAACTACAATGTAACACCACTGTATTACTGTATACACTCAACCTAGATGCACACCTTGACCACAAGGGCTGAACTTGTGGGAGACACTCCTTACCTGATCGCACAGGTATAAAAAGGGAGGTCCCACGCAGGGTCATCGTCTTTGGAGTCCTGTGAATAAAGAGTTAAGGTCACAGAGTGACCTTGTCCCCAGAATGTGCCTCGTGTGGTTTCATACTGTAGAGTAAGGACTTTACAAGACTTGCTGTGATTCTATATCAAATTGAAGTGGGAGTAGCACTTGGGCTGTGAATGTTTTTGCGGAGTTTTGAAAATCTAGCACTATATCTAATAACCTAGTATTTTAAACTAAAATACATTTATATGATTATCATCTAATTCATGTGGAAAAAATCTTAAAACGTTTTTACATGCAACAGCATGATGAATGCAAGGCTTTCTATTTATTCAAACTATCAATTCATATAATTAAAGGCCGTGTGTAAGAATTGGTGAGTGCAAACTGCTGATGTTGCTCAAGAAAATCAGGAGCTCACTAAAATCCTTTCAGTGTGTAAGCTTTTGAACAAATGCAGTAAACATGAAAAAGCAACACTTCAGGCCAGAAGGTGCAACAGAACCATAATAAATTCAAATCCAATCCGTATAACCAGACTGAATGCATGGTATCTTCCAGTTTCTGGTAATATTACAAAGTGTACCATTTTATTGTATATTGACAAAAGGTGGTGGGGCAGTGTTGTTTAGGGTATAAATCTGTTAACTCAGGCGGTTAATGTACAAACCTAATCTGTAACAGAGTTAAACAAACTGAGGATAGTTGAGAGTCAATTGCAGTTTATGTTGAACAAGTTGATCTCAGTAGGAGTAGTATGGTTGCCTTTCCGAGCCACTGCACCTTGATGTGGTGTGAAGGCATACGTGCTTCTATGATTCTGAAAGCTATTCTGTTAAGAGTACAACTCCTTGTAGTGCCCCTCCACTCCCCACCCCCCCCCAAACCAGAGATTGAAAGGTCGGAGCCGGACTAAAGCCAGTCCACAGGTCCTCCCAGTAGAACGTTGTGAGTCAGACTAACGACCTATCCACATAGAAATGCCTTTCATTAAGGAAACAACCCAGAAACAAGATTAGTCTGTTCTAAACTTGCAAATATAAATATCAACTGTGGAAAGCCGCAATCTGCTGGCTGTAAGTTAAGATGATACTCCAATGGAGTCAAATATCTTGCTCTGGACAGACAGCAGTGAAAGAAATGGGTTGCCTCGTGTGCCACTAGACACAGAAGACTAACTAACTTGTATGATTGGCCTTAGTTCTCTTAGGCTAGGGAGGAGCCATAGTTCCTGCTTTTAATTAGTATGCAATGACCGTGCAGGTGTGGACCTTGTGAGCAGCATTGCTCTGTTTGCTATTTTTAATAAAATTGTAACTCCTGTATAATGATTAAGCTTAAAATGTTATTATACATAGAAATCTAGAGGGAACCTGAGAGCTATGATGACCCCCATATTCAAAAGCTCACCAGTACTTCCTTTGTACATTTGTATATGAAAATTGGTCACGTGGGCAAAGTACTGATATCACTGCCTGTAAACCATGACTTCCAGTAGACAATAAAATAAAAAATAGTAATTAATAATTGCCTAACCTTAGCTCAGTTTTTTTTTCAACTATTTTTTTTTATCATTATGGATGTTTGGCCTTGATTTGGTCATTCAAGGCACATACATTGATTTATTATACTTCTTTGTGATTGTATGCTAGCTCCACAAAACCTTGACTAATCAACTTTTATCAAACTGTAACCAAATTTAAATAAATGTAAATTGTACCAGTGCGATCACTGAGGGGAGGTATTTGACCACCTCCAAATTTGTTTGGCATTTACATGTTGCGCTCACCCTGTTCCAAATCCTGGAATTGCCACAGATATTTTCCTGACCCCAACTCCTGTGCCACTGAATTCATTTGACACTTTTGTGCATTTGTAAGTGATCAATTTGACACACTAATTTGAACAAAAAATTGAAATATTGAAGTATTTCCAAATTGTGAAAGGGATATAGAAGCCAAGGAGAAAGTGAGAAAAAGATTTACAAGGATGATACCAGAACTGAGATGGTACAACTATCAGGAAAGTATAAACTGGTTAGGGCTCTTTTCTCTAAAAAAGAGAAGACTGAGAGGTGACCTGATAGATGTTTTCAAAATTATGAAGGGATTCAATAGAGAAGACATAGAGAAGATGTTTCCACTTGTGGGAAATCCAAAACAAGTGGCATACGATAGTCACTAATAAATCTAATAAGAAATTCAGGAGAAACCTTTTTCTCGAGAGTGGTGAGAATATGAAACTCCCTACCACATAGTGGTTGAGGCCCATAGCATAAATGCATTTAAGTAAAAGCTAGATAAGTACATGAGAGAGAAAGGAATAGAAAGATATGTTGATAAGGAGAAATTAAGTAAGGTGGAGTCTTACTCGTGGAGCCGAACCACCAACGTAGACCTGTTGGGCAGAATGGCCTGCTTCTGAGCTGTAAAATTCTACGAGGGTGAAATTCTGTTGTGCCCAATTTGGGGGCGGTAACATCCGTGAGGTGGAACATATTGTGCCAGGCGAGGAAATCCCGATCCGCTCGAATTCAGCTTACCCCCCCTGAAAGTAAGTGGAGCGCAAAATAAGGCTCTCCACTTCCTTTCTGGGGCTGTAGTGCGGGTTGGGAGTGGGACGCAGCGCTACGCACAAGGCCACGTAGCACTGCTCCGTAGGAGGGGCTCTTCCCTTCATTAAAACCACTGGGGAGCTAGGGTGCCGTGCCAATAGCCTGGCACTCCAGCAGAGTGCTGGGCTGACCGATCGCGGCACGGACCCCGCAATCGAAGCGCCAACGGGGCACAGAAGAAACTCGGCAGATTATTTATTTTAATTGGCTGCCACCTCCCCTTTAAGTATCGCCCCGCGAGTGGCCTGCAGCCGGGTTCATGTCCCCTGAATGGAGTGCTGCGCACGGTGATTATTACGGGTTACCGTCACCGCTAAACTCCCGTAGAATTAGCGGGAATCGGTAATGTCGGGCAAAAATCGTTTGCGTAACAGGAGGTGCAAACGATCCGAATTTCTATGTAATTCCGGGAAAAGGTTAAATAAGGAGATTAATTAATGTTAGTGATGTGAACACAGGTCGTTTAATTACACATGATGCAACTGGGCTTTGATTTACAATTAGGGCAAATTTATTACCTGTTGTGCAAAAAAAAAAGTGAACGAGCACAAAATATAAAAACAGATAATAAGAATTTCTACAGGTGTATAATGAGGAAAAGAGCGGCTAAAATAAATGTTGGTCCCCTACCGGATGAGACTGGGGAATTAATAATGGGGAACGGGGAAATGGCAGAGACGATGAACAAATATTTTGTATCGGTCTTCACAGTTAAAGACACTAAAAACATCATAATAATGGATAATCAAGGGGCTATAGGGAGGGAGGAAATGTATACAATCACTATCACTAAAGAAGTAGTACTTGGTAAAATAATGGGACTAAAGGTGGACAAGTCCCCTGGACCTGATGGCTTACATCCTAGGGTCTTTAAAAAAAAAGTGACTGCAGAGATAGTGGATGCATTCGTTGTAATCTACCAAAATTCCCTGGATTCTGAGGCGGTCCCAGCGGATTGGAAAACCGCAAATGTAATGCCCCTATTGAAAAAAAGGAGGCAGACAGAAAGCAAGAAACTATAGACGAGTTAGCCTAACATCTGTCATTGGGAAAATCCTGGAGTTCATTATTAAGGAAGCAGCAGCAGGACATTTGAAAAAGCATAATTCAATCAAGCAGAGTCAGCATGGTTTTATGAAAGGAAAATCATGTTTGACAAATTTTCTGGAGTTCTTTGAGGATGTAACGAGTAGGGTGGATAAGGGGGAACCAGTGGATATGGTGTATTTGGATTTACAGAAAGTATTCAATAAGGTGCCACATAAAAGGTTACTGCACAAGCTAAAAGTTCACGGGGTTGGGGTAATATATTCGCAAGGATAGAGGATTGGCTAACGAACAGAAAACAGAGAGTCGGGATAAAAGGGTCATTTTCCGGTTGGCAAACAGTAACTAGTGGGGTGCCGCAGGTATCGGTGCTGGGGCCTCGACTATTTACAATCTATATTGATGACTTGGATGAAGGGACCGAGTGTGATGTAACCAAGTTTGTTGATAAAAAGATGGGTGGGAAAGCAAATTGTGAGGAGGACACAACAAATCTGCAAAGGGATATAGACAGGCTAAGTGAGTGGGCAAAAATGCGGCAGCTGGAGTATAATGTGGGAAAATGTGAGGATATCCACTTTGTCAGAAAATATACAAAAGCAAATTATAATTTAAATGAAGAAAAATTGCCAAGTGCTGCAGTACGGAGGGACCTGGGTGTCTTTGTGCATGAAACACAAAAAGTTAGTATGCAGGTACAGCAAGTAATCAGGAAGGCAAATGGAATGTTGGCCTTTATTGGAAGGGGTATAGAGTATAAAAGCAGAGAAGTACTGCTACAACTGCATAGGATATTGGTGAGGATACACCTCGAGTACTGTGTCCAGTTTTGATCTCCGTATTTAAGGAAGGATATAGTTGCATGGGAGGCTGTTCAGAGAAGGTTCACTAGGTTGATTCTGGAGATGAGGGGGTTGACTTATGCAGATAGGTTGTGTAGGTTGGGCCTATACTCATTGGAGTTCAGAAGAATGAGAAGTGATCTTATCGAAACATATAAGATAATGAGGGGGCTCGACAAGGTGGATGCAGAGAGGATGTTTCCACTCATAGGGGAAACTAAAACTAGGGGACATAGTCTCAGAATAAGTGGCCGCCCATTTAAAACAGAGATGAGGAGGAATTTCTTCTGAGGGTTGTAAATCTGTGGAATTCTCTGCCCCAGAGAGCTATAGAGGCTGGATCATTGAATATGTTTAAGGTGGAGATAGACAGATTTTTGAACGATAAGGAAATAAAGGGTTATGGGCAGGGAAGTGGAGCTGAATCCATGATCAGATCAACCATGATCTTATTAAATGGCGGAGCAGGCTCGAGGGGCGAAATGACCTACTCCTGTTCCTATTTCACATGTTCTTATGTTCTAGGACTTATACATGAAATGGTACCACCTCACTTCTGATAGGTCACAACTATACACTTCAATGTCAGAGTTATTACAGTCTTCTTTTTCACCCAGGATCTTGTTCTGAAACATTTACCTGTGAATCTGAATCTGGCCTATCATCGGGAAAGACAGACAAGAAGGCTTGTGTTGAGGTAATGGATTCTTTAACTCTCTATCTAATTAGATTTGACTACTGCAACTCACTTCTCTGCTGTCATTGAGTATCTGTTGATCATAAATAAAATCTTTAAATATATGGGGCTGGATTGTCGGATCTTCTGTGCTCCGTTACTCGCCGCGGAGCGACAGCAATGGCGGTGGTGAGACTTCTGGGCAGGCGGTCAGCCTCCAGCGATCCTCGGCTCTGGTTTTGCAGCGGCGGAGAGCACCACCCGGAAGAGCTGTGTTGGTGTGCGACGCCCCTAGTTGCGAGTTTGAATTCCTGCCTGACCCGTCCACCCGGAAGCGCGCCTCACACTGACCGCCTGGGAAATCAGGGCGGTCCAACCATCCCCCGTCCCAACCATCGCATCTCTCGGAGCGATCCTGGACTGGCTCTTTAGCTCGGGAGTTTCCCATCCTTGCGCCAAGAAAGATGTACAACGCTGTGCCTCCTGATGCAGGGCCTAGCTGCCCAAACTTATCTACTGAGGCGCAAACTATTCCCTGGCACTAACTTTCCCACCCCATCGCCATTATCGCCCCAAAAACATGAAAGCCTAAAAATCCAGCCCGAGCTTACTGATAATTCTTATATAAGATATATAGATGCCTGTCTAACTTAACCGAGGTTTCTTTGCTGTGAAAATTATATTTTTATATAACATATTAAAGACAAGTGATGGGTAGGAGTTTATCCTATTTACATTACCTCAAATATGGTGTGAAAGATTTTGATGCAGGTTAGTATTCTGAGGAAGCTCAATTCTTTAGGAACAGCTTAGAGAAAATTATCTGTATCAGAATTCCCCCTTTATTCATGGGGGTCTATGAATTTAACTCTGGTCTCCCTACTGTGGTCCCCAACCTATTCCCCTGCTACTACCAGGAAATATGTATCCCATTAATTAGTACATAACCAGGCTTATGTAACTCGAGATTTTTCCTGTGACCATTAATGTGTGCACTTTGGCTGTCGCTCTTGACCCGAGCAGTTCACTTCTATTTTTCTCTATCCCTCCCTGATGGCTCTCTCCTGTTGTCGTGTCTCCTTTCATCTCTCCTCTCTCAGGTACTCTGCCCTCCCAAATCCCTACCCCAGTCCTTCATTATTCTTTGACCTTCCTACACTCCTGCTGGCGTCCCAGGCTTGACTCCCTCTTAGATACACCTACAGCCTCCCTCTGTGCCTCTCTTGGCATCCTTCGAAAAGGCCCACTGTGGCATTCGTCGCTGCCTCCTCATGTGCAGCAACCTCAACAGTCTAATCCTACTCTCTTGTCGACCACCTTGCCCAGCGTTCCCGTTAGGGGCTAATCTTGCCAATCTCCTCCCTGTCCAACTAACCTCTTCCAGCGCTGACCCTGTGGACACAGGCAGTGGTCAGCTATCACCGACCCTCTCCGCATCTCCCTCCAAAATGACCGTTCACTTGCAAACAAGGCCCTTGCCATCCATGAGCGTATCATGGATGATTGCATTGACATCATGGCCCTGATGGAAATTTGGCTGAGGGGTGATGACACCTTACCCTTAAATGAAGCCTCCCTGTCTGTCTACACCTTCCACCACATGCCCCGCCCAGACCATTGTGATGGCGGTGTTGCTCTCATCCCCAAATCACACCTTGGTCTGTCCCCCTATTCCTCTGGCAATTTCACCTGCTTTGAACATCTCGCCTTCTTCCACCCCTTTCACCTGTCATTTAAAGTTCTCTTTCTCTCATGTCCACCCTAATGTTCTCACTGAGAGATCTTCATTGCTTTCCTCCCTCTGCCTCTGCACCGAGCAACTTCTCATCTTTGCTGATTTCAACTTCCATCTCAATTTATCATGCTCTCTCTCCTCTGAGTTCACTACCCTCCTGATCTCCCTTAATCTCTCCCTCTAGGTGAATTTCTCAACCCATATTCACTGCCCCCCTCCCCCCTCCCCACGACCTTGCCATCTCTTGTGGCCTCCCATTGTGTCAATCGCAGTTAAGGCCATCTCTGACCGCTTCCTTGTATCACTTTCCACCCACAACACCCTTTCTTTCGCCAGCCCCACCCCCCGTCCCCAGCCCCCAACCTCCACCTCCACTTTCTTCTGTGTCTGTCCCTGGAAAAAGAAACTCTCCCAACTTTTTTACAACTGTACTTACGAAATTACAACTGTCCAACCTTTGGTCCTCCAATCCTCATGACATTTCTGCAGCTATTGATCTGCTCAACCACACCCTCAGCACTACCTTTGATGCTTTAGTCCCTATTAAAACATTTACTCTTGCTCACCCTGGCAGTTCCCGCGGTACGGCCCTGATCTTCGCTCCTTTAAATCCAAGGGATGCAGACCTGAACGGATATGGCGGACTACTGGATTAGCCATTCACTGCCAGATCTGGCTGGACCACATAAAGCATTATCAGGCCCCGCGCTCATCTGCCAAAACTGCCCACTATTCCAGAATCATTCTGGAATGTAAAGATAAAATCGGCTTCTAGTACAAAATACTGCGGATACTGGAAAACTGAAATAAAAACAGAAAATGCTGGAAATGCTCAGCAGGTCAGACAGCATCTGTGGAGAGAGAAAGAGAGTTTCTATTCTCTACTGCTAGCCGTCGTCTTAAACCCCTGCCCCGTCTCCTCCACCCTCATCTCCGACAATAAGTGTGAGAAGCTCATGGACTTCTTCGTCTCTAAGATTGAGACCATCTGTTCAGCTGCCACTGCTACTTCCCTTCTTTCCCCTATCCCACTGGGCCTAACTTCCTCTAAGGTTCCCCCCGCCGTAGTCCTGAACGCACATCTTTCTCCAGTTTCTCTCTGATCTCCCCTCATGACCCCTCCATGTTCATCTTGTCCATGAGATCCACTTTCTGCTCCCTCGACCCTATTCCCACCAAACTTCTGACCAACCAACTTCCTTTTCTGGCTCCCATGTTAGCTGACACTGTTACTGGTTCTCCTCTGGTATTTCTGCCCTCTCCCTCAAATCTGCCATCATCATCCCTCTCCTCAAAAAAACAACCCTTGGCCCCTCTGACCTTGAAAATTACCACCCCCCATCTCCAACTTCCCTTTCTGCTCCAAAGTCCTTGAATGTGTTGTAGCCGCCCAAATCCGTGCCCATCTTTCCCACAATTCCATGTTTGAATCCCTTCAATCAGGTTTCCGCCCCGCCACAGTACTGAAGCAGCTGTCATTGCAGTCACAAATTGCATCCTTTGTGACTGTGACAAAGGAAAACTATCCCTCCTCGTCCTTCTTGACCTGCCTGCACCCATTGACATGGTTGACCACTCTATCCTCCTCCAACGCCTCTCCACTGTTGTCCAATTGGGTCAGACTGCACTCTCCTGGTTTCATTCTTATTTATCTAATTGTAGCCAGAGAATCACCTGCAATGGCTTCTCTTCCCACTCCCGCATCGTTACCTCTGGTGTTCCCCAAGGATCTATCCTTGGCCCCTCCTATTTCTCATTTACACGCTGCCCCTCGGCAACATTATCCGAAAAGATGTTGTCAGTTTCCACTAGGGTAGCATAGTGGTTATCTTACTGGACTAGTAATCCAGACGTGCGGGCCTAATGATCTGGAGACATGAGTTCATATCCCATCAGGGAAGCTGGGGAATTTAAATTCAGTTAATTAAAAATAAATCTGGAATGAAAAGCTAGTATCAGTAATGGTGACCATAAATTTTGTTCTAAAAACCCACTTGGTTCACTAATGTCCTTTAGGGAAGAAAATCTGCCATCCTTACCTGGTCTGATCTATATGTGACTCCAGACCCACAGCAATGTGTTTGACGCTTAACTGCCTTCTGGAATGGTCTAGCAAGCCACTCCGTTGTCTGAAGGTCAATTAGGGATGGGCAATAACTGTTGGCCTCACCAGTGATGCTCACATCCCATGAGCAAATTAAAAAAAAATGTATGCTGACGACACCCAACTCTACCTCACCACTACTTCTCTCGACCCCTCCACGGTCTCTAAACTTGTCAGATTGCTTGTCCGACATCCAGTACTGGATAAGCAGAAATTTTCTCCAATTAAATATTGGGAAGACCGAAGCCATTGTTTTTGGTCCCCGCCACAAACTCCGTTCCCTAGCCACTGACTCCATCCCTCGTCCTAACATCTCTGAGGCTGAACCACACTGTTCACAACCTTGGTGTCATATTTGATCCTGAAATGAGCTTCCAACCACATATCCAAAGCATAACTAAGACCTCTAACATTGCCCGTCTCCGCCCCTGCCTTAGCTCATCCGCTGTTGAAACCCTCATCCATGCCTTTGTTACCTCTAGACTCAACTATTCCAAGCTCTCCTGGCTGGCCTCCCACGTTCTACCCGATATAAACATGAGATGCTCCAAAACGCAGCTGCCCCTGTACTAACTGGCACTAAGTCCTGTTCACCCATCACTCTTGTGCTATCTGACCAACATTAGCTCCCGGATAAGCAACTTCTCGATTTCAAAAGTTTCATCTTTGTTTTCGAATCCCACAATGGCCTTCCCCCTCTCTATCTCTGTAACCTCCTCCAGCCTCACATCCCCCCCCCCCCCCCCCCACCCCGAGATATCTGCGCTGCTCTAATTCTGCCCTCTTGAGCATCCCTGATTATATTCGCACAACCATTGGTGACCGTGCCTTCTGTTGTCTAGACCCTAAGCTCTGGAGTTCCCTCCCTAAACTTCTCTGCCTCTCTACCACTCTTTCCTCCTTTCAGACACTCATTAAAACCTACCTCTTTGAATAAGCATGTGCCCTAATTTCTCCTTGCCTGGCTCGGTGTCAAATTTTTGTCTTGTAATACTCCTGTGAAGTGCCGTGGGACATTTTACTACGAGGTATTATAGAGAAGCACTATATAAATTCAAGTCATCGCTGTTATTTTCCTCCCCATCATTTTCTCCCACAATGCTAGTTTTACACAACTCAAAAAGCACCAAACGCCCATTATGCCTGCTTACAGTGGATTCCTGGTGTGACAAGCAAGGGTGCTGAATGATTTGATGCAAATATAACTAAAGCATGTATTTGTAATGTGCCTAAATAATTTACATTACAAAACTGTAGATTATACCCGCCATGTGTATGTGTCTGTTTATATATAGTAAAAGTGTACTTGCTAATTTATCTTCAGACAGCTTTAAAAGTATTTATGAAACTTAGGGTCACAGTCTAAAGATAAGGGGTAAGCCATATCGGATAGAGATGAGGAGAAACTTTTTCACCCAGAGAGTTGTGAACCTGTGGAATTCTCTGCCACAGAAAGTTGTTGAGTCTAGTTCGTTGGACATATTCAAAAGGGATCAGGGGGTATGGTGAGATGGCAGGGGTGGGGTACTGAGGTTGCATGATCAGCCATGATCATATTGAATGGCGGTGCAGGCTCAAAGGGCCGAATGGCCTACTCCTGCACCTCTTTTCTATGTTTCTATGAAACTTACTGTATAATTTTAACATTAGTTGAAAAGGTTTACTTTTTTGTTACTTGTTGTCAGTAGATTGATTGAAGTATTGTAGCCCTTCAGTAGAACACATCAAAGGCAGCATCGGCTCCACATTGTGGTGTTTCGTGAATTGGCAAAACTGTGAGCTCCTCACAATAACTTCTTTGAGAACTTATCAGTTACACCCATAATTGATTTGTGTGCCTCATTTAGCTATTTGCAATTAATCATCAGAATTAGCTTTTAAAAGGGTTTCATATTAAAACTGGGCTCCGAGAATGGTGGCATTGGATACTTAGAAACTGTATTTTATCGTACTTTGAATACACAGCATTGTGTAATGCACTGTTCTGAAAGTAAGGAAGTATTTGTAGGTCTGACCAAACTTTGATATTCTAAAATGCATAAATTAATAAAGTAAGCAATTAGCCCCATTTGGCATATAGCTGGAGATCAGTTACGATAAGATATAATGGGAACAAGGTTTGAAGGACTAAAATTCAGGACAGATATGGTGCCAGCATTTCCTTAAGTACTATATTGTGTAGCCCTGGACTTCATTTTCTCTTGGATAGAGTATTGAGTTGTCAGCTGTAATTTACAGAGCAACAAAAAGGAAGAAAAGAAAGAAACAAAGAACAGGCTTATTGTGAAACTTGAACCTTAAATGTTGACCACTATTATACAAGCTTCTTGGTATCAACTCTGATAGATGGAATGCTATTAAATATCAGATGTTCTATGCATAAAATAAGTTGTCTTTACTGCACATACATCTTGTATGAAACCAAATCAGAGAGATTAACATTCCTGGCGCACAGCTTCAGCACAGGATCATTTAAGATTCATTGTCTTTCCTCCTTTTTATTTCACGTTAGTTTATTAATGGCTGCACAATACGATTCAAATTTTTGCTCTTTGGCTAAGATATAAAAAAGCTACTTTATTATAATTCCTTGCAACTGTTAGTTTTCTAAAAGAGCAAAATGGTTTAAAATCATCAGGATAATAATTTTGGTTTAAATGTAGTCTTAATATTATTATGCTTAGGCATAATTCTACTTATTGGCATGTTGCGAGTTTCAGTACAATGAAAATCTGGTGTATTGCGATGTGGCACAGCTTCATGTTTGCTTTGCTCGGAGATTAACTTTCTTCAATTCATTCAACCCTATAGAACGTTGCATTTCAGTTTCAAGCAATAGCTGTGCCATCTTTATTGAAAAGACTAATTAATTTTCTCCCATTCATTTAGTATGTTGGTACTGCAACAGATCAAGCACGTTTATCAATGGACGAAGTGGATCAAACCTTACTGGATTCAGGTACAGAAGAAAGATCACATATTGATGCACATTCTTAAATATGTCAATATATGTGGAAGTTAAATAATCAGCTTTAACACTGATCCATGGAGGGAGGGATAAGATTCTAGCCAAGTTGTACTTTTCAAGACACTGTAGTCGGAGGATTATTCTTTAGTAATTTAATTTAATAAATTCTGTTTTTTTTTCTGAGAGATGAGAGTTTCTTGTAAGAGTGCCCAAATTTTCAAAGAAAAGCATACTAGCAAATCTTGTCTAAAAGGCCAGTTGGAGTTGGTATTGACGTAAGTCACGCAAACCAAGAATATGCCATGTTTGATCCCCAATCTGTGCAGAGCTGGCTTATCTTAGCAGAACAGCAGTAGGGCTAATGCAGTAGGCCTCAGTACCCCTAGATTGGAAAAGAGAAAGCGTACAGGTTTCTTGCTATAGTGTCCCTGATGCAAAAATAGTTGTGTGAATTAAATCTGGAGAAGTGTGAGGTAATGCATTTGGGATATGCTCGGGTTGTTTTCTTTAGAACAGAGGAGGCTGAGGGGAGACCTAATTGAGGTGTATAAAATTATGAGGGGCTTAGATAGAGTGGATCGGAAGGACCCCTATTTCCCTTAGCAGAGGGGTCAATAACCAGGGAGCATAGATTTAAAGTAATTGGTAGGAGGTCTAGAGGGTGGTGGGGTTCTGGAACTCACTGCCTGAAAGGGTGGTAGAGATAGAAACCCTCATAGCATTTAAAAAGTACTTGGATATGTACTTTAATTGCCGTAACCTACATGACTATGGACCAAGAGCTGGAAAGTGGGATTAGGCTGGATAGCTCTTTGTCTGTTGGCACGGGCAGAATGGCCTCCTTTTGTGCTGTCAATTTTTTTGATTGCAAGAATGTTGGGTGAAAGTTGACTGTCTAGGCTCACTCTTGAAGAATGGCTATTTGAATGAAGTATTCAAAGACAGTTGGTACCAATGGAACTGTACTGAATGTGAATCAGTACCTTCAAAGAGGAGAAATTGTCATAAATGTAGTCACAGTTACATCACCATCATCATAGGCAGTCCTTTGGAATCGAGGAAGTCTTACTTTCACTCTTAAAATTAGTTCCTAGATGGCTGAACACTCCAAGACGAGAACCACAGACTCTGTCACAGGTGCGACAGATAGTCGTTGAAGGAAGGGTTGTGTGGTACTGGTTTGCCGCAAGCTCTTCCCGCTGCCTGCGCTTGTTTTCTGCATTCTCTCGGCAATGAGACTCGAGGTGCTCTGCGCCTTCCTGGATGCACTTCCTCCACTTAGAGCGGACTTTGGTCAAGGACTCCCAGTTGTCAGTGGGGATGTTGCACTTTATCAGGGAGGCTTTGAGGGTGTCCTTGCAATGTTTCCTCTGCCCACCTTTGGCTCGTTTGCCGTGGACGAGTTCCGAGTAGAGCGCTTGCTTTGGGAGTCTTGTGTCAGGCATGCGAACAATGTGGCCTGCCCAGCAGAGCTGATCAAGTGTGGTCAGTGCTTCAATGCTGGGGATGTTGGCCTGGTTGAGGAAGCTAATGTTAGTGCGTCTGTCCTCCCAGGGGATTTATAGGATCTTTCTGAGACATCGTTGGTCGTATTTCCAGCGACTTGAGGTGTCTATTGTACACATGTCTCTGAGCCATACAGGAGGGCGGGTATTACTGCAGACCATGAGCCTGGTAGCAGTTTTGAGGGCTTGGTCTTCAAACACACTTTTCCTCAGGCGGCCGAAGGCTGCAGTGGCACACTGGAAGCGGTGTTGAACCTCGTTGTCAATGCCTGCTCTTGTTGATAAGAGGATCCTGAGGTATGGAAAATGGTCCATGTTGTTAAGGGCCGCGCCGTAGATATTGATGACGGCGGGCGGGGGGGGGGACAGTGCTGTGCGGCGAGGACAGGCTGGTGGAGGACCTTTGTCTTACGGATGTTTAGCGTAAAGCCCATGCTTTCGTACACCTCAGTAACTACATCGACTATGTCCTGGATTTCAGCCTCTGTATGTGCGCAGACGCAGGCGTCATCCGCGTACTGTAGCTCGACGGCAGAGGTTGGGATGGTCTTGGACCTGGCCTGGAGATAGCGATGGTTGAACAGATTCCCACTGGTTCTGTAATTTAGTTCCATCCAGTGGGGAGCTTGTTGACTGTGAGGTGGAGCAGCGAGGCAGCGAGGAAGATTGAGAAGAGGGTTGGGGCGATGACGCAGCCCTGTTTGACCCTGGACAAATTCATTAGTGTCGCCTTTTATCGCCAAGCTTTCCACTGTTTAGTTATATTTAGTATTGCATATACCTAAAAATAGAGCACACCATTTATCTTGGTGTGATATCACATTTAGACAAGTGGACTCAACAGTAAAACTTGTAGGTGAGTGTGTTATCTGTGGTCTGATTGACGAGTTGTTTAAATGATGTATCATAGGAACATAGCAGCATAGAAATAGGAGAAGGCCATCCAGTCCTTCAAGCCTGTTGCACCATTCAACTAGACAATGGTTAATCTGTACTTCAACTCCATTTACCCACCTTATCCATATCCCTTGATACCCATAACCTAACAAAAATCTATTGATCTGAGTTTTAAAAGTTTCAGTTGATCTAACATCCACAATCTTTGGGAAGGGGTGGGGGGGGGGGGAGAAAGAGTTCCAAATTTCTACTATCCTTTATATGAAGAACTGCTTCCTGATTTCACTCCTAAATGGGTTGGCTTTAATTTTAAGATTATGGATATCTCCTTGTTCTGGATTCGCCACCTGATGAAATAATTTTTCTGTATCTACCTTACTGAATCCTTTTATTTTACACACCTCGATTAGATCACCCCTCAGTCTCATAATTTCAGCCTTTAAGCTCTGACATCATTCTGGTGAATTTGTGCCGTATCACCTTCAAAGCAAATATATTCTTCCTATATAATCACTCCTGCATGGAAAGGATGCTTTACTTCTGTTAACATTTGAAAATAAAATGTTATAAAGGTAGATAAAATAAAGAAATATTAGACTAAGCTTATCTGGTGAGGTTTTGAAACATATTTCTACATTGATGGTTGTTAGAACATGGATTGACCTACCAAAACAGTATTTGAAGCAGAATTTATAATAGCTTTTAAAAGGGAAGTGGATTAATACTCATCAAAGGAATAAAAATTACAAGGGAGCAGGTAAGGGCAAGGGAATGGGACGAAGTGGATAGCTCTTTCTGAGAGCGAGCACAGGCATGATGGGCCAAATACCTCTCCTCTGTTGTAAATTCTGTCATGTTATGGATCTACTCCTGAGCCATGACAGAATATGGTATGAATTATTTGATTGGTTTATATTGTGGTGTATCGATGTTCCAGAGATTGTTGTTTTTTTTTAACAATTTCACTTGTTTAATTTAGTTAAATGTTTGTGTTGATGTGGTTATTTGTAGTTTAATATTATTCTACCTTTTTTGACCAATTTTTTACTCTATTGGAGAACAATAGTGTCAAACCTAGTCATATGGTCAATCTAATCAAGTTTTGAAAGCAGTTTAATTAAAAAATAATGTTGATACAGTGTAGTGTTATTACAGTTCCGGTGGTGCAGCCAGTTTATAAACAATTGTACTGACATGAGTCACTTTAGTTGATCATCTAGAATAGTCAAACTCAGACTGTAATTAAGCAGAACATTCTGTGACTGAAGTAAATAACAGACCAGATTTAGAAAAGCTATTAATATTTCACCCAACGACAATAAATAATATCCACACCAACACAATGGATCAAATGGTCTCCCTCTGATCTGTAAATATAGAAACATAGAAAATAGGTGCAGGAGTAGGCCATTCGGCCCTTTGAGCTTGCACCACCATTCAATAAGATCATGACTGATCATCACCTCAATCACTTTCCTGCTTTCTCTCCATATCCCTTGATCCTTTTAGCTGTAAGGGCCACATCTAACTCCCTCTTGAATATATCCAACGAACTGGCATCAATAACTCTCTGCGCTAGAGAATTCCACAGGTTAACAATTCTCTGAGTGAAGAGGTTTCTCCTCATCTCAATCCTAAATGGCTTATCCCTTATCCTTAGACTGTGTCCCCTGGTTCTGGACTTCCCTAACATCGGGAACATTCTTCCTGCATCTAACCTGTCCAGTTCTGTCAGTATTTTATATGTTTCTATGAGATCCCCTCTCATTCTTCTAAACTCCAGTGAATACAGGCCCAGTTGATCCAGTCTCTCCTCATATGTCAGTCCAGCCATCCCGGGAATCAGTCTGGTGAACCTTCGCTGCACTCCTTCAATAGCAAGAACGTCCTTCCTCAGATTAGGAAACCAAAATTAAGCACAATATTCCAGGTGAGGCCTCACCAAGGCCTTGTATAACTGCAGTAAGACCTCCCTGCTCCTATACTCAAATCCCCTAGCTATGAAGGCCAACATGCCATTTGCCGCCTTCACCACCTGCTGTACCTGCATGCCAACTTTCAATCACTGATGTACCATGACACCCAGGTTTCATTGCACCTCCCCTTTTCCTAATCTGCCATCATTCAGATAATAATCTGCCCTTGTGTTTTTGTCACCAAAGTGGATAACCTCACATTTATCCACATTATACTGCATCTGCCATGCATTTGCCCACTCACCTAACCTGTCTAAGTTACCCTGCAGCCTATTAGCATCCTCCTCGCAGCTCACACCGCCAACCAGCTTAGTGTCACCTGCAAACTTGGAGATATTACACTCAATTCCTTCATCTAAATCATTGATGTATATTGTAAATAGCTGGGGTCCCAGCACTGAGCCCTGCGGCGCCCCACTAGTCACTGCCTGCCATTCTGAAAAGGACCCGTTTATCACGACTCTCTGCTTCCTGTCTGCCAGCCAGTTCTCTCTCCACGTCAGTACATTACTCCCAATACCATGTGCTTTGATTTTGCACACCAATCTCTTGTGTGGGACCTTGTCAAAAGCCTTTTGAAAGTCCAAATATACCACATCCACTGGTTCTCCTCTGCCCACTCTACTAGTTACATCCTCAAAAAATTCTAGAAGATTTGTCGAGCATGATTTCCCTTTCATAAATCCATGCTGACTTGGACTGATCCTGTCACTGCTTTCCAAATGCGCTGCTATTTCATCTTTAATAATTGATTCCGACATTTTCTCCACTACTGATGTCAGGCTAACCGGACTATAATTCCTCGTTTTCTCTCTCCCTCCTTTCTTAAAAAGTGGTGTTACATTAGCTACCCTCCAGTCCATAGGAACTGATCCAGAGTCGATAGACTGCTGGAAAATGATCACCAATGCATCCACTATTTCTAGGACCACTTTCTTAAGTATTCTGGGATGCAGACTATCAGGCCCTGGGGATTTATCGGCCTTCAATCCCATCAATTTCCCTAACACAATTTCCTGACTAATACAGATTTCCTTCAGTTCCTCCTTCTCACTAGATCCTCTGTCCCCTAGTATTTCCGGAAGGTTATTTGTTCAGTTGGTCTGCCATTTCTTTGTTCCCCATTATGAATTCACCTGATTCTGACTACAAGAGACCTACGTTTGACTTCACTAATCTTTTTCTCTTCACATATCTATAGAAGCTTTTGCAGTCAGTTTTTATGTTCCCAGCAAGCTTCCACTCATACTCTATTTTCTCCCTCCTAATTAAACCCTTTGTCCTCCTCTGCTGAATTCTCAATTTCTCCCAGTCCTCAGGTTTGCTGCTTTTTCTGGCCAATTTATATGCCTCTTCCTTGGATTTAACACTATCCTTAATTTCCAGCCAGCTGTGTTATAGGTAAATCTGGTCTTCTGAATTGATGGAAGACCTTGTACAGAAGATCATTTGGGATAATTATACTCTGGGTGAACAATAAATGTGTTGTTTTCTGGATTTCACGTATAAATTTACACTATATGCCCTCATCACATCAGAAGACTAGTGATATCAATCGTGCCATACACTTTTATAGCAAATGGGTTTATTCACCGGAATCTTCAGGAAGAACTATTGTTGAAAATTCCATTTGAATAACACCGCAACTTTGAACCACTTCATAGAAGTGTTAAAAGACCAACGAGTCAGTTGGGTTCCTTGCAATGCTTTCTTTGCAGATATTCCAGACAAGCAGTCGGCAAACACTTATCCCTACTAATGACGGTCTTTTTCAAAGTTTGTAATTGTTCTTGTCTGCAGAGTAACTAATTAGTTCTACGTCTGTTGTAGTCAGATTAATACCATAATGAAATAGTAGATAAAAAATATTTAATCCTTGTACATCTGAAGTCCTTTAAAATGCAGTTTTGTTTTGAGAAGTTTATCTGCAATACTGAGGCACCTTCTTTGATTGATGAGCAGCCAGCTCCATAACTATTGCACAAAGTTAAACCTGTGGTATCTGACAAGTACTGTCTATGCTTGGATTTCCTGATGAGATTATGATGTTGCTTAATCGTGCAATTTCCCTACCTGGCTCCCTTGTTAGCTGATATTGTTAATTGTTCTCTCTACTTGGGTACTGTCCCCCTCTCCTTCAAATCTGCCGTCATCAGCCCCTCTCCTCAAAAAAACAACCCTTGACCCATCCATCGTTTCAAACTACCGCCCCATCTCCAACTTCCCTTTCCTCTCCAAAGTGTTGTCTTTAATGTGTTGCCGCTTCCCAAATCCATGCCTATCTTTCTTGGAACTCCATGTTTGAATCCCTCCAATCAGTCGTCAGCCTCTGTCACAGTACCAAAACAGTTTTCTATCAAAGTACAAATGACATCTGATGTGATTGTGACAAAGGTAAACTATCCCTCCTCATCCTTCTTGACCTGTCTGCAGCCTTTGACACGGTTGACCACACTACCCTCCTCAACCGCCTCTCAACCGTCGTCCAGCTGAGTGGGACTGCACTCGCTTGATTCCATTCTTATCTATATAATCGCCATATAATCGGCAAAGAATCACCTGCAATGGCTTATTTTCCAGCTCCTGCAGCATTACCTCTGGTGTCCCCAACGATCTATTCTTGGCCCCCTCCTATTTCACATCTACATGCTGCCCCTCAGCAAAATCATTCGAAACTACAACATCAGTTTCCACATATACGCTGAGGACACTCAGCTCTACCTCTCTCGACCCCTCCACTGTCTCTAAATTGTCAAACTGCTTGTCCGACATCCAGTACTGGATGAGCAGAAATTTCCTCCAACTAAATATTAGGAAGACTGAAACCATTGTCTTTGGTCCCCGCCACAAACTCCATTCCTAGCCACTGACTCCACCCTGTTCCCAGTTAACAGTCGGAGGCGGAACCAGACTTTTTGCAATCTTGGTGTTGTATTTCACCCGAGACGAGCTTTTGACCACATATCCATACCATCACTAAGACCGCCCATTTCCACCTCTAGAAAATTGGCTGACTCCATCCCTGCCTCAGCTCATCTGCTGAAACCCTCATCCATGCCTCTGTAACCGTTAGACTTGACTATTCCAACACATTCCTGGCTGGGCTTCCATCGTAAACTTGAGGTCATCCAAAACCCTGCTGCCCGTGTTCTAACTCCCACCAAGGCCTGCTCACCCATCATCGCTGTGCTCGCTGACCTACATTGGCTTCTGGTTAAGCAACGCTTCGATTTCAAAATTCTCATCCGTGTTTTCAAATCCCTCCATGGCCTTGCCCCTCCCTATCTCTATAATCTTCTCAAGCCCCACTGTTATGTTCGAAATAACTCCACGAGACTGTGTTGTAAGCTCAAACCATTGTGACCTTGGTCTCTTTAATATAATCCAAAGTGAGGCAGCAGTGTGGTGGACTGCCTTTTATACCTGCTTGCTCCAGGGTTCACAGGTGACTCATACGTCTCCCACAGATGTGCCCCCTAGTGGCAAGTCTTACACACAGGTGAGATTCACATATATAACACCCACAACCCTCCAAAATATCCGTGCTCCTCTAATTCTGGCCTCTTGAGCTTCCTTGATTTTAATCGCTCAACCATTGGTGGCCGTGCCTTCAGCTGCCAAGACCCTAAGCTCAGGAATTCCCTCACTAAATCTCTCAGCCTCTCTACCTCTCTTTTCTCCCTTAAGACTCTCCTTAAAACCTATCTTCACCTGCCTTAATAGCTTCTTATGTGGTTCGGTGTCAAATTTTGTTTTATACGGCTCCTCTGAAGCGCCTTTCTATACAGATAAAAGTTATTGTTGTAATAGCCCAGTGATGTTTGTTGATTATTTCCAGTCCTTTACTGTGCTTGGTGATGTATTGTTTCAAATGTCCGAATCCAGGTGCCTGGATATTAATAAATCTGTGCACTATTCAGAATGCTTTTCAGGTCACTAATGAAAATCAGATATTTTCTGTGCATAGATATATGCTCGGGTCAATACCTCCCCCCAAATTCTTTTATTTATTTTATTTTATTCATTCATGGGATGTGGGTGTCGCTGGCAAGGCCAGCATTTATTTTCCATTCCTGATTGCCATTAAGATGATGGAGGTGAGCTGCCTTCTTGAACCACTATTGTCCATGTGGTGAAGGCTCTCCCACTGTGCTGTTGGGAAGGGAGTTCCAGGATTTTGACCCAGCAACGATGAAGGAGTAGCAATATATTTCCAAATCAGGATGGTGTGTGACTTGGAAGGGAGCTTGGATGTAATGGTGTTCCCATGCGCCCCATTTGCCCTTGTCCTTCTAGGTGGTAGAGGTCATGGGTTTGCGAGGTGCTGTCGAAGAAGCCTTGGTGAGTTTCTGTAGTGCATCTTGTAGATGGTACACACTGCAGTTATGGTGCACTGGTGGTGGAAGGAGTGACGGTTTAAGTTGATGGATGGGGTGCCAATCAAGCTGGTTGCTTTGTCTTGGATACTGTTGAACTTATTGGGTGTTACATAAGAACATAAGAAATAGGAACAGGAATAGGCTATACGGCCCCTTGAGCCTGCTCCACCATTCAATAAGATCATGGCTGATCTGATCATGGACTCAGCTCCACTTTCCCGCCACTTCCTATAACCCCTTATCCCCTTATCGTTTAAGAAACTGTCTATTTCTGTCTTAAATTTCCTGACTTGTGCCTTGTAGATGGTGGAAAGGGAGTGGAGAGTCAGGAGCAATGTTTCCCTTTAATTTTAAATTTGGGTGCGCAATCCCTTTAACAGGCTGCACCGCGTAGAAAGAACGTTGCTCAGGAGGTGAGTCACTCACCGCAGAATACCTAGTCTCTGACTTGCTCTAGTAGTCACAGTATGTATGTGGCCAGTCCAATTAAGTTTCTGGTTAATGGTGAGCCCCCAGAATTTTGGTGATGGGGGATTGAATGTTAAATCCCACACCATCAACATCCTAGGGTGTATATTTTCATCCCAGAGTTCAGTTTGGAAGTATTTTTTTTGGAGGGAGTTGCGGTTCTCATGTTGGTATCCGGTTGTAGAATTATGCATTAATGACACAAATTCCCTCTGCATTTTAAGTATATAAAACACTGCCTTGGCAAAATTAACTTTATTCCACTGCATAGTTTTAAAGAATAAAAGCCTTTATTGTAGACATGGCAATTCAGAACCATGACAGCTATAACTTCAACGTTTCAAACAACTCTTTTCTATTACTCTATTAGTATGAACAACCACGACAGTACATTAATTTTCCTATGATTTACAGATATCACTGTGCTTTATAGTCCATCTAGAAAAGTATAATTCAGGACTATAATTAACTTTAATAACATTTTGCGACCAAGGTAAATAAATAACCAGTTTTCACCAGAATAAATGTTAATATTTCTTAAAACTAAAGCAAAGAACATATTGTGACACACAATTTGTTGCAATATTTATTGGTTAACATTATTAGGGGCACAGCCTATAACTTTAATTAATTTGTAAACTGATAAAGTGGTTGGGAATGTGATTGACACTTTTTCACTCTATATTAAAGTGAACTATTATTATAATCAGTGTAATGTTAATGTACCTACTGAGATAGAAGAGAGAAAGAACAGTCAGTGAACCATGAAAGTTATTGAAGCACTGCCTGTACCTTTCAATAACATCACTAAAACTTAATTGCAAAACTTTTCGTTCCATCAACTTTGAACCCGCTTTACATTTTGATTTATGATAGCCTGAAGAAAAACTGGCTGTAGTTATGCGGTGGTCTTCATAATAATTTTTGCAAATTGCTGTATAGATTTTTTCAATGTATTTTTACTGTAATCACAGTTCTTGCAAAGATGAATAAAAACGATTATTTAGTGCAATCAGTAAGATTGTACTTTAGTGATTGATGGAATACAGTAAAGACTCTTTATTTTTTGAAAATTGAATCCAGCCCAGACTGATGGGAGATATATATTTATTTCATTTTCTCACTCCCCTTTTCCCCCTCTACCATTCTCTCTCCTTTATTCTCTCTCTCTCTTTTACTTCCTTCCTGCACTCATCTCACACTGATGCAGCCGAGGGTACTCCTCTGATGCTGATATTAAGGCACATTTTTGGAGAAGCATAGAGGAAGGTATGGGGCTGGATTTTTGGCTGATTTGCGCTCCATTTAGCGCCTCGGCGGGGCGCAAAAATGATTTTCTGGTCATGAAACGAGGTGCACCAGATTTTGTGCCTGGGCAGAATTTTCACCAATGGTTTTGCGGTGGCGCTAAAACTTAGTGCCCCACCACTGTTTCGACCGTTTGGATGATGTAAATTGTTGTGCATCGCGGCGCGAGCACCCCAGGCAGACCTACAGCTTACCAGCGGCAACAGGGTTGCACTGCCCGTCGAGGTGAAGGTGACTGTGGCACTTGCCTTCTATGCCTCTGGCTCCTTTCAGGCATCCGTAGGGGACATATATGCTCTGTAAAGTCCTTACACAATACCACAAATCCACACAAGGCACATTCTGTGGACAACGTCACTCTGTGACCTGCACCTTTATTCACAGGACCCAGAAGTGATGACCCTGCGTGGGACCTCCCTTTATATATCTGGATGACCAGGTGAGGAGTGTCTCCCACAAGTTCACCACCTGTGGTCAAGGTGTGCATTTCTCAAGCATATACACTATTGCAGTGTTGTTACATGAAGGTTACATATATGACATGCTCCATCTCACAGCACGCTACACATTGCTGCATTCGCCAGGTGACTAATGCACTGTACACACGCAGAATGGACTTCATTAACTTCCCAATGACCAAGGAGACACAAAATGAGAGGGCTGTCGGTTTTGAATGAAGTGCTGGCTTCCCCAAGGTTCAGGGTGCCATTGACTGTACGCACATCGCCCTGCGAGCACCTTTACAGAATGCAGAGATTTTCCGAAACCAAAAGTGATAGTTATGGAAGAACTCCACAAGACTGATTACTGTGAGCTAAAACTGATGTGATCTTAGTCTTTTGAATACAACTCCAGAGTGCCTGAGCAGCATGGCAGACAACCTTTTATACTCCCTTGCACGAGTTGTGCAGGTGACCCTTGGGCCTCCAACAGTTGCGCCCTCTGGTGGCAAGTCTTACACAGTTACAATGTTTGCATACATAACATCACAACCCCCCCCCCTCCAAAGTCTTTGGTACAAATTATTTACAAGTTGAGACAATCCGGAGCCCTACGCTTCCTGGTCGATCGTCTGAGTTCAAACTCTGGCATGGGTGAGTTGGTCGGACCATTGTTGCACTGCGATGCGGCTGGTCTGAGAGGACTGTTTGGAATGGAGGGTTCATCCTCTTGATTGACAGCGAGGTTGATTGCTGGTTGGGTGTGTATTGGTGCATCAATGATGGTGATGTCCTCTTCAGGTTGTTCCTGGTTGTCGGTGAACCGCAGCTTGGTCTGATCCAATTCTGCACGTTTGTCCATTCAATAGTTTGACTATAAACAATCTATTCCCTTCCTTGGCCAAGGCAGTGCCAGCGACCCATTTAGGACCATGATTGTAATTAAGGGCAAACACAGGGTCGTTAACATGAATGTCACGCGATACAGCCGCGTGACCGTGGTATATGTTTTGCCGGTGACACCAGGTTTCCACATGATCATTTAGATCCGGGTGGACGAGGGAGAGCCGGGTTTTGAGTGCTCTCTTCATTAACACTTCTGCAGGGGGAACCCCAGTGAGCGAGTGGGGCCGTGTCCGGTAGCTAAGCAGAACCCGAGATAAGCGGGTCTGCAAGGAGGCTTCAGGCATGCGGTTCAAGCTCTGCTTGATAGGTTGGACTGCCTATTCCGCTTGACCGTTGGATGCAAGCTTAAATGGGGCAGACCTGACATGCTTGATGCCAATCCGGGTCAAAAACTCGTTGAATTCCGAGCTGGTGAAACACGGTCCATTGTCACTTACAAGGACGTCGTGCAAACCATGGATGGTGAACATAGCCCGGAGGCTTTCAATGGTTGCAGTGGATGTGCTGGATGACATCATTACGCATTTAATCTATTTAGATTAAGCGTCCACTATAACTAAAAACATCTTTCCGAGAAAGGGGCCAGAAAAATCTACGTGGATCCTGGACCACGGTTTGGAGGGCCATGACCACCGACTCAATGGAGTCTCCCTTGGTGCATTGCTCAATTGTGAGCATGTGTTGCACTGGTGTACGCATGACTCTAAGTCCGAGTCAATGCCGAGCCACCAAACATGCGACCTGGCTATAGCCTTCATCATGACTATGCCTGGGTGGGTATTGGGTGGGTATTGTGTAGGTCGCGTATAAATGTTTCCCTGCCTTTTTTTGCAAAACCATGTGATTACCCGATAAGAGACAATCCGACTGGATGGACATTTCATCTTTGCTTTGGTGAAACGGCTTAATTTCACCTTGCATTTCCCCGGGAATGGCCACCAGCTCCCATTGAGGATGCAACTTTTTACAAGTGATGGCACAGGATCCTGGCTGGTCCAGGTCCTGATCTGGCGAGCAGTGACGGGTGACCCCTCGCTCTCAAAAGCATCCATGACCAGAAGCAAGTCTGCGGACTGCACCATTTCCAGCCCGGTAGTGGGCAATGGTAGCCGACTGAGGGCATCAGCACAGTTCTCCGTGCCTGGTCTGTGGCGGATAACATAGTCATAGGCGGACAAAGTTAATGCCCATCTTTGGATGTGGGACGAAGTATTGGTGTTTATACCTTTGCTTTCTGACAACAGCGAATTGAGCGGTTTGTGGTCGGTTTCAAGCTCAAACCGAAGTCCAAATAGGTATTTTCTTAATCCCATATACACATATACACATGCAATAAAGGTACAGCAGTTATCTTGGGCAACTTTAATCTACATATAGATTGGGCTAACCAAGCTGGTAGCAATATGATGGAGGAGGATTTCCTGGAGTGTATTAGGGATGGTTTTCTGGACCAATATGTCGAGGAACCAACTAGAGGGCTGGCCATCCTAGACTGGGTGATGTGTAATGAGAAAGAACTAATTAGCAATCTTGTTGTGCGAGGCCCCTTGGGGAAGAGTGACCATAATATGGTAGAATTCCTTATTAAGATGGAGAGTGACGCAGTTAATTCGGAGACTAGGATCCTGAACTTAAGGAAAGGTAACTTCAATGGTATGAGACGTGAATTGGCTAGAATAGACTGGAAAATGATACTTAGAGGGTTGACGGTGGATAGGCAATGGCAAACATTTAAAGATCACATGGATGAACTTCAACAATTGTACATCACTGTCTGGAGTACAAATAAAACGGGGAAGGTAGCTCAACCGTGGCTAACAAGGGAAATTAAGGATAGTGTTAAATCCAAGGAAGAGGCATATAAATTGGCCAGAAAAAGCAGCAAACCTGAGGACTGGGAGAAATTTAGAATTCAGCAGAGGAGGACAAAGGGTTTAATTAGGAGGGGGGGAAATAGAATATGAGAGGAAGCTTGCGGGAACATAAAAATTGACTGCAAAAGCTTCTATAGATATGTGAAGAGGAAAAGATTAACAAAGACAGCCAGAGGTCCCTTGCAGTCAAATTCAGGTGAATTTATAATGGGGAACAAAGAAATGGCAAACCAGTTGAACAAACACTTTAGTTCTGTCTTCAAGAAGGAAGACACAAATAACCTTCCGGAAGAACTAGAGGACCGAGGGTCTAGTGAGAAGGAGGAACTGAAGGATATCCTTTATTAGGCAGGAAATTGTGTTTGGGAAATTGATGGGATTGAAGGCCGATAAATCCCCAGGGCCTGATAGTCTGCATCCCAGAGTACTTAAGGAAGTGGCCCTAGAAATAGTGGATGCATTGGTGATCATTTTCCAACAGTCTATCGACTCTGGATCAGTTCCTATGGACTGGAGGGTAGCTAATGTAACACCACTTTTTAAAAAAGGAGGGAGAGAGAAAACGGGTAATTATAGATCGGTTAGCCTGACATCAGTAGTGGGGAAAATGTTGGAATCAATTATTAAAGATGAAATAACAGCGCATTTGGAAAGCAGTGACAGGATCGGTCCAAGTCAGCATGGATTTATGAAAGGGAAATCATGCTTGACAAATCTTCTGGAATTTTTTGAGGATGTAACTAGTAGAGTGGGCAAGGGAGAACCAGTGGATGTGGTGTATTTGGACTTTCAAAAGGCTTTTGACAAGGTCCCACACAAGAAATTGGTGTGCAAAATCAAAGCACATGGTAATTGGGGTAATGTACTGACGTGGATAGAGAACTGGCTAGCAGAGAGTCGGGATAAACGGGTCCTTTTCAGAATGGCAGGCAGTGACCAGTGGGTTGCCGCAGGGCTCAGTGCTTGGAGCCCAGCTATTTACAATATACATTAATGATTTAGATGAAGGATTTGAGTGTAATATCTCCAAATTTGCAGATGACATTAAACTGGGTGGCGGTGTGAACTGTGACGAGGACGCTAGGAGGTTGCAGGGTGACTTGGACAGGTTAGGTGAGTGGGCAAATGCATGGCAGATGCAATATAATGTGGATAAATGTGAGGTTATCCACTTGGGGGGCAAAAACACGAAGGCAGAATATTATCTGAATGGCGGCAGATTAGGAAAAGGGGAGGTGCAACGAGACCTGGGTGTCCTGGTTCATCAGTCATTGAAAGTTGGCATGCAGGTACGGCAGGCGGTACAGAAGGCAAATGGTATGTTGGCCTTCATAGCTAGGGGTTTTGAGTATAGGAGCAGGGAAGTCTTACTGCAGTTGTGCAGGGCCTTGGTGAGACCTCACCTGGAATATTGTGTTCAGTTTTGCTCTCCTAATCTGAGGAACGACATTCTTGCTATTGAGGGAGTGCAGCGAATGTTCACCAGACTGATTCCCGGGATGGCTTGACTGACATATGAGGAGAGAGTGGATATACTGGGCCTTTATTCACTGGAGTTTAGAAGGATGAAAGGGGATCTCATAGAAACATATAAAATTCTGACGGGACTGGATAGGTTGGATACAGGAAGAATGTTCCTGATGTTGGGGAAGCCCAGAACCAGGGGACACAGTCTAAGGATAAAGGGGTAAGCCATTTAGGACTGAGATGAGGAGAAACTTCTTCACTCAGAGAATTGTTAACCTGTGGAATTCTCTAGCACAGAGAGTTATTGATGCCAGTTTGTTGGATATATTCAAGAGGGAGTTAGATATGGCCCTTACAGCTAAAGGGATCAAGGGATATGGAGAGAAAGCAGGAAAGGGGTACTGGGGTGAATGATCAGCCATGATATTGAATGGTGGTACGTGGCAACATGTGCAATGGTTCCAGCAAGTGCTCAACCCGGTGAAAAAGTTACCAAAATAGTTGAGGAGTCCCAGGAACAAACACAGCTCCTTCACATTCTGTGGTCTGGGTGCATTCTTGATTCTCTGTCTTTGAGTCCGTGAGTCTGATGCCATCTGCCGCAATCTTTCTCCCCAAAAATTCTTCTGGCGCCAGGAAAACACACTTGGAGTGTTTCAGCCTGACTCCCAATCTGTCTAGTCAACTTAGAACCTCTTCCAGGTTGTGCAGGTGTCTGATGGTGTCATGACTAGTGACCAGGATGTCGTCTTAAAACACAACGGTGCGCGGAACCGATTTCAGCAGACTCTCCATGTTCCTCTGACCGTGCCATCGCTTTTCAACACCGGAACAATCGGACTGGCCCACTCGTTGAAGTCTGTCCAGTACGATCTCGACTTTGTCCCTTATCATATATGGAACCGCTCGAGCCATGTGGTGAACAGGCCTTGCATTGGGGACTAGATGGATCTACACCTTGGTGCTTGTGAAGTTGCCGATGCCTGGTTCAAATAGCAGTGGAAACTTGCTCAGCACTTGGGCGCACAAGGCATCATCCACTGAAGATAGTGGTTTGATGTCGTCCCAGTTCCATCGAATCTTTCGCAGCCAGCTTCTGCTGAATAGCGTTGGGCCATCTCCTGGTACAATCCACAGTGATAAATCATGCACAGCTCCATCGTATGATACCTTCACTGCCGCACTGCCAATGACTGGTAGGAGCTCTTTGGTGTAGGTGCGCAGCTTTGTCTGAATCGGGCTCAGTTTGAGCCTTTGTGTCTTGTTGCCATAAAGTTTCTCAAAAGCCTTCTGGCTCATAATTGACTGACTTGCCCCTGTGTCCAACTTCATAAATACCGGAATACCATTCACTTTGACTTTCAGCATGATAGGAGGGCTCTTGGTGATGAAGGTGTGTATCCCATACACTTCTTCCTCGGGTTGAGTTGCCTCTCTTGTTTGTTCAGCGTGATCCACGCCGGATCGATCATCCTCTGTCGACTCTGCCACGTGGTGAGTCACAGCACTCTTTTGCCATTCGCTGGAGGTGCCCCATTGTTTGGCAGCCTTTGCACACATAGTGCTTGAATTGACATTGATGGGCTCGATGATTGTCCCTGCAGCGCCAAGATGGTGCTAATGGATTTGCATTCACGCCCAATGGCAGACTCTGAGTCATCCTAGGTTTTGCAGCTGCAGACGTGTAGGCCCTGCCATATGCAGTTCTGCCTGCTAGCGACGTTATTTTATGCACAGTACTTGCCGGTGAGCTTCGATGCTGGGAAGATAGCGGTCTGGTATTATTGCTCATTGATATGAATGCTTGGGCTAGCGTGATGGCCTTGCTCAAGTCTCGGCATTCGGTGGACAGCAGCTTGCGAAGAATGACCTCGTGGCCGATGCCAAGCACAAAAAAGTCCCGCAGCATTTCCCCCAAAAATGCAGCAAATTCGCAAGTTCCAGGAAGGCGTCTCAGGTTGGCGACATAACTCGCCACGTCCTTGCCCTTGGAGCGGTGGTGCATGTAGAAGCGATACCTGGCCATTAAGACGCTCTCCTTCGGCTTGAGCTGGTTCCGAACCAGTGTACACAACTCTGTATATGTATTCTCCGCTGGTTTCTCTGGTGCTAGCAGATTCTTGATGAGGCCATATATTGTGGACCCACACACGGTGAGGAGAATCGTCCTGCGCTTGATCGCTTTATCATCCTCATCCAGCTCGTTGGCCACGAAGTACTGGTTGAGATGCTCAACGAAGGCTTTCCAATCATCAGTCTCTACAAAACTCTCAAAAATACCAACGGCAGCCATGACCGTGTGAAAGTCCGTAATCTGTTACTCATCGCCAATTGTTAGTTATGGAAGAACTCCACAAGACTGAGTACTGTGAGCTAAAACTGATGTGACCTTAGTCTCTTTAATACAACTCCAGAGTGCCTAAGCAGCATGGCAGACAGCCTTTTATACTCCCTTTCATGAGTTGTGCAGGTGACCCTTGGGCCTCCAACAGTTGTGCTCTCTGGTGACAAGTCTTACACAGTTACAATGTTTACATACATAACAGCAAGTGATTCCACTCCATGAACGTACAGATCGTCTGCGACCATACTCAGAGCATCATGGCAGTCAATGTCCAATATCCAGGGAGCACCCATGATGCTGTCATCTTGTGTGAGAGCAGTGTCTCATACATGTTCCAGCTTCAACCACAAGGCCAGAGCTGGATGCTGGGGGACAAAGGTTATGGCCTCGCCACCTGGCTCATGACCCCCCTCTGGAGCCCTCAGATAGAAGCCGAGCATTGCTATAATGAGAGCCATGCAGCCACACACAACATCGTCAAACAGACAATTAGAGTGCTCAAGCAGCGGAGGCTGCCTGCAATACTCCCCTCAGCAGTTCATTGTGGTGTGCTGCATGCTATACAACTTAGCCATCATGAGGGGACAGGAATTGCCAATGGAGATTGTAGGACCACCTCGGGAGAGAGGGAGAGGGGGGGAGGATGAAGATGAGGAGGAGGAAGAGAAACTTGGCGAGGAACCCATGCCGCCACCACCACCACCCCCACCACAACCACAGGGGAGGCATCGTGGAGATTTCACCGCTGCAAAAGCCTTATGTCGGCAGCACATAATTCAACGCTTTGCTTGAAGAGTGAACGGCACATTTGATTGTTGCCTGGCCACTCTATCCCACCATGTTGACTATTCCCCCTTTTATTCTGCAAATGAGACACTACACAGAAATGGTTATGGCGAATAAAATAATTTATTAAACATTGTAACTTCGTAATATAACCTTCATCGTGAAACTTTAATAAAATAAAATAATTAGCTGTGTCCAGCAGTGTGATTATTCAATAATATTATCAACAACATAATCCAGAACATAACGGCCGAGAAATCCCAGCCTCCCCGGGTCCATACGGAATGTGTACGGACCCGGGAAGCTCCAGCTTGACAGATCCTCCATATCTCGGTAGCCAGGACATTTTGTATGGGCAAGATTGCGATATTTATCCACATCTTGCCCAGGCGCAAAGCCTACTTATACAGGCATAGGAGTTTTAAAACATACAAAGACATAAACAAAATAAAATGTAAAAAACACATTGTGTTGTTTAAAAACATTATGTTAAGTTTATTTTAAACCATAATTTTAAAACTTTTTTAAAAATTGGAAAAATATATTTTTTTATGACTAATAACTTTAGTTTAAATTAATCTTAAATATGTAGTGTATTTTTAATATTTTTTATTCGTGTTTTGGTGTTTGGGGGCTGTTTCTCAATCATAATGGGAACCCCAACTTACTGAGGTCCCATTATTATGAATGAGAAAATACTGTACCTTGATTGGCTGCCCAGAGCCATGTGACTGCAGCTCCAACTTATATCCGTCCAGACGTGCACGCGCTCCGACCCGCCGGGAGAGGAGGCCTCAGGACCGGGATCTCTCGTGGGCGCAGCAGGTTCAGGTAAGTGCGCATCTTTTTTCCCTTTTTCAGTCGTTCACCCGCGGGAAGACCTCCCAATACTCCTGTGACATTAAACATATGATGCATCCAGCATCAACAATATAATGCAGCAACATAATATCCTGCCCCAGTATTTTTTCCCACTGGCTTTTGCCCCTCTTCCCCTTATCACCCTCCCTTGACTGGTGCTTCGACTCAAAGTGGCACCAAGATGGCTTGCAGCAAGGTTGCCAGAGCGCTGCTGCGTTGGGGGGGGAGAGACAATGGAGATGCCATCTGGGGATGCACTGGAGCAACTCGTGCATTGAAGGCCCGGCTTCTGACTGGCTATCCTCTTCATCGGCGTCGCCAGTCACAGGTGGTTTGGGTATGACAGTGGGGAACGCAGATAGTCTGGCGGGAGGGTTTATGGACTGGACCACCTGCCCAAGCTGAATCAGAGCTTGTGCCTGTGATGCCCCATATTCTGCAAGGGCTCACGCCACACTCTCCGGGACTCCCCTGCACTGCTGGAGGCCACCAGCCTCGTGGGCATTGATGGCCTCGGAGGTATCACGGCTTGTACTGACGATCTGCGACCCTACCTCCGTAATGGTCGCTTTGAGACTGTCGATACTCACAGGAATCCTACCCAAAGCATCAAGGAGTTGACGGCTGACCTGGATGCTCCCCCTGGACATTCCCACCATATCCAGTTCCACGTCTACCTGTCTGTCAGTAGACTGACTTTGCTGACTCACCCTCCGGAGAGATGGCATGCGGGTTTCAATCCCAGCACTGCGTTGCTGCACGCCACTAGTCCCAGGAGCCGTGGAGTCGTCAAACCCCGAGAACATCACGTCATCGTCAGAGAAGCTGAGTGCCGGTAGTAGAACAGGGGTGGATTGAAGCTGCACCGGAGTCGGCTCATCGATATCTTCCTCCTCCTGATGATGGCCTGATGTGGAGTGGTCCCTTGAGGGTTGCTACGCATGTGGCTGGTCATCTGGAAGTAGAAAGCAACAGACGAATGGCTAGCAGCAGGGGAGGGGGCAGCGGGGGGGGAAGGTTGCATAACACAGGCTCAATTGAAGGACAGCCGCTACTCCATTATATCTAGTGCAGACACACTGCAGGACATTGCCCCAACCCTAGTCCAGAGATACTACATGACATTGCCCCAACCCAGCCAAGGGAGTGTGCAGGACTTGCCCTCCGTTTCCGAGAGGAGGTCAGCACACCCACTGGCAGCTGCCCGACCTGTGATGCTGATGAGGCCTGCCATTCTGTCCTCAATGTCTGTGAGTGGCAGGGTCTGAGGCGGACCGCTGCCTGTGCAAACCTGCTCCTGGTGATTGTGTGACTTCTTGGCCTGCAAAGATGAAAATGGGAATGGTTGCAAGAGGGTCCATCGGCTCTTGTGGCACAGATAGCCACCAAAGCATTTATACCATACTGTCTGAATGTATTACAGTCCTCTTTTTAATGACCTTGGAAGTTGCACATGATTCATCAGGAGGACATCGAAGTGCGGAGCCATCTTATAAGATCTCAGAAAGCAATCTTAATAATGTGTAAAGATCATTCATGGCAAATAGTGTGCCGAACTAAGCCAACCAATGTGTCATGCATTTTACGAGGCAACCTACAGAGTGCTGAGAGGCACCAACAGCATGAGAACAATAGCGTGCTAGATTTATAATTGATGTAATGAAGCATGAATTAAAATTCTACTCACTCTAACGACCTTTGTCAGATCATTAAACTTCTTTCGGCACTGTGCCAGTCCTGATCAGTGTCTGAGGCAGAGATCTCCTCAGCAGTTTCCCTCCAAATCTGTTTAAAAATGGATGGCAGTGGTCTATATCCACCCCTTCAATGCAACGCCTGCCATCTTCTCTCCACAGCCCCCACTAGAGCTTCATTAGCCGCCTGGCTGAATAGCCTGGCACGCTGTCTCGAATCGTCATCCTCCATCATCAAAATCCCAATGTAAAATGGCAGATTCAGCCCCGAGTGTACTGTGCATGCGCCCGGCTGTGCCCTGCATTAGCGTTTGTGACTGCAGTCCAGACCAGAAGCGTGGGAAGAAAAAAAAAATTTGCGCATGTGCAGAACGGTCGATTTTTCTTTTAGTGCTGGAACTTGTGGCTCCGGCGCACAAATTGTATGGTGCAACATCGGAGTTAATGCTAACTCTCTTTGTGAACTTTCATTTGGCGAAAGTTGTTCGCTCTGGCACTAACGTTAACCCAGCGCTAAATTTTTGAATCCGCTGCGAAATGGGCGAAAACGCAAAAAGCCGAAAATCCAGCCCATTTAATAATCTGCATCTCTTATACCCGACAAAATGAAACATTGGGATACATTACCTTAACCGATATGAACTCTTTCACATGTCAGTATCAAATATACAAATCTGTGTGCGATGGGACAAAATATTTATTTTACATCAGTGGAACACTGTTATTAATTGAATCAAGAATCCATCTGATTTTGTCATCAAAAGTGGTCTGATATTCAAATAACTGAAACAATCAATTTAAACATGGAAGAATAATACATTTTAAACTATTTGCTGTGCACAAGATTGGGCTAATTTTCCAAGTTTGAATTGTGTTGTGATTTTAAAACAATTATTAGTAGATTCTCTTCAATAGTTCTTCAGGATTGGTATTTTTATAAATCCTTAATAGTTCCTCATTATGGTTTTCTAGTAATTTTCCTCACTTTTCATTCGCACTTTCCGTACGTCTTCAGTTTTGATTTGCTGCTGTTACTTTGTGCCAATAAATGTTGCTACAAAATGTGGTGACAAATGTTATGTATGTAACTATGTAATACTTGCCACCAGAGGGCATGACTGTTGGAGTCCTAATGGTCACATGCACACACGTGCAGGGCCAGTATTAAAGGTTGGCTGCCATGTTGTTTAGGCACTCTGGAATTGTAATAAAGAAGACTAAGGTCACACTAAGTTTAGCTCACAGTACATAGCCTCGTGGAGTTCTTCTATACGCAACAACAAAGGTGTGACAACAGGAAGTACATGCTAGATGCAAGACTTTACAGAAAGATTAGTAATCTTGGAGTTTTATAGAAAATGAACGTCTTTTTAATGTAGCTTTTTAATGTAGCAAAATGTTCCGAGGTGCTTCATAGATGCAAGGAGATAAAATCAATTCAAGCTGCTTCTTGGTATTATTTCGTTGTGATCATACCAGATCATACTTTCATTTCTACTGTTGTTTCCTAAATAGAAGATACATAGTTCTTATTCAATGAGTGGAAGCACAAATCTATCTTCTGTTATGATATTGAGTCCACCTGTTGGATAATAGTCATATGGAGTAATTTACCTTACATGTTGGTTTATATTGAAGCTAAAAATACTACAAGTATCAGAGTTTGGACTGTAGAATAGGTCAGTAAACAGCAATAAAAGTGAGACAGACGCCTTGGATTAAGGCACAGATTTCCAAACTGGGGTCTACAGGTCAGATTTCTGTACATATAGGGCTGGGCATACCATGTGCTATGAGCACAGTATACTCAAAATTCTTTATTATACATTTTTTCTGCATTTCTTGACTTTCTAGTATGCTATTTTGGCATGTCAATAAAAATGTGTAAAAAAAAAACCCCAGGGCAGTTTAGGAAGAAAACTCTGGGAAATTCTCTCTGACCCCAAGGGCGATCAAGCTCAAGGAGACGATGTTGATTAATGTAACCCCCAATAACCCAACTACCTTCCACATGTAAACATGTTAGCCGCATTCAGGAACTCATCCAGCTCATTTTAGAATGCTTGCAGCAACTCCGCACTCACTGGACAGGCCGACAAATTATTCCAGATGTTGATGACCTTACTCTCATCTAACCTAGTTCTATGCTGATCTAACTTAAAGTTATATACCCCAGGTCCTCCCTAACCTATCTAGATTGAATAACCTATTCACCTTTGACTGTGTCTAATCCTTTTATTATTTTAAAGACCTGAATCAAATCCTCACCAATCAATGCTTTTCTAAAGTAACCAGGCCCATCCTGATAACTGATGGCCCTTAAACCAGGTATCAATCTAATGGTTTTTGCAATTATTTTATCATTTTAAAAGTAAAAAATTCAAAATTACAATCCGTAATTGAATTATGCTCTCATTAAAGATCTGTACAATGAGCATTCAACTGCATGATGCACTTCCTGTGGTCACACACCAGCTGCACATCGAGGGAGTGGAATCCCTTTCGGTTCATGAAAATCGTTGAGTTCAGATGAGCACGCAAGGCCATGACACCTTGTACCATGGGGAAGCAAGCAATCTATGCAAAACCTCTTGCTCCCTCCTCCTTTCTGGCAAGAGCGAATGAGATGAATGCATTTCTCTTTGTATAGGAAGCCTCAGTGACGACCCCCCCCCCCATATAGGAATGCACTTCAAACTGTGAGATGTTGCTTGTATCTCCAGCAGAAGCCTGAAAGGTGACAGAAGCATAACATTTTGAGCCACATTCACCTCGATAGCCACAGGCAATGCTGGCCTTGCCCTGCTTTGAAGTTGCAGTTGTGGCTGCAGCACTTGGCAGATTTAATTCATTACCGTATTTGTAAAGCAAAAATGTCTCGTGCATTGGTCCCTGCTGAAGTTGAGCTAAGAGCATTGCTCCCTGAAGACCCTCAGCGGATTTGACCTCCTGCTGAGTACCCTTCTCTTCTAGCAGCTTGTCATGCTCTGCATGGCCTCTCTTCATTCACTCAGTCATGTTCAATTTCCAAAGAACTCCCTACCAGGCCACCCATGTCTGGAAGCAACTTCTTTCCACACAATATTTTATATGACGAAAAGTTCTACAAAACCAGCCAGACCACTTCCTGTAGAGTATTCAAATTTTAGCTAAGCATAGGAATCTTCCACAAATGCATACAATTACACCCAGCAGCCAGAAAAAATAATCCAGCAACTAACCTGTAAGTACTTCATTAAATAGTGCTGGTGGGGGAGGGTTCTTCATTCTGTTTAATGTTGTGTTCAGCTGTTCGAGGGTTAAAACAGGCACTGGCTGGAGTATGGAGTTCAGAAATAGTAGAGGTAACTTCAAGCCTTGCACACTGATTTGCGTAATCATCTAGCTGCTCTACATGTTGCCGGGGGTTGTTGGTCGCATGTGTGTAAACACCTTTACTAAGTTAGCGGCGGAAATGCGCGCATGCGCATCTTTGATCCCATTTGTGAGTCTTATGTGGCCAAGTAGTGCTTAAAAACAGGTGCTACATGCCTAATTTAGCCCCCTTTCTCATTCACCAAACTTAGTCATTCTGGCATGAATTTATCAAACACAGCACATCTTAGTACAGCTTCTAGATTTATGTTCAGCAATTGCACACAAAAAGGAAAAGAAAGACTTGCATTTATATAACTCCTTTCACAAACTCCGGACGTCCCAAAGCGCTTTACAGCCAGTAAAGTACTTTTCAAGTGTAGTCACTGTTGCAATGTAGGAAACATGACAGCCAATTTGCGCACTGCAAGCTCCCACAAACAGCAATGTGATAATGACCAGATAATCTGTTTTTTAGTGATGTTGATTGAAGGATAAATATTGGCCAGGACATTGAGGATAACTCCCTCGCTCTTCTTCAAAATAGTATCCTGGGATCTTTTACATCCACCTGAGAGACCAGACAGGGCCACTGTTTAACATCTATCGGGGTGGTGGGCAGTGACTAATGGGGTACCACAGGGATCAGTGCTTGGGCCGCAGCTATTCACAATATATATAAATTATTTGGATGAGGGAACCAAATGTAATATTTCAAAGTTTGCTGATGACACAAAACTAGGTGGGATTATGAATTGTGAGGAGGATACAAAGATTCTGCAAGGTGATTTAGATAGGTTGAGTTAGCGGGCAAACACATGGCAGATGCAATATAATGTGGATAAATGTGAAGTTATCCATTTTGGTAGGAAAAACATAAGGACAAAGTGTTATTTAAATGGCGATGGCTTGGGAAGTGTCGATGTACAGAGGGGTCTGGGTGTCCTTGTACATCAGTCATTGAAAGCAAACATGCAGGTGCAGCAAGCAGTTAGGAAGGAAAATGGTATGTTGGCCTTCATTGCAAGAGGATTTGAGTACAGGAGCAAGGTTGTCTCACTACAGTTATACAGAGCCTTGAGACCACACCTGGAGTATTGTGTGAGGTTTTGGTCTCCTTACCTAAGAAAGGATATACTTGCCATAGAAGGAGTGCAGCGAAGGTTCACCAGACTGATTCCTGGGATGGCAGGACAGTCGTATGAGGAGAGATTGGGCCTATATTCACTAGAGTTTAGAAGAATGAGGGGGTATCTCATTGAAACGTATATAATTCTGACTGAGTTGGATAGACTGGATGCGGGGAGGATGTTTCCCCTGGATGGGAAGTCTAGAACAAGGGGTCTCAGTCTTAGGATATGGGGTAGGAAATTTAGGACCGAGATGAGAGGATGTTTTTTCACTTGAAGGGTGGTGAACCTGTGGAATTCTCTACCTCAGAAGGCTGTGGAGGCCAAGTCACTGAATATATTTAAGAGGGAGATAGATTTCTAGACACAAAAGACATCAAGGGGTATGGGGGAAAAGCGGGAATAGAGTGTTGAGATAGAAGATCGGCCATGATCATATTGAATAGCGGTGCAGACTCGAAGGGCCGAATGGTGTACTACTGCTCCTATTTTCTATGTTTCTATCAGAAAGACGGCACCTCCGACAGTGCAGCACTCCCTCAGTACTGCGCTGGAGTGTCAGCCTAGAGTTTTGTGCTCAAGTCTCTGGAGTGGAACTTGAACCCACAACTTCTGACTCAGACGAGATTGCTACCCACTGAGCCACGGCTGACACGTTAAGCAGCACTTTAACTTCATTAGTGAATGCTGACTTGCACATTGAGATGTGGGTGACACGCCAGACTCGCCCGTGCCCCATTTGTACTGTGGTCGGATGCTGCTTTTCCTTTACCATGTTGAACTTTGATTGGGCATGCTCTTTCTTCTGCTGGCCTGGAGTGGTGATTCTGATTGTTTGAGCTGACCACAATGACAGCTTTCCTCGCCATACAATGTTGCTGATGTTTCCATGGTGCTGAAGTCTGCCGTTTTCACACACCTTGTTAGCAGATAACAAATAAGCAGTAACCAAGGAAGTAAAGCACACACAATGATCAAAGAACACTTGCACTATCTGTTTTTTACCGTATCGTTTTACCAACAACTGCACAAAACGGTTAAAGTGCACATGCATACACTATGTATATAAATATTGAGATCACATGGTGTATATTACTCTCTTTTAACTTGCTGATCAAAAATGCAGTCTGTCACATCTGGATTCCCAATTATCCACATGTGTCTAGTGGCTAATGTATTGAACAACACTGCATCAGAACACCAACATGTGGCATCTCGACCTCACCTGAACGCCTACCATGACTATGTCTCATAGTTTTATAATTTTGCAAAAAATATTTCCCTTTGATATAATTTTATAAATAGTGGGAACATTAAAGGATCCAAATGAGATCAGTTGTAACCTTTTTTATTTGTCTTTACTCCTGACAAACAGAAAGATGAAGCCTAACTCTTCCAAGTAATGGGGTACTGAAGAAAATGGCTGAACTCCAAACACTGTTCTTTCTTAAAGGCACAGTCTGATAGCACAGTATCGATTTCCCCTAATGACTACTCGCGGACACTGCCTTCCATGCAGCATCACCTCCTGCTTCCTATCACCAAGCCAGTTTTTAGTGCAGCTGGTAGGCTAGTTTAGACATAAACTTCTTCAAAAGCTTCATATGTGATACTTGGCAGCTGTGACTGTTCTTCAAAGTAATTTGTTGTCTGTGAAGCACTTGGGGATGCCCTGAGAAAGGTAAAGTGCTATATAAATGCATGTTTCTTCTTTTTTGTGTCTTCCGAAAATTCAATTAAGTATATCCACTGGGTAGCCTTTGCACACTAATTTAGTTACCTCCTCAAAGAATTCCAGCAGATTAGTGAGGCATGACCTTCTGCTTAAATCAATGATGACTACTGCTTATGGACTTGATGTTCTTTGGATAAATAATAACAGTATTCTATATAATGTTTTCAAACATTTTCTCCACAATGGATGTTTGGCTAACTGATCTATAATTTAAAATTTACGTCTTCATTCCCTTTCTTCAAATATTGAGAAAGCATTTGTGATGTAGTTCTCAAATACAGCTCCTAAAAGTATTATCCAAATAATTTTTTTAACGCAGAAGTCAAAATAGCTAAAAAAATATATATTTATTTCAATATCTCTTGCTATATACACTGCACTGTTATATTTTCATTGGACTACTTTTAATACTTATTTTAGTTGTCTTTATCTGATTTTGGATGGCTTCCAGCCCTAATTTTTGTTTGCTTGTATCTTTTATTTTGCTACGTTTTATTCCGCCACTGTCGGTTGTTATATATGTGGACTTGTATTTACTCTGTACCAGAGGGCTCATTCCCCGGAGTCCCAAGGGATCCCATAATCCCTTGGGAGCACAGGTATTTAAGAAGGCTTCACAGGTTGGAGAGGCACTCTGGAGACCTGCAATAAAAGACTAAGGTCACACTTCACTTTGAGCTCACAGTGTTCAGTCTGACTCTTTCTCCATACACAACAACTGGCGACGAGATACAAATAGTGAACCCAAAGCTGCAGAGGATAGTGGGCATCCTGCAGAAATTTTCGGAGGGAGATGATTAGGAAACTTTTGTGGAGCGACTCGACCAATACTTCGTGGCCAACGAGCTAGATGGGGAAGAGAGCGCTGCCAAACGTACAGCGATCCTCCTCACCGTCTGTGGGGTACCAAAGTATAGCCTCATGAAGAATCTGCTCACTCCAGCGAAACCCACGGAGAAATCGTACGACGATTTGTGCACACTGGTCCGAGAGTATTTGAACCCGAAGGAAAGCGTTCTGAAGGCGAGGTACCGGTTCTGCACCTACAAAAGGTCTGAAGACCAGGAAGTGGTGAGCTATGTCGCCGAGCTGAGACGCCTTGCAGGACATTGCGAATTTGAAGGACATTTGGAGCACATGCTCAGAGACTTTTTCGTACTTGGTATTGGCCACGAAACCATACATTGCAAGCTTTTGCCTGTAGAAACCCCAACCTTGAGTAAGGCCATAGTGATAACCCAGGCGTTCATTGCCACCAGTGACAATACTAAGCAAATCTCTCAGCACACAAGTGCTGCTACAAGTACTGTGAACAAAGTGATGTTTTTTTGAATCGTAACGTCGTACAGGGCAGGTCACACGTACCTGCAGCTACACGTCCGCAGATGTCTGAGTCCACCATCAAGGGTGATGAATGCAAGGCCATTAACACCTTGTTGGTGCTGCGGGGTGATCATCGTTTCCATTCATGCCGATTCAAAGGATACGTTTGCAAGGGCTGTGGAACAATGGGACACCTCCAACGAGTGTGCAGGCGAGCTGCTAAGCCTGTTAAACCTGCAAACCACCATGTTGCAGAGGAGGACAGACCCAGGGAGGATCACTTCGAACCAGAACCTCATAGAGGAGGCAGAGGTACATGGAGTGCACACATTCACCATGAATTGTCCCCCAATAATGCTGCATGTTGAACTAAATGGACCCCGGTGTCAATGGAGCTGAACACGGGCGCGAGCCAGTCCATCATGGGCAAAGAGACTTTCGAAAGGTTGTGGTGCAACAAGGCCTCAAGGCCAGTCTTAACTCCAGTTTGCACTAGACTAAGGACTTACACGAAAGAACTGATACCTGTAATTGGCAGTGCTACCGTAAAGGTCTCCTACGATGGAGTGGTGCACAAGTCTCCACTCTGGGTGGTACCGGGTGATGGTCCCACGCTGCTTGGCAGGAGCTGGCTGGGAAAGATACGCTGGAACTGGGACGATGTCCGAGCGCTATCGCCCTCTGATGACACTTCGTGTGCCCAGGTCTTAAACAAATCTCCTTCGCTGTTCGAACCAGGCATCGGGAAATTCCAAGGGGCAAAAGTGCAGATCCATCTAATTCCGGGGGCACGACCCATCCATCACAAGGCGAGAGCAGTACCATACATGATGAGAGAAAGGGTAGAGATTGAGCTAGACTGGCTGCAACAAGAGGGCATCATTTCACCGATCGAGTTCAGCGAGTGGGCCAATCCTATTGTCCCAGTCCTCATGGGAGACGGCACCGTCAGAATCTGTGGCGATTACAAAGTAACTATCAATCGTTTCTCCCTGCACGACCAATACCCACTATCAAAAGCCGACGACCTCTTTGCAATGCTGGCGGGAGGAAAGACGTTCACGAAGCTGGATCTGACTTCAGCCTACATGACGCAGGAACTGGAGGAATCATAGAAGGCCCTCACCTGCATCAGCACGTACAAAGGTCTTTTTGTTTATAACAGATGTACGTTTGGAATCCGATCAGCGGCGGCGATATTCCAGAGAAACATGGAAAGTTTACTGAAGTCGGTCCTGCATACCGTGATCTTCCAGGACGACATCTTGGTCACAGGTCGGAACACAGTCGAGCACCTGCAGAACCTGGAGGAGGATCTGAGTCGACTCAACCGCGTGGGGCTCAGGTTAAAACACTCAATGTGCGTTTTCCTGGCACGTGAAGTGGAGTTGCTGGGAAGGAGGATTGTGGCGGAGGGCATCAGGCCCACCAACGCGAAGACGGAGGCAATCGAGAACGCACCGAGGCCACAGAACGTGACGGAGCTGCGGTCGTTTCTGGGACTCTTGAACTACTTTGGAAACTTCTTACCGGGTCTCAGCACACTGTTAGAACCACTACATGTCTTACTATGAAAAGAGGGCGAATGGGTTTGGGGCAAAAACCAAGAAAATGCCTTTGTAAAAGCGAGAAAATTATTATGTTCAAACAAATTGCTTGTGTTGTATGATCCATGTAAGTGTTTAGTTTTAGCATGTGATGCATCATCATATGGCGTCGGGTGTGTATTGCAACAAGCTAATGATTTCGGGAAACTGCAACCGGTTGTTTATGCATCCAGGAGTCTGTCTAAGGCTGAGAGAGCCTACAGCATGATTGAAAAAGAAGCGTTAGCGTGTGTCTATGGAGTAAAGAAAATGCATCAATAACTGTTTGGGCTAAAATTCGAATTGGAAATTGGCCATAAGCCACTTATATCCTTGTTTTCCGAGAGTAAAGGGATAAATACCAACGCATCAGCCCGCATCCAGAGATGGGCGCTCACGTTGTCCACATACAACTGTGCCATCCGCCACAGGCCAGGCACAGAAAACTGCGCTAATGCTCTCAGTACGCTGCCATTGCCCACCACTTGGGTGGAAATGGCGCTACACGCAGATCTAGCCATGGTTATGGAAGCATTTGAGAGTGAGCAATCACCTGTCACTGCCCGGCTGATCAAAAACTGGACAAGCCAGGACCCCTTATTATCTCTAGTCAAAAGCTGTGTGCTTCACGGGAGCTGGTCCAGTGTCCCAGTGGAAATGCAGGAAGAGATAAAGCTGTTCCAGCGGCGCAAAGATGAAATGTTTATACAGGCAGACTGCCTTCTGTGGGGCAATCGAGTAGTGGCCCCAAGAAGGGCAGAGACACCTTCATCAATGACCTCCACAGTACCCATCCAGGCATCGTAATGATGAAAGCGATAGCCAGATCCCGCTTGTGGTGGCCCGGTATCCATGCGGACTTAGAGTCCTGCGGATACGATGTGGTTGGCATCACGGAGACATGGCTCCAGGGTGACCAAGGCTGGGAACTCAACATCCAAGGGTATTCAACATTTCGGAAAGATAGACAGAAAGGAAAAGGAGGCGGGGTGGTGTTGCTGGTTAAAGAGGAAATTAATGCAATTGTAAGGAAGGACATTAGCTTGGATGATGTGGAATCGGTATGAGTGGAGCTACGGAATACCAAAGGGCAGAAAACGCTAGTGGGAGTTGTGTATAGACCTCCAAACAGTAGTAGTGATGTTGGGGAGGGCATCAAACAGGAAATTAGGGGTGCATGCAATAAAGGTGCAGCAGTTATCATGGGTGACTTTAATATGCATATAGATTGGGCTAACCAAACTGGAAACAATACGGTGGAGGAGGATTTCCTGGATTGCATAAGGGATGGTTTTCTAGACCAATATGTCGAGGAACCAACTAGGGGGAAGGCCATCTTAGACTGGGTGTTGTGTAATGAGAGAGGATTAATTAACAATCTCGTTGTGCAAGGCCTCTTGGGGAAGAGTGACCATAATATGGTGGAATTCTACATTAGGATGGAGAAGGAAACAGTTAATTCAGAGACCATGGTCCAGAACTTAAAGAAGGGTAACTTTGAAGGTATGAGGCGTGAATTGGCTAGGATATATTGATGAATGATACTGAAGCGGTTGACAGTGGATAGGCAATGGCAGACATTTAGAGACCGCATGGATGAACTACAACAATTGTACATCCCTGTCTGGCGTAAAAATAAAAAAGGGAAGATGGCTCAACCGTGGCTATCAAGGGAAATCAGGGATAATATTAAAGCCAAGGAAGTGGCATACAAATTGGCCAGAAATAGTAGCGAACCAGGGGACTGGGAGAAATTTAGAACTCGGCAGAGGAGGACAAAGCGTTTGATTAGGGCAGGGAAAATAGAGTACGAGAGGAAGCTTGCAGGGAACATTAAAATGGACTGCAAAAGCTTCTATAGATATGTGAAGAGAAAAAGGTTAGCAAAGACAAACGTAGGTCAGAATCACGGGAAGTCATAACTGGGAACAAAGAAATGGCAGACCAATTGAACAAGTACTTTGGTTCGGTATTCACTAAGGAGGACACAAACAACCTTCCGGATATAAAAGGGGTCAGAGGGTCTAGTAAGAAGGAGGAACTGAGGGAAATCCTTATTAGTCGGGAAATTGTGTTGGAGAAATTGATTGGATTGAAGGCTGATAAATCCCCAGGGCCTGATGGACTGCATCCCAGAGTACTTAAGGAGGTGGCCTTGGAAATAGCGATGCATTGACAGTCATTTTCCAACATTCCATCGACTCTGGATCAGTTCCTATGGAGTGGAGGATAGCCAATGTAACCCCGCTTTTTAAAAAAGGAGGGAGAGAGAAAACAGGGAATTATAGACCGGTCAGCCTGACATCGGTCGTGGGTAAAATGATGGAATCAATTATTAAGGATGTCATAGCAGCGCATTTGGGAAGAGGTAACATGATAGGTCCAAGTCAGCATGGATTTGTGAAAGGGAAATCATGCTTGACAAATCTTCTGGAATTTTTTGAGGATGTTTCCAGTAGAGTGGACAAGGGAGAACCAGTTGATGTGGTGTATTTGGACTTTCAGAAGGCTTTCGACAAGGTCCCACACAAGAGATTAATGTGCAAAGTTAAAGCACGTGGGATTGATGGTAGTGTGCTGACGTGGATTGAGAACTGGTTGGCAGACAGGAAGCAAAGAGTAGGAATAAATGGGTACTTTTCAGAATGGCAGGCAGTGACTAGTGGGGTACCGCAAGGTTCTATGCTGGGGCCCCAGCTGTTTACACTGTACATTAATGATTTAGACGAGAGGATTAAATGTAGTGTCCCCAAATTTGCGGATGACATTAAGTTGTGTGGCAGTGTGAGCTGTGAGGAGGATGCTATGAGGCTGCAGAGTGACTTGGATAGGTTAGGTGAGTGGGCAAATGCATGGCAGATGAAGTATAATGTGAATAAATGTGAGGTTGTCCACTTTGGTTGTAAAAACAGAGAGACAGACTATTATCTGAATGGTTACAGATTAGGAAAAGGGGAGGTGCAACGAGACCTGGGTGTCATGGTATATCAGTCATTGAAGGTTGGCATTCAGGTACAGCAGGCGGTGAAGAAGGCAAATGGCATGTTGGCCTTCATAGCGAGGGGATTTGAGTACAGGGGCAGGGAGATATTACTGCAGTTGTACAGGGCCTTGGTGAGGCCACAGCTGGAGTATTGTGTATAGTTTTGGTCTCCTAACGTGAGGAAGGACATTCTTGCTATTGAGGGAGTGCAGCAAAGGTTCACCAGACTGATTCCCGGGATGGCGGGACTGACATATCAAGAAAGACTGGATCAACTGGGCTTGTATTCACTGGAGTTCAGAAGAATGAGAGGGGTTCTCATAGAAACGTTTAAAATTCTGACGGGTTTAGACAAGTTAGGTGCAGGAACATTGTTCCCAATGTTGGGGAAGTCCAGAACCAGGGGTCACAGTCTAAGGATAAGGGGTAAGCCATTTAGGACCGAGATGAGGAGAAACTTCTTCACCCAGAGAGTGGTGAACCTGTGGAATTCTCTACCACAGAAAGTTGTTGAGACCAATTCACTAAATATATTCAAAAAAGAGTTAGATGTAGTCCTTACTACTTTTGGGATCAAGGGGTATGGCGAGAAAACAGGAATGGGGTACTGAAGTTGCATGTTCAGCAATAAACTCATTGAATGGCGGTGCAGGCTCGAAGGGCCGAATGGCCTACTCCTGCACCTATTTTCTCTGTTTCTATGTTCACAGATGTAATACATGCTTGCAGTTAAGCAATGTACCCAGGGAGTCGCCGCTAAGTTCATGGTCTTGGCCCTCCAAACCATGGTCTGGGATACACGGCGACTATGCAGGCCCGTTCTTGGGTAAAATGTTCCTTGTGGTTGTAGATGTGTACTCCAAGTGGATTGAATGTGAGATAATGTCGGCTAGCACGTCCGCTGCCACCACTGAAAGCCTGCGGGCCATGTTTGCCACACACGGCTTACCCGATGTCCTGGTGAGCAACAACGGGCAATGTTTTATCAGTGCTGTGTTCAAAAAATTCATGACCCGTAACGAGATCAAAGAGGTCACATCAGCCCTGTTTAAACCAGCGTCCAATGGTCAGGCAGAGAGAGCAGTGCAAACCATCAAGCAAGACTTGAAAAAGGTAACTGAAGGCTCTCTGCTGACTTGCCTATCCCGAGTCCTGCTTACCTACCGCACAAGACCACACTCACTCACTGGGATCTCACCTGCTGAACTGTTCATGAAAAGAGTACTTAAGACAAGGCTCTCGTTAGTTCACCCTGATCTACATGAACAGGTCGAGAGCAGGCGGTTTAAACAAAGCGCTTACCATGATAGCACAAATTTATCATGCGAGATTGAAGTCAATGATCCTGTACTTGTATTAAATTATGGACAAGGTCCCAAGTGGCTTCCCGGCACTGTCATGGCCAAAGAGGGGAGCAGGGTGTTTCGGGTCAAACTTTCAAATGGATTCATTCACCGGAAACACTTGGACCAAATCAAACTCAGATTCACGGACTATCCTGAGCAACCCACCTTGGACCCTACCTTTTTTGATCCCCCAACACACACACACGAGTGGCAACTGACATCACGGTTGACCACGAAGCAGAACCCATCATCCACCGCAGCCCTGCAGGGCCCAACACACCAGGCAGCCCAGCAAGGCCAGCGAGGGCCCAACAAATGATTCAACAACACCAGCTTTCACACCGAGACGATCAACCAGGTGAAGAAGGGCCCCAGATCGACTCACATTGTAAATAGTTACACTATTGATTTTGGGGGGGAATGTTGTTATATATGTGGACTTGTATTTACTCTGTACAGCCACCAGAGGGCTCATTCCCCGGAGTCCCAAGGGATCCCATAATCCTTTGGGAGCACAGGTATTTAAGAAGGCTTCACAGGTTGGAGAGGCACTCTGGAGACCTGCAATAAAAGATTAAGGTCACACTTTACTTTGAGCTCACAGTGTTCAGTCTGACGCTTTCTCCATACACAACATCGGTCTTGCTATTTTTCCTCGGAGATACACTTATTTTCTCCAAATAAAACATCTCTTGTCCACTTCTGCTTGTGGACATATTTCAATATTTTCACTAGCTGTGTATGTCTCTAATTTCTAAAGTATATTCTTAATGGTAGTTTCAATCCCCACTTTTAAATCTGCCGTGTTCATATTTGATCCTTTTATATTTTCAGTTCTTTTTTCCTCATTTACTTATTTATGTTAATTGACATGTTAATTTAAACTTTATTTGGAGGAGCTGAGTTAACATGAATGATTGCTTTCATGATTTACTCCAACGGCTTAATTTCCCATCTAGTAATGGCAAATCACTCTTCCTCAAAAAGTTTCTTCTACCTGAGAAAATTGCCCAGTTATCTACAAAGTCAGTCACCTTCGGTACACAACATTTTAAGAACTGCTCATGGATGTGAGTTATCTATTGCATTCTTACCACACTCCAAGATACCACTGAGTCATTAGAATAGTTTGTCCTAAGAAAATAAAACTGGCAGCAGTGCCTGGATTCAGTTCACCATGTGGGAAAGATTCCACTCCATACTTCCTCCACCCCAGGAGCCAACTTTTTTGCCTTCACACCAATGAAGCAAGCACCAAATAAATACGATAAGAACTGAGCACTGACTTGAGGTACCAGCTATTCTCCTCTGGTGGGCCACATGCTTCCTTGAATTCTAGTGACTGCTCATCTGCTGCTGTAACTCTCATCCATGCCTTTGTTACTGATAAACTTGACTATTCCAGTGCTCTCCTGGCCGGCCTCCCATCTACCACCCTCCATAAATTTGAACTCTTCCAGAACTCTGCTGCCCATATCCTAACTCACACCAAGCCCCGCTCACCCAACACCCCTGTGCTCACTGACCTATATTAGCTCCCGTTTAAGCAATGCCTCGATTTCAAAATTCTCATCCTTGTTTTCAAATCCCTCCATGGCCTGGCCCCTCTCTATTTCTCCAACCACCTCCAGCCCTACAACCCTCAGAGATCTCTCTAATCCTCCAGTTCTGGCCTCTTACGCATCCTCACTCCACCATTGGTGGCTGTGCCTTCAGCTGCTGAGGTCCTAAGCTCTAGAATTCCCTCCCTAACCCTCTCTGCCTCTCTTCCCCCTCTCTCCTCCTTTAAGATGCTCTTTAAAATCTACCCCTTTGACAAAGTTTTTGGCCTTCTGTGGCGCAGTGTTTGATAACGCTCCTGTGAAGCACCTTCGGATGTTTTACTACATTAAAGGTGCTATATAAATGCAAGTTATTGCTGCAGAGGAGCTCAGAAATGTCCATTTTAGATATCCATATAAATGTCCAACAATGATCCCTTCGGCACTTTGTGCATCATTTCGGCAATGGTTTTGTGGTGGCGCAAAAACTTAGCGCCCGCCTGCTGTTTTCACCATTTGGATGACGTAAATCATCGTGCATTGCTGCGTTAGCGCCCCGAGTGGAACTTTCGGCCATATCGCCCGATTTAGCGTCTGCCCGGGAACTCGCCAGCAAAAAGCAGTTGCACACCAGGCGCTAATGGCACCATCTTGGAAACGGAGGAGAAAATCAGAGTTCTGAGTGATTAAATGCATTGGGAGAAGAACGCTGCATTACTGCATACTTTTCATTCTGAAGTTTGAGAGTTTATAGTTTGTTTTAAAGGACATTTAAGGACATTTTAAAAGATGGGAGCAACACGATGTCAGCCATATTTATACAGCGTTGAGCTGCAAGAAGGCTTATTGATGATATTGAACATAATCGAAGAGGTTGCAGACGTATGAAGAGGAGGTCTTACCTCCCCAATGACTTTACAGGAACATCGCTCATACCTCCAGCTCTCTGAGGCATAGTGCCTTAGAAGGCTGCGCTTCCGAAAAGAAGTGCTGACAGAGATATGCCACCTTGTACAGGCAGACCTACAGCCTACCAGCGGCATCAGGACTGCACTGCCCATTGAGGTGAAGGTGACTGCGGCACTTTCTTTCTATGCCTTCGGCTCCTTTCAGGCATCAGCAGGGGACATATGCTCCAGCTCTCAGCATGCTACACATTGCTGCATTCGCCAGGTGACTACTGCACATTCGCATGCAGGTTGGACTTCATAAACTTCCCAATGACCAAGGAGGCCCAAAATGAGAGGGCTGTAGGTTTTGGACGATTTGCTGGCTTCCCCAAGGTTCAGGGTGCCCTTGACTGTACGCACATCGCCTTGCGAGCACCTTTACAGAATGCAGATGTTTTCTGAAACTGAAAGGTATTCCAGTTCCTGAACGTACAGATCGCCTGCGACCTTACTCAGCACATCATGTTTGCCAATGCCCAATATCCAGGGAGCATCCATGATGCTTTCATCTTGCGTGAGAGCACTGTCTCAGGCCTGTTCCAGCTTCAACTACAAGGCCAGAGCTGGATGCTCGAGGACAACGGTTACGGCCTCACCACCTGATTTATGACCCCCCCTCCAGAACCCTCAGACAGAAGCCAAGCATCGCTATTGTTATATATGTGGACTTGTATTTACTCTGTACAGCCACCAGAGGGCTCATCCCCTGGAGTCTCAAAGGATCCCATAATCCCTTGGGAGCACAGGTATTTAAGGAGGTTTCACAGGTTGAAGATGCACTCTGGAGACCTGCAATAAAAGACTAAGGTCACACTTTACTTGGAGCTCACAGTGTTCAATCTGACTCATTCTCCATACACAACAGCTATAATGAGAGCCATGCAGCCACACGCAACATCGTCAAATAGACAATTGGAGTGCTCAAGCAGCGCTTCCGATGCCTGGACCAATCTGGAGGCTGCCTGCAATACTCCCCTCAACAGGTCTTTGAGTTCATTATGGTGTGCTGCATACTACACAACTTAGCCTTCATGAAGGGACAGGACTTGCCAATGGGGATTACAGGAGCACATCAGGAGAGAGAGCGGGGGGGGGGGGGGAAGGGGAGTGGGGGCGGTGGGAGGGGAGGAGAAGGAAGATGAGCCTGGTGAACCCATGCTGCCACCACAACCACGGGAGGAATCGGGAAATTTTGCCGCTGCAAAAGCCTTAAGTCGGCAGCTCATAATTGAACGCTTAGCTTGAAGAGTGAACGGCACGTTTGATTGTTGCCTGGCCACTCTATCCCACCATGTTGACTATTCCCCCTCTTATTCTGCAAATGAGACACCAGGAATGGCTAATGTGAATGAAAGAATTTATGACATTTTGTAAAATTTTATAACTTTGTTAATATAATTTGAAAATGTTGAGATTTTAATAAAATAACATAAATTGCGATTAAACTTTGATTATATAAGAACAATACCATTATAACCAATATCCCTGCCCCATTGTCTTTTACCACCCTCTTTCCCCCCCCCCCCTTTACCCTTATCCTCCTCCCTCGCCTGCTCCTCGTACCCAATGTGGCAGCACGATGGTGTGCAGCAACGTTGTAAGGGCGCTGCTGTGTTGGGGGGAGAGACATTGAAGATGCCGCCTTGGGCGAGCTCGTGACGTGGAAAGCCCGGCTTCTGACTGGCAAGCCTCTTCATTGGCGATGCCAGTCACGGGTGGTGTGGGGGTGCATCTGGGTGTCGCAATGGGGAACACACCGCACTCTCCGGGACTCCAGTGTGGCTGGTGGAGGTGTGGGCAGTGATGGCCTCACAGGTTTCACGGCTCACACCGACAATCTGCGACCCAACCTCCGTAATGGTCACTGCAAGATTCTCGATGGTCGCGGGAATCCTACCCTGGACATCAAGGAGCTGATGGGTGAGTCTGATGCTCTCCCTGGACAGTCCCACCATGTCCAGTTCCGCATATGTTTGTCTGTCAGCAGACCGGCTTTGCCGACTCACCCTCCGGAGAGACGGCATACGGGATTCGACCCCAGAACTGCGTTGCTGCACGCCACTAGTCCCAGGAGCCTCAGAGATCTCAAAGCCCGGGAATGTAACATCATCCTCGGACGAGATGTTTACCAATGGTAAAAGAAGTGTAGACTGCATCTGCACCGCCTCCAGCCCCCACCCCTGAAGTCAGCTGCTCTGTCAACTTCTCTTCCTCAAATTTCTCCTCCTTCTCCACATGATGGCCTGACATGGAGGGTTGATCCCAGGGAATCGGCGCCTGCGACTGGTCATCTGGAAGTAGAAAGCAACAGACGAGTGGTTAGCAGCAGGGGAGGGGGCAGGGTGACATGAGGAAGGTCACATATCACAGGCACATTTGAAGGACTGCCGTTACTCCATTATATCTCGTCCAGAGACAATGCATCACATTGCCCCAACCCAGCCCAGGGAGTGTGCAGGACTTACCCTCATGACGCAAGCACGGGCCGGGGTCACCACTGGCAGTTGCCCGACCTGAGCCGCCGATGAGGCCTGCCACTCGCTCTTCCAGATCAGTAAGTGGCAGGGTCTGAGGCGGACCACCGCCTGTCCGCATCCGTTCACGGCGGTTGTGGGACGACTTTGCCTGCAAAAATTAAAATGGCAATGGTTACCAGAGGGTCCATCTGCTCTTGTGGCACACACAGATAGCCACCAAAGCACTTATACCATACTGTCTGGGAAGTTGCACGTGGTTCATCAGGAGGACATCGAAGTGCGGAAACATCTTATGAGATCTCAGAAAGCAATCTTAATAATGTATAAAGATCATTCATGGCAAATAGGATGCCACACTAAGCCTACGTATGTGTCATGCATTTTAGGAGGCAAACCACAGAGTGCTCAGAGACAGCAACAGCATGAGAACAAATAGTGTGCAGATTTATAATTTAAGTAATAAAGGAGTGCAACAATAAAAATTGTCCTTGCTCTAACAACCCTCAAAAGATCATTGAACTTTTCCCGTCACTGTGTGGCAGCCCTTATCACAGAATCTGAGTCAGAGACCTCCTCAGCAATCTTGCTCCAGATTCTGTCTAGATCCACCCCTCCTGTGCAGTTCCTGCCATCTCCTCTCCACAGCCCCCACAAGAGCTTTGTTAGCTTTCTTTGTAAATCGTCTCGTACGCTGCCTGCTGCCATCGTCCTCCATCATGAAAATCGAATAATAAAATGGCTGATTCAGCCCCGGGTGTACTGCGCATGCGTGCGGCTGCGCTCTGCATTAGCGTTGCGATCAGACAGCAGACCAGAAGCGCGGGAAAAAAAATAATAAATTCGCACATGCGCAGAACAGGTGTTTTTTTTAAATGGTCAGAACTTTCTGCTCCAGCTCACAAATTCTGCCGTGTAACACCCGAGTTAGCGCTAAAGCCTGTCGTGAACTTTCATTTGGCAAAAGTTGTGCGCTCTGGTGCGAACACTAACCCAGCGCTAAAATTTTGATTTCGCCGCGCTTTGCATCCAGAAACATTCAAATAAGCATCCGTTCTTGGAGCTTGGCTCAAGATAGATTTTGATGACCCAAATTCAAGAGTCAAATCTCCTGTCCCAGCCCTTTTATTGAGAATAGGTCTATACTGTGTACTAATGGGTGGAAACACATCTTAAATATACTGATTGTGCATTTCAGCACATTTGCAAATGAAATATCTTGAGGATACAAACATGTCAACAGTTGTATACAATGTAAACTGACCTCCAAGTGCTTTCCGAATAATTCCAAATTTACCTTTTGTTGGGTCTCTTTGGCTCCATCGTCCATGGAACTGGTCGGAGAATTTAGGGCCCACGGTCCAACCAGTTCTAACTTAAAATGGCAATTGGGCTAGGACTGCGTTTTATATATTAAAAGGGGCCTATCGCCTGAGACAGGCATGTACTTCAGGCACCCAGTAGGCCCATTTCAAATTGTTGCTGGACTCTCTGTCTGTGTCAGTAGGGTGATAAGGCTACCGACCCCACTTTGAGACCATTACCACCCTGTTAATGTCAGGCACTAGAAGTGAAAATTGAGCCCGTTGAGTGCAAATCAGGCGCTGTTTTCTGTTTATTTTCCATAGGGTGTAAAATGTGCTACTAATTCACTATTACTATTTCGCACTTTTGCCGAAGACTAATTTCACTCCCATTGAGTTTTTTGTGGTTTTGGTACATCTAAGGAATTCACATAGTATGCTACATGATAAGTCGTTATTGGGGATTAAATCTTAGAGGCAAAAAAAGTTCATGGTTTTTTAAAAATAGCAGACAAAGAAATGTTTATTGAGTGCATTAAGTGTTCATATTCCAATACAGTCAACAGTAATTTTTATCTTTGAATACTGCATAGGAAGTTGTTGAATTCCATTTTATTCTACATGTATCGGAGATGACTAAATCATGACAAATCGCAAGAGAACTACACAAGTCTCATAAGTGGAATAAACATTATATTCAATGACTTCCTGTGCAGTGGTCTAAAATGTGTTCTCTTGTGATGTTTAGTCAAAAGATTTAAAATTAACTCTCCTGCTCACTGTGGAGTTTTGGTCAGATGCAAATGAACTTTTTCTTCTGTGGAATAGAGTTTTATGATGTAGCCATAAGTTGGTGGATGCTGAGTGCTATCATGAGGAAGCTTGACTGTTGCATTGTGGTAGCTGTACAGCACAAACATGTTTTCTTGCAGGGACTCGGCGCCTGAAGCTCAGTAACAGTCACTTGGCATTTACTCCTATGATGACAAATGGCACTCCCTGCTGCTGAGTGCCAGTGCATAAATGTTTGGATTTTATATCCCAACTATTTATTAGATAGCATTATTTCCCATATACATTATATGAATTTCTCCACAATCTAATTTCTGTAGCTGTTAGTAATGTTGTTTTACGTTGTTTAGTTTTTTTCCTTTAAACTAAGGAAAATGTGGATCATATGGGGGGGTGGGGGGGCGAGGAGTATGGGATGGGAAGGATGAAGTCAAGCACTCACACTGACTGGTTCCCATTGTATTGGTCTATAAACCTTATTTATATTGGGATTTATATCCTCTCAGTTTCAAATTGCTCAGTTTCCAGTTGTTTCTGTTCTTTCCAGCCAACTTGGGTTCATGACACCCTGGTTACATTCCACCACACAGTGCAATTGCTCGCACTGCGTTCTCTACATCTGGTCCATATATGCACGCCCAATCACAGTGGGAAATCACAGTTTATGAGCAAGAAATTCGGCTCCCTAACACCCGGTTTGTTTTGGCACTATGGATGCCATTTAATGCTGAAAACGGTGTCCTCGCCGTGCACGCACACTTCTGGTGGGTGCCGTGCTGGATGCCATCTTGGTGAGGACGTTAGAGTGAAACAGTGTACGCATAGTGCACAGTTCGCAATGACTTGACACCAGCGCTGCCATTTTCATCATCAATGCTGAAGCTAACGCACCGTGTTAACCTCGCACAGCGGAACATGCGTTTGGCAGCAGAAAGGGCCCACCATCAGCGATATTTACATGGATTAGTAACCACTCTAAGCTTAGTTGCTGATTGATTTCTACTGGCTCTGTGTAAGTATGTGGAACTGTTTGGAGCTTTATAGAGCTACTTAAAGTTGGTGAGGTGACAGGGTGTGGTGCTGCAAGTGGAGAAGGCCTTTGTTCTGACTGCAAGGGTTCTGGTCAGATCAGTTGCTCCCAGTCATAGGTGCTCTAGTTGTCATCCCCCTTGGCGTGGAGCAGAAGCAGCAAAGAAGAGGACAAGCTGCTCACAGAGGGAGGAGGGTGAGGGGGAGAAGGGCTCTCAACAGGAGGATATAGCCAGATAGGGTCTTACGAGAGCAATCTCTTACTTCTCCCTGAGCAGCGTGTGAGGCATCTGTGCTTTACAAAGGAGATGCTCACAGAACTCTGCCATCTTTTGCAACCAGACCTGCAGCCTCACTCCAGGGCAAGGACAGCACTGCCAGTGGCTCGGGATCCTTCCAGGCTGGACACCTGTAACATCTCAGAGTTCGCTGTCCACTGCTGCATATCAGAAGTGACAGATGGTCTTTATGCCAGGAGAGGGGACTTCATTGTCTTCTCTCTGAACAGAGAGAAGCAGGCGGAGTGTGCATGTGGCTTTGCCAGGGTAATGGGCTTCCCCATGGTGCAGGGCAACATCGACTGCACACATTTGGCTTTGCAGGCACCGCATCTAAATGCCGAGATGTACATCAACTGCAAAGGTTTCATCTCACTGAATGTACAGTTGATGTGCGACCATGCGCAGCATACCATGATGGTGAATGCCTGGTAGTAGTCATAATGTTTTATTCTGTGCCAGCCCGCAGTTCCCTCAGTCTTTGAGCCAGCTCAGCAAACAAGAGGCTGGCTGCTGGGCGACAAGAGCTATCATTTGGTTCATGACTTTTCTCCGCAACTCAACCACACGTGGCCAGCATGCGTACAATGAGAGCCATGCTGCCACACAAAACATCATAGAGCAGACCATTGGGCTGCCGAAGCAATGGTTCCACTGTCTGGACAGCTCTGGAGGAGCCTTGAATGCGTCTCAAGATTTGTCGTGGTCTGCTGCATGCTCCACAATCTCGCCATCATGAGCACACAGCTATGGAGGAGGAAGCGAAAGGAAGGAGGAAAGCCTGACAGCGCCTTTCTGGCCGGAACTCACCTGACTGCGCTTCCAGTGAATGCAACCCCAATTCCACATTCGCCAATAGCCTTACATCTTACATCCTTCTGATACGGTCAGTCAATGTCCTCGGCCACAATGCTGAAATAAAAGCCACCACAAAACAAACATTGTATATCATCTTTATACATCAATCCATCCAATGTTACAGTTAACTAATCACCCTTGTGCATTTCCTTAGTGCCTGTCTTCAATGTGCCTTTGTCTGTCCAAGTGCTCCAATGAAGTGCTATCCCAGTGGCTGCAGCATAGCTGGTGGAAGGCTGCTGACTTTCAGTGGGGGAGACAGCAGATGGCCTTGCTCGACGACCTCGAGAAGCTGTGGGTCTAGAAGGCCAGGCTGTAGACTGCAGCAGCTCGGCATAGGCGGCAGCAGTCTGGGCTTGCTAACTGACTGGCAACAACAAAGGCACTGGCGGAGTGGCAGTGATGGGAGAAGGAATGCTGTCATCCTGAGAGAGGACAGCAGGTTCATGCTCCATGGAGCTACTGCCATTCACCTGGCGCTTCAGCAATCCAAGTAATCTGTTGGAGGACAGATTGCTGAATTGCTGTCAGATCATGCAAGTCCCTTTCCACACTGGTAAACGCAACCACAGTGGCAGCAAGCTGAGCCTGCATGAGAGCAATCTGTGCTTGCATGACAAAAGTCTGAGCTCCCACTGCAGCACTCAGACATTGGGTGGCTTTTGTTTGTGCTGCAATGGAAGCTGAGATATCGGCCATCAGACCCTGCATCTTGGTTGGGCACCAAGCTCTGCGCAAAGCTCTGTGCAAAGTTGGTGCTGGATTCCACCATGCTCCTTAACATTGCACTCAGGCTTTCTGGAAGGCCTGCCAATGCACCAAGCATTTCATTGTGCGTACCAATCAGTGTACTTCTGTAGGCCCCTCCTCCCCACCCCACCCCTGCCAGCGAAGTCGTTATGAGTCCTCTGCAGCAGAACTTGTGTGCGACCTCGCCCTCTGGGGATCTGGCACCTGCGCTACCCTTTCCTCCTGCCCTGGCTGCAGGCCACTTGTGCCCGGTGTCTTGCGAAGTGTCCGTATGTGTGCTGGGAGTGTGAAATTGAGTGACGCTTTGTCTTCATGATCACTATCTTCCTGCTCCTCCACCAGTGCCTGGCCAGGCTGCAGTTCTTGGCTATTTGAAAGGAGAAAGGCACAAGGGTAAGGTTGTGGTGATTTTGGTAGGGGGTGGGGGGGTTGTGATGTTTTGGGGGGGAGGCGCAGAGGGGGTGCGGGCGGGGCGGGGGGAAGCAAGAAGTGCATGCTTACAATATATGTGGCTTGTAGGTCAGAAGAGATAGTGGGATGAGGGGGAAGTGGGATGTGAGAAGGAGGATGGCTAGCACCATCTCCTCCAAGGGGTGAGATTATGCAGGTGCATCTGTGCCCCTCTGGGTAGCCCCTGCTGGCTCTGATTGTGAGTGACCTTTTTCTGCAAGAGAAAGGGAAGAGTGTCGATGAGTGGGATGCAATGAGTTTGGGTGATATGCCTATCGAGATTGAATAGCTGACCGTGTGTACAAGCTGTGAGATGTGGGTATGAGTCTTGTGCAGTTGCAAGTGTGTGAGGGTGAGGTGAAGCTATGAATGTGAGGTATGAGTCATGTTTGTTAAAGATTGTTGGTAAGTGAGTGAAGGGGGGTGTGGTGCATTGATTAATTCACTGACCTTGACTATTCGCGATGTCATTAAACTTCTTCCTGCACTGCTGCCAGCTCCTCGGTGTGACACTGCTGGCATTGACAGCTATGGCTATCTGCTCCCATTGATGTTTTCTGGTGTGCCTCCTGGCCCCAGGTAGTTTCAAGGTCACCATTACTGATACTAGCTTTTATATTCCAGATTTATTTAATTAACTGAATTTAAATTTCCCAGCTGCCATGGTGGAATCTGAACTCACGTCACCAGATAATTAGTTTCCCTCCTTTTCGCCTCTTGTACCAAGGCCTTCAGTGCTGCATCAGAGAATCTTGATGCATGCTCTCTCCCCTGTTGTGACATTTACACGGTCTCCCCCCCCCGGCCCCAGCCAGTTGCATGAGCTGCTGCAGGCAGAATGCACCTCCCCTTTAAGAGGTACAGACTGCCTTTAAGAAGTGGAGGCTAGCTTACATTGGTGCTAGCCTCGTATAGTGGGTTATATTACGGGTCTAGTAATCCAGAGGCCTGGATTATTGATCTGGAGAAGTGAGTTCATATTCCACTATGGCAGCTGGGGAATTTTAAGTCCAGTTAATTAAATAAATCTGGAATATAAAAGCTAGTATCAGTAATTGTGACCTTGAAACTACTGGATTGTCGTAAAAACCCATCTGGTTTACTAATGTCCTTTAGGGAAGGAAATCTGCTGTTCTGACCTAGTCTGGCCTATATGTGACTCCAGACCCACAGCAACGTGGTTGACTCTTAACTGCCGTCTGGTTTGCTAGGCCATTTCAATCAGCTGCGACAAAATCACCTTCACCACACGGACTCCAGTGATTCAAGAAGGCGGCTCACCACCACCTTCTAGAGGGCAATTAGTGATGGGCAATAAATGCCAGCCTTGCCAGCGACACCCACATCCCGTGAACGCTTAATAAAAAAATGAACTTGGGCCTCCTGCTGAGCCTTCAGTCATTCAGCAGCACATTCGGTGCTGGACTAAACGCTACAATCATTATAATTAGCAGGCAGCACGAAGGTCGCGTGCTGCCTGCATTCCTTTCAACGGGCACAGGGCGATCGTGCATCACAATCCCCGCGCCTGTTTTCGGGTGCAAGCCCTATATCTCTAGTTCCTAATCAGCTGCATTCAAGGGAAATTGGAAGTATGTACGTATGTCTGTAAAGCGAAGACTTTTTAAAGTTAACAGTCAGCATGGATTTGTTAAGGGAAGGTTGTGTCTGACTAATTTGATTGAATTTTTTGAGGAGGTAACAAGGAGGGTCGTGCATTTGATGATGTGAATATGGATTTTAGCAAGAGTTTTGATAAGGTCCCACATGGCAGACTGGTCAGGAAAGTAAAAGCCCATGGATCCCAGGGAAAGTGGCAAGTAGGATCCAAAATTGGCTCAGAGGCAGGAAGCAAAGGATAATAGTTGATGGGTGTTTTTGTGACTGGAAGGATACTTCAAGCAGGCTCGAAGGGCCGTATGGCCTACTCCTGCACCTATTTTTCTATGTTTTCTTTGGAACAGAGGAGGCTGAGGGGGAGACCTTATTGAGGTGTATAAAATTATGAGGGCCTAGATAGAGTGGATAGGAGGGACCTATTTTCCTTAGCAGAGGGGTCAAGAACAAAGGGCATAGATTTAAAGTAATTGGTAAGAGGTTTAGAGGGGATTTGAGGGGACATTTTTTCATCCAGAGGGTGGTGGGAGTCTGAAACTCGTTGCCTGAAAGGGTGGTAGAGGCAGAAACCCTCATAGCATTTAAAAAATACTTGGATGTGCACTTGAAATGCCATAACCTACAGGGCTACGGACCAAGAGTGGAAAGTGTGATTAGGCTGGATAGCTCTTTGTTGGCAGGCGCAGACATGATAGGCCGAAATAGCCTCCTTCTGTGCTGTAAATTTCTATAATTCTGCAAAGGGATATAGACAGGCTAAGTGAGTGGGCAAAATTTTGGCAGATGGAGTATAATGTGGGAAAATGTGAGGTTATCCGCTTCGGCAGAAAAAATAGAAAAGCAAATTATAATTTAAATGGAGAAAAATTGCAAAGTGCTGCAGTACAGAGGGACCTGGGGGTCCTTGTGCATGAAACACAAAAAGTTAGTATGCAGCTACAGCAAGTAATCAGGAAGGCAGATGGAATGTTGGCCTTTATTGCAAGGGGATAGAGTATAAAAGCAGAGAAGTCAAGCTACAACTGTACAGGGTATTGGTGAGGCCACACCTAGAGTACTGTGTACAGTTTTTGTTATGTATGTAAACCTGTAAATACCATGTCTAACCACCAGAGGACTTATCCCCTGGAGTCCCTTGGGAGCACCTGTATATAAGGAGGCCTCACAGGCTGGAGAGGCACTCTGACATCTGTATAAAGGACTACGGTTACACCTTACTTTGAGCTTGCAGTATCTAGTCTGACTCTTTTTTTTCAAGACTTAACAGTTTTGGTCTCTGTATTTAAGGAAGGATATACTTGCATTGGAAGGTTCAGAGAAGGTTCACTGGGTTGATTCTGGAGATGAGGCGTTGACTTATGAAGATAGTTTGGGCCTATACTCATTGGAGTTCAGCAGAATGAGAGGTGATCTTATCGAAACATGTAAGATAATGAGGGGGGCTTGACAAGAGAGGATGCAGAGAGGATATTTCCACTCATAGGGGAAACTAGGGGACATAGTCTCAGAATAAGGGGCCACCCATTTAAAATTGAAATGAGGAGGAATTTCTTCTCTGAGGGTTGTAAATCTGCCCTAGAGAGCTATGGAGGCTGGGTCATTGAATATATTTAAAGCGGAGATCGACAAATTCTTGAGCGATAAGGGAATAAAGGTTAAGGGGAGCGGGCAGAGAAGTGGAGCTGAGTCCATGATCAGATCAGCAAGGAACTTATTAAATGGCAGAGCAGGCTCGAGGGGCTAAATGGTCTACTCCTGCTCCCAATTCTTATGTTCTGTATTTGAACTGGTGGTCTAAATGTCACCAGTTTAATAGAAGAATTTTTCTTTATTATACACACGGCAATACCTACCCCCATAAGGGTAGAAATCACCAGTGGATATTTTTTCGCTGTTTAAAATTACAGAAATTATTTTGCTAAACTCATTATAAATCACCCAAATTATGTAAAAGATTTATTTAAAAATGAGATAAAATGACAGGGGCACAGATGGGCAATGTTATGCAGGTGGATGCGGTGGCTTGATGATGGAGAGGATATAGGAACCTCATCATGGGGTCAAACAGGATGTCAGGGTTGTGAACGGTCTGGTTCAGTCTCGGACAGTATCCAGATAGAGGGATGGAGTCTGTGGCCAGGGGGCAGAGTTTGTGGTGGGGACTGAAGACAATGGATTCAATCTTCCCAATATTTAGTTAGAGCAAATTTCTGCTCATCCGATACTGGATGTCAGACAAGCAGCATGACAAAACAGAGGCAGCGAAGGGGCAGAGAGAATTGGTGGTGAGGCAGAGTCGGGAGTCGTCGGCATACATGTGGAACCTGACGTGTTTTCGGAAGATGTCCTCGAGGGGCAGAATCTAGATGAAAAATAGGAGAGGACCAAGGATAGATTCTTGTGGACTCTAGAGGTAACGATGCGGGAGTAGGAAGATAGGCCATTGCAGGTGCTTCTCTGGCTGCGACTGGATAGATATGAATAGAACCAGGTGAGGGTAATCCCACCCAACTGCACAATGGAGGAGAGGCGTTGGAGGAGAATAGTGTGGTCAACCATGTCAAAGGTCGAGAAGGATGAGGAGGGATGGTTTACCACAGACAAAGTCACATAGGATGTCATTTACAACTTTGATAAGGGCCGTATCAGTGCTGTGGTTGTGGCGGAAACCTGGTTGGAGCTGTTCAAACATGGAGTTGTAGGAAAGATGGGCATGGATTTGGGAAACGATAACATGCTCAAGGACTTTGAAAAGACAAGGGAGGTTGTAGATGGGGCAATAGTTTGCAAGGACAGAGGGGTCAAGGATTGTTTTTTGAGGAGAGGGATGGCGATAGCAGATTTGAAGGGCAGGGTGACAGTACCTGAGAAGAGGGAACCGTTTACATTATCACCTAACATGGGGGCTAGGAAGTGAAATTGAGTGGTTAGCACTTTGCTGGGAATATGGTCGAGGGAGCAGGATGTGGGTCTCATGGACAAGATAAGCTCAGAGGGCATGAGGGGAAGCTAGAGAAAGACAAAAGCAAAATACTGCAGATACTGGAACCTGAAATAAAAACACAAAATGTTGAAGATTTCAGCGGATCAGACAGCATCTGTGGAGAGAGAAACAGAGTTAAAGTTTCAGGTCGATGGCCCTTTGTCAGAACTGGCGAATGTTTGAAATGAACAGATTCTTAAGGAGCACTGAAAAGGGGAAGGGAAGAAAGAGCAAAAGGGAAGGTCTGTGATAGGAGGGGGGAGGCAGGAGAGATTAGAGAGACAAAAGGGATGATGGTCCAAATTGAAATGGTAATAATAATGAGGTTAGAAAAAGGTTAATCTGGATAGGGTGTGAATGGTATAGTAATGACCAGCTGCCATTAGAGATATAGAACAAAAACATAAGATTGTGGAGGAGGGGGGGCGGGAGGGAAGGGAGCCAAAAACGGGCAGAGGTTATCTGAAATTGTTGAACTCTATGTTGAGTCCAGAAGGCTGTAAAGTGCCTAAACGAAAGATGAGGTGCTGTTCCTCGAGCTTGCGTTGAGCTTCATTGGAACAGTATAAGAGGCAGAGGATAGAGAGGTAAGAGTGGGAGTGGAGCGGGGAATTAAAGTGACAGACGACCGGAAGCTCGGGGTCACACTTGTGGACTGAATGGAGGTGCTCCGCAAAGGATCACCCAATCTGCGTTTGTTCTCCCCAATGTAGAGGAGTCCGCATCGTGAGCAGCAAATACAGTATACTAAATTGAAAGTAGTACAAGTAAATTGCTGAATCACCTGGAAAGGAGTATTTGGGGCCCTGGATAGTGGGAAGGGAGGAGGTAAAAGGGCAGGTGTTGCATCACCTGCGCTTGCAGGAGAAGGTGGCATGGGAAGGGGACGGGGTACTGAGGGTGACTGCTGAATGGTCCAGGGTGTCGCGGAGGGAGCGGTCCCTTTGGAATGCTGAGAGGGGAGGGGAGGGGAAGATGTGAGTGGTGGTGGGATCACGCTGGAGGTGACGGAAATGGCGGAGGATGATCCGTTGAACGTGGAGGCTGGTGGGGTCAAAGGTGGAACCCTGTCGTGGTTCTGAGAAGGAGGGAAGGGGTGAGAGCAGAGGTGCGGGAAATAGAACGTACACGGTTGAGGGCCATGTTAATCATGGCGGAGGGGAATCCTTGGTTGAGGAGAAAGGGTGACATGTCAGAGGCACTAGTGTGAAAGGTGGCGTCATCAGTGCAGATGAAATGGAGATGGAGAAACTGGGAGAATGGAATGGAGTCCTTACAGGATGCGGGTTGGGAGGAAGTGTAGTCCAGGTAGCTGTGGGAGTCGGTGGGCTTATAGTGGATACTGGTCAAAAGCCTATCCCCAGAAATGGAGACAGAGAAGTCGAGGAAGAGAAGGGAAGAGTCAGAGTTGGACCATGTGAAGGTGAGGGATGGGTGGAAATTGAATGCAAACTGAATGAAATTTTCAAGTTCGGGGCGAGAGCAGGAAACGGCACCGATACAGTCATCAATGTACCGGAAAAAGAGGTGAGGGAGGGAACCTGAGCAGGACTGAAACAAAGAATGTTCCACATAATCCCACAAAAAGGCAGGCGTAGCTAGGACCCATGCGGGTCCCCAAAGCAACACCTTTAATTTGGAGAAAGTGAGTGGAGTTAAAGGAGAAGTTGTTCAATGTGAAAACAAGTGCAGCCAGGCAGAGGAGGGCGGTGGTGGATGAGGACTGGTTGGGCCTCTGCTTGAGGAAGGAGTGGAGCGCCCTCAGGCCATCATGGTGGGGGATGGAAGTGTAGAAGGATTGGACGTCCCTGGTGAAAAGGAGACAGTTGGGGCCAGGAAACTGGAAACTGTTAAAATGACGGAGGGCGTCGGACGAGACGCGGATCTAGGTGGGAAGAGAGTGGATCAGAGAAGAAAAAATAGAGTTGAGATAGGAAGAAATAAGTTCTGTGGGGCAATAACAGTTTGAAACAATGGGTCCATCGGGGCAGTTTTTTTTGTGGATCTTGGGAAGGAGGTAGAAGCAGGCTGTGCGGGGTTGAGGAATTATGATTTTGTGGCTGTGGAGGGAAGATCTCCAGAGGAGATGAGGTCAGTAATGGTTTGGGAAATGATGGCTTGATGTTCATTGGTGGGGTGATGCTCCAGGGGGAGGTAGGAGGAGGTGTCAGAGAGTTGGCTATCGGCCTCTGTAAGGTCGAGGTCAGTTCGCCAAACAACAACAGCGCTACTCTTGTCAGCAGGTTTAATGATAAAAGTTGGGGTTGGATCTGAGCGAGCGATAGGTTGGAGTGAGTGAAGGGAGCAGAGAAATTGGGATGGCCGATGTCCAGTCGGCAGTTCGGGCTCAGCTACAGAAAGATACGAGTTCGGAGCTAGGGCAGGGGAGCCTTGGGGGACGTTTGGCTTGGTGGGCTAGGGAAAGGAGGGGATGGCAGAGGCAGCTGAACGGATGGTCTCAATCTTAGTGACAAAGAAGTCCATGAGCTCCTCTCACTTGTTGGATTTGAGGATGAAGGAGGCATGGCAGAGGGGTTTAAGAAGGTGGTTTGTCGTGGGGAAGAAAGCCGGGGGGGTTATCTTTACATTCCAGGATGATTCTGGAATAGTGGGCAGTTTTGGCAGGTGAGTGCAGGACCCAATAATACTTTGTGGTCCAGCCAGATCCGGTGATGAATTGCTAAATCAGTTGTCCACCATAAACGTTCAAGGCTGCATCTCTTGGATTTAAGGAAGCGGAGATGAGGGCTGTACTAGGAGAAATGACCAGGGTGAGAGAGAGTAATGGTTTTAATGGGTCAAGGGCATCAAAGGTGGAGGTGAGGGTGTGATTGAGCAGCTGTGGTTAAATGGAGTTGAATACCAGCTGAGTTGAATAGAGTATTTCAAAAAGCTGTTTTGACACATGTTCTGTTTGTCACAAGTATATACATACAATTTCTGTGAAGCTCCCTATCAGTATAAGTAAAGCAGCATTACAGAATCCAGACTTGCACATTCTTCGTAATGCTGAGTAACTAATAGACCAGTCTTTCATCAAATGAATGAAGGGAATTATTATTTAAAATTTATATGTTTAAACAGGCTGCATATTTATCTGGTATGAACACATGTGCGCAATAGGCTATGTCTGAATTCTATGCTTTAGACATTTATAAATGTATTCTAATCAGCAAAGTTGAATCTCACAGACGAGGTAATAGAGTAGAAATTGGTATGCATTGCGCATGTTTTTAGGATGTAAAATGGGTGCAAAGCAGACCAGTTCAGCAGTGTGACAACTTGTGCACAATCTGCGCAGGTTTTGGTCACACTGCTAAATTTGTAGGACCCTTTTTCAGGCGTTCCTTGTGGACGTGTAAAGCATGTCTTAGGCCCCTTAAATATCTAAATTAGGGGCCCAACACCCTTTGTAGGATCCCATCAAGGAATTAGTTGGCGATGACTGGGGAAGGTATTGGGCCTGGCCCACTCAGGATTCTTCAATGGTCCCTGCAGATGCCAATGAAAGCCAAGTTAATTAAAAAAATACTTTCTGTGGAACCAGGAGGAGCAAGGTGTGCTTCTCCAACTCCACAGGAGTCGCGATCGATCCCCCATCCCCATTGTAGCCTGCTCCAATCTTCCCTACCGAGATTAACTCGAGGGTCTCTGTTGGTGGGGCAGGTGGCCCGACCAGCGGCGGCAACTTCCACTGAGTGTGCTAATTTGGGCCCGAGGGCCAATTTCCATTGATTCTCGTTTTGGGTGCACATTGGTTGTGCTGCACTGAGATTTGGTCCAAAAATGGGCCCAGACCAAAATCTACCCCACTGTTCTTGTTGTTTTATCTTTTTACAGTAAAGTTCTGGGACAGGCAATGAGTCTGCCTGTGCAAAGATAAAATTCTCTCAATGACTGCTTTGTTATTTTGGAAGTGACACTGAGACTATTGTGATAACTGATAAATTTGTGTTCCATTATAGCATTTTAATTATTGATGAAAGTCGATTTACATTTACAACAGTAATAGCATCTGACTTTCTTACCTGATGAAGGGTTTTGTCCAATCCTCCAAGCTTGTGGAAAAAGAGCTATCTGCGTTGATTAATCAGAGGGGTAATGTATTGCTACACAAAACTCTCAAAAACTTGGACAAACAATTTGTGATTTTGTATGTTACACAAAGGGCCTTTGTCTTCACTTCTCTGTATAATGTGTAAATATTTTTGTCCTTGCATAATCTTCAAGACTGTCTAATAGTTTGCTGGAGTTTGCAAGTTAAATTAACTGAAATATATTGGGCTGTTTTGTGTACAGTGTAAAAACTGCTAACTGATGAATAATTTCAGCTTGTTACAGAATTGCTACTGTAAGCCGCAGTGGGTTGAAAAATAATTGAACTGAAGTGAGGAATGTTAACAAGCTCAAATGTCATAGTCTTGAAAAGCTGACATTTAAGCCAATCTGCACATTCCCTCTCCATCTTTACTCAGCTTCTACAACAACACACACGAGGCTCGTGTTTTCCTTTTTTAAAAAAAAGCAATTTAACAAATGATGAACAAATTATTCTGTGATTACTAATGTGTGACCATGATTAGACACAAAAAAACTGTACGGGAAAAAAAAATGTTGGGGGAAGGGTAATGAGTCCTTGCTGAATACTAATTGCCTGCAAGTTGTTCAGGAGACTAAGAATGGAGGATTTGTTGTAAATTGGTCACTAGCTCTATTGTGCATAACTGAGAGGTTAGACCGGTGCTGTAAAGGTGCCAGGCTTGTAAAATCCTGCAGTACTCACTGATTTGGTGAATAATATGGGAAGGAAGCGTTTGTTAGTACTAACAGTCTTATTGAGATAGCGGTTCATTTAAAAAAAAATCTTGCTCTCCTGTTTAAACTGCTCGCTGTTTTGCCTTGAAGAGATAAGTGTGTGGACTTTCAGATTGGCAGTTTATCGCGTAGTCTGGTTCTCTGTGGAGAGGTGTTATCTTGTTCTCTCAGCTGCCAGCTCTCTGTGTCTGCCAATGTTTGAGTGTCTCTACACTGTGTGCAGTTTGACAAAGGACTCGGAACGGTCCAGCAGAGGATTGTCTGGCCATAATGAGTTGAGATTATTTGTTTAACCTCTGCCTTGAACTTCCTATCAACAGGTCACAGAAAGAGTTGCATAAATACGTGATTTAATTGCACTTACTTGGGAGCAATTGCTCAAGTTGTCTTCTGTTTACTTTTTTCTGGGAAAGGAAAACCTATTTTAAGACTTTTTGGGGGAGGGGTTGTGGGAATTATTTATGTTTTTGTTTTGTTTCTGACTTACATCTGCCCTCCCATGGCAGGTCTCCATGGGAGTTGTATTTGCATAGAAATGAAAAGGTGAGTTAATGATTTATGTGCTTATGCTGACCTTCCAAATACACATGGACAGTGAGTGCAGCTCCATGTACATTTCCCGATTTTTACATTGAGTTCTGCCTTGTTATTTACAGCCCATCTACATGCCTGATTGCTTGACGAGACCAAACATTTTACTGCTACACCCTCCCCTGGGTTGCAGGGCAATTTGATCCCACCCTCCTTCATTCTTTTATTTTGCATCACAGCTAGACTTGAGTCGTTTGTGTGCACAACAAAGTCCTGCTCCAGTATGTCAGTTCAATCTGCCGTGTTTATTTAAAGTCACCAAAATGGATTCAGACTCGGACTCGCCCTTCAATTACTCCTGGCCATCTTTTCCTAAGATGAGGATTCGACGCAGGGCATCCAAACAAGGTAGAAATTATATGCACTCTTTTTTTTGAAACAAAAGAATCGAAACTTTTTTTGTACTTTTTAGTTATATTTTTATTTCTTCTTGACACAGCAAAAGAGAAAGCTTGAGGAGGAAGGAAGCTTTCTGTCATGTGCTGTAAATAATGTCTGTTTTTTACTCGTGCGACACGCAGTGCTCATCACTAAGTTGCTCCACTGAAGTATGCATATTTATAAGAACTTTATTTTCTAGCTCAGCATTTTTAAGGACGTCAGTCTCAACAAAGATTGTTTGCAGTGATGATTAATTAACTAAGATGAACTTTGATAACCACCATTGTCTTCTCTGACCATGTGTACAGTTCAGTTGAGCACCTGAGCTGCCTGCTCCAATGTTTAAGGTGGATAACAAATAACCTTTCTATTTTTTTGCTAATTCATACATTCAAGCAATTAGCCAAAGTCTGGTTTTGGATGGTGTGGACTAAAGACCATAAGCACTGGCATCCAAATTTACTGGGCTTCTAGTAAAAAGCAAAATTCTGCAGATATTGGAAATCTGAAACAAAAATAGAAAATGTTGGAAGAAGGGGCCACACCTGCAGCGTAGTCTCACCTGTTCTCTCCACAGATGCTGGCTAACCCGCTGTGTGTTTCCAGCTTTTACTGTTTTTGTTACTGAGTTAATGTCTCACATAGAATTACATTTTTAAAAAATAACTAGGTTAAATAACTGCTTTTTTAAGCATTTGGAAGATACTTGAGTATGTACTGAGAATGCAATGCGATTGTTTGCTACTGAATCATTTCCAACTATAAGTCTCAGTGAACTTTGGTGGCTTCAGAAGGTAAAGGAATGGAAAGAGATGCTGTGACATTGCGCAGCTGTGTCTGTTGTCCATATAGTGCAGACAGGATATAAATCCCTTTTGTATAAGTTAGTATATTCTGATCAGCTTTAGAATATAACAATTAGTAACTTTACTGTTTTAAAAACCAAACTGAAATAATTCCCATCACAGGATCGTTAACGTGTTTAGGTCAGGTGCTACTGTTATTGTTGGAAAATGCTACAGGAGTAACCCTTGGGGTTGGATTTCCGGCTTTGCTGATTTCGGGGCGGTAATGGTGGCGGGGCAGTAAAGTTTGCACCCAGGAACAGTTTGCACCTCAGTCATCAAAATTGTGCAGCTGGGCCCTGAGTGTGAGGCAGAGCACTAAGGAAGGCATTGTGCACTTCTTTGAGGACACTTAGGGCTGAGCATGGGAAAATGCCGAGCTGAACGGCCGGCCCGGGAGTGCTCTGAGAGAGGTCTGGGGAGAAAAAAGAAAACCCTCAAAAAAAACCCACCAAAAACATTCCCAATACATAGCCCACACCACCACAATATAAATCGTAAAAAAAAATTAAAGGACAAAACAATCCCACTTACCTGAGGTCGGTATTACTTCCCTCACTGCAGCCGGCATGGGTTGGACTGCCCGTTTTCACAGGCGGTCCCAGCAGGGCGCGCTGCGGGTCGGGACGGACTCAAAAAGCGAGTCGGTGTCACAACCAGAGGCGTTGCACACCGGCTCAACTCTTCCGCTGGTACTGCTCCGCATCCCCGCAAAACCGGCTCCGAAACCCCCCCCGCGGGCCGTTAGAAGCTGATTGCCGCCACGCCGGGGCAAAAACAGAAGAACACATCACCAGAAAATCTGCCCCTTGGTGTTTTCAGAGTATCATAAGTAGATTTTGTTTCTCTCCTGTACCTGTTGGGCCAAATGGCCTGTTTTTTTTTTGCGCTGTAAAATGTCATGTAATTCTATATAACCCTTAGCATGAGGTCTATGGCGGTTGGATTTTAACTCCCTCCACTCAGCACAAATGGGATGTCAGAGGAGTTAAAATGGAGGTGGTGCACTTTCTGTCCTGTATCTGCTCTGCCACCATATTTCCCAGGGCCATCCGCTGGGCGGCAGAGGCACCCATTTGAATCCGGCAGGAGCCTCATTGCTGTATGAAAATTGGGATCCTATAATATACATAAGACTCCGATGGATTTTAACTACCTACTGGGCAGAATGTTCACCGCGGGTACTCTGCTCAGTAAAACCTAGTAGAACAGCAGAAGAAGCCCTTCCAGGTAAGTGCTAAAATAATTTTTGTGGGTGCAGGAAAAGCAGAAGTGCTCCTCTAGGTTCCATAACAATAATGTGGGCTGCTGCTTGTCAAGGATTCGTCCCCCACCCTTACACGATTGCAACCCCTGCCCCCGGAACTACCATTTTCTCAGCTGGATCGGCCACCAATGGTTCGCTATCGCACTTGCCTAGAGCAGGCGGGCTGTCCTGGGGCACCCGTTTTCCACCTGTAGCCTGCTGGAGGTCTGACAATGAAGCCTGAGACGCCCGTCAGCAATACTGCGCAATCGACCGCTGCCTGGTCAGCTGCCCAAAAGTTAAAATCTACCCCTTTGTTTCCTTTCATTCTTCTGCTAGTAGACGTCACCTATTTCTGGGCTTCCATCTAAGCCATTCTGATGGGGTGTTGCAGCAGCAGCATGGTTGACTTGTCCTCGGACGTCAGACAGGTTACATTCCAGATGTGGACCATTCTCCCAGCATTTTCTGTTCTGTTTCAAATGTCCAGCATCTACTATTAACCAAGCAAATACCGATGTCAATGTTTGTGGTATTGAACCTACAGCCTCCAAAATCGAACTTTATAGCCCAAGCATTTGAATTATAGATGCTAGAATCTGTGTCATGGCACTCCATTGCACAACATGCCCAAGCACAAACGCACTGTGTCACCAGGCCCTCTTGTGTGGCAGTTTTTATTATGTGTAAGCAAGTTGGATCTCGTAAACAGGGAAAATGTTCTTGAGCATAACTTGCTGCTCTGCTGTTGAGGTAACTTTGTTATGGTGAAAGGTTTGAACACATTGGGGGCCAAAATTGCCCTTTTTTTGAGCGCCATTAGCACCTCGGGGAGGCGTTAATGGGGTTCAATGGCCTTTTCGCCCATGGGCGGCGGGCAGTGGCGCCGCAGGTGAAATAGCCCCGGAGGTTTTGGGGGTGATGTGCCAGGAGCGGCACGCCCCGTGATTAGCGCCCCCGGCCAACCCCTTTGCGCCCCATGGGGGAAATTGCCTCGCAGGCCGCAAGGCTGGTGCGGGCGGATGTCAACACCAGCTTCATGGGGCGCGAAGCTGATAGACGTGCCACTGGGGTGTCCCTTATAGTGGAGACTATGTGAGCCCCTGGCCGCCATTTTATTTTGTCGGCTGACTTTTCGGTTGGCCCGACAATTGTGGATCTCGCCTCGACCGGGCCGCCACCATGCAGCCTGGCACTCCCTTTGGGCACCGGGTCGCTGGCTCAGTCGAGTGCATCCCTGGTAGCAGAGTGCACAGCGACCATCCCCTTTAACTGAAATGGAGGGCCGCGCTGCTGCCCCGAGAGCGCTCATCCAACGAGGTCCGCCTCGTTTCAGGGGCACAAAGCCCAATTCCACTCGGAGGGCGGGACTTCGGACTGAGTGATAAAAGTCCCGGCCCGGGAAGGATACCGCCCCCAATCGTGCGCAGGGCAATTTTGGCCCCATTTACTTTTCAGTTTTCTTTCCCACATTAGGGAACATTATTTAGTACTTTCTTGTATTATTGTACATCAGTGATGTTTTCACAGGAAACGTTTTTTTCACTCCTGTTTCCAAAAGAGGTACAGTTACCAAATGTTATAATCAACATTAAATTGTCGCTACGGTGTTATTGCCACACAAAGACTTTTTCTCCCACCTATGGAATCAGACGAGGAGCCATTTATCATTGCTGTATCTGGAACTGATTGATTATTAACACATTAAACTCTGTATGGAATGCAGTGCAATTTACACTGCATATTTGTTTTAATAGTGTCTACTCTTTTATACTCAGCCCTGCATGATTGCATTCACTGCAGCTTAGGATGACTTGATTAGAATGCGACCCCACAGGGTTTCATACTGGGAGCTGCCCCCAAGTCAGTTAATGTGCTGGCAGCAGTGACAGTACAGTATTCTGAAACTAAACCCAATTAGAGATTTGTGACTGGCTGTTTATGTTGGCCTGATATAAATTTCCAATTTCAACTCAGATCTACACCCGGAACGAGATCTGGGTCTATGTAATTCAACATGTGATCGTAGTTACAATTTGCAAGTACTGTATTAATAAGCCTTTATTTGCCACTTTTGTATAAACATATTAAGCCTTTGGGGGAAAGAAGGACATATCGATAAGATGCAAATAGATTGCTATGATCTAGTTAATGCAGAGAATAAAGAAAAGGAAGAACTTGCATTTATATAGCGCCTTTCACAACCTCAGGACGGCCCAAAGCGCTTTACAGCCGATGAAATACTTTAAAAGTGTAGTTTCTGTTGTAATGCAGAAAATGTCGATTGTTGTAAATTATACGGATGGATTACTCTAGAGGAGCAGTCGTAATGTAAATTCCCCACCCGTTATAGATAAGGGGACAATGTCACAAAAAGCTCTCTTTAGAGAGATTTTAACATCATATTTTCCCCTCTCTCAAATGAGGTTGAGAAAATACAGTCCTCATCATTTACACCGTCCATGCTTATTGCATGCAGCTGCCTATATCTGGCAAATGCTGCTCACTATTTGCCATTTATATTGAATGCAATTACAAAGGCGTCACTTAAAATGCATTAAGCATGCCGGCTATTTAGGGCAGCTACGGATACAACAGTGGTCTTCACTATTGTGATATTGGAGTACGTGGGCAGAAACAAGATATTAAATATTAATAACCTGCCTTTTATCATATTCTCTTTTATATTGTATGTTTCACCAAGGTCAGAATTCTTGCAGCTAGATTAAATATTACAAATACCTGCCATTTACTGATGCAGTGTTGCCATTTACAAGCACAGTTATAATTGGGTTCAAACTGAGGAAAGGCTGATAAGTTCTCTTATGTTCTGAAAAGAAAGTGAAGAAGCATTTAATTAAAAGGAATTTTCGGTCGTTAACATTTCAGCAATTGCTGCATTGCTGAGCAGCTCTGCTGATTGAGATTTTGTACTGAATTGCTCAAAGCACTATAACAAAGATGCACAACTCTTATGATTTACCGTCCACTTGTTATAACAGGCAAATTGCATTAACGCCATTGCGTCTGCTATAAGCGGTGGGGACTGTACTTGGTTTCTCTAGAATAAAGTTCTCTTAAAATAATGTTCTGTCATTGTGTACTTTTGTCTAAAGTTTTAACAATTTAGAAAGTATTCTTAATTCATGTGCTATACTGTAGAAAGTTTTCATCGTTTGGGGGAAATAAAATTGCTGGTCATTCATTTCGAGGGCTAAAGGTGGGCTGCCGCTTTAACTTTCATAGGTATAGAGGATGATCAGTGGACATTTTAATATTTAGAATTTATTCCATAGTGACCAAACCTGGACAAAACAAATAGTTATTGAGTAATTTTTCAGAAGTGGAATAAATTTGCTATTCCTCCTTAGTCATTTGCCCTAACATCTCCTTGTATGCCTCGGTGTCAATTTGTTTTGATAACACTCCTGTTATCAAGTGTTGCGGCTTGGGATATTTTTATTATGTTAAAGGCGCTATATAAATATAAGTTATTGTTCATTTATATTGACCCTTTGTTGTGAATTTGAATTATTAGAGTCAACTTTTTAATAAAGACAATCGTGCATTTAGCACCTTAGCATATCATGATCATCAGCTGCAGGTGTAGAACTTACTCAGACTGTTTTCATGTCTCTCTACCTGGTTCATTTAAGAATCTGACCATTTATTGTTTGAACCCCCTGAGTAGGTCTGTGATCATTGTACAGTAGAATTCTGATTCATAAGGTAATAAATCTGATGAAAGTTTCATAAACTAAGTGCAGAACTTTGTCCCTCCTCACCATCATATGGGAGCATATGCTTAGCCTTTGTTGCATGTATGTATGCTGATGATACTTAGTTCAACTTCACCCCTTCCATCAAATCGTTGTTGCTACTCTCTTCAACTGCATATCTGATATTAGGACCTGGATGAGCCAAGACTTCCTCCAGCTAAATGTTGGCAAAATCAAAGCCATCTTTTTCACTTCCTGCAAACAGCTACACACCTCCCACCTCAATTCCATCAATCTATCTGACTGTTACCTGACGCTAAGCCCAGAGTTGCGGATCCTTGATATCCTGCTCGAGCCTGACCCCCAACTCCTTTGCCTGCATCTGATCAGTTCCCTTTATTATCTAACGGCTAGATTTCTACAAACTTTTCCTCGTCAGCCTCCCCACTTCCATCATCCACAAACTACAGATTATCTAGAATGCAACAGCCCATCTTCTGACCTGCGCTAAGGCCCACATCTCCAACAGTTACCAGGCTCCTGCGGCTCTCTGTGCCCCAGAGAAATAAGGAAAGATACAAATCCTCGCTTATAAATCCCTCTGCGGCTTTGCCCTCCATATCTCTGTGTTCTCCTCTAGCCATATAGAATGACAGAATGATACAGCACAAAAGGAGGCCATTTGGCCCATCGTATCTTTGCTAGCTACTTGATAGAACTACCCAATTAGTCCCACTCTCCTGCTCTTTCCCCATAGCCCTGCAAATCTTTCCCCTTCAAGTATTTATCCAATTCTCTTTTGAATATTATATTGAATCTGCTTTCACTGGGCAGTGCATTCGAGATCACAACAACTCGCTGTGTAAAAAAAAAATGTTTCCCCATGTTGCCTCCAGTTCTGTTGCCAATCACCTTAAACCTGAGTCTTCTGGTTATCGACCCTTCTGCAACTGGAAATAGTTTCTCTTTATTTATTCACCTCTCTTAATTCCCCTATTAACCTTCTCTACTATAAGGAGAACAACCCCAGTTTCATTAGTCTCATCATATAACTGAAGTCCGTCATCCCTGGTGCCATTCTAGAAAATCTCTTCTGCACCCTCTCTAAGGTCTTGACATCCTTCCTAAAGTGTGGTGCCCAGAATTGGCCACAATACTCTAGCTGGGGTCTAACCAAAGATTTATAATGGTTTAGCATAACTTTCTTGCTTTTGTACTCTATGGGACTGAAATTGGCCCACGCTGGGTTTGCTGCGCATAATTTGAATTGTAGGATTTTTTGGTGCGGGAAATGCCAAAGCCCACACGGATTTGCCCTCTTTTTGAAAAGATAAATGGTGGGGCGGTAACTCTACATTCTTCCGCTGCTCCCAGGACGCTCTCACGAAGCTCAGTGCCGCACTACTCACATTAGCGCGCCGCATCGCAGCGTCCCTCCCCTTCTCTGAATCACCTTTAGTGCCACCTACTGGGCCACCAGGGAGGGTGTCGGCCGGACCAGCACCTAAGAGGGGCACCGAACTGCCTGTTGGTAGCCCGGCCGAACCAGTGGCCACCATTGTCGGGCTGACTGAAATGTTGGCCGACACAAAAAAGATAGTGCCTGCCGTGGTGGCACCTCCCCTTTAAGGGCGGCCTGGATGCCACAGCCACCGCAGCTTCTCGCACCGAAAAGCTGTCGGTGACATCCCTCCGTGCAGACCTCGTTTCCGCAGGACAATTTCCCCTGTGGGGCGGTAAGGGATTGGCGTACATGCCGATGACGTCTTCGCCGGGGCGCATCCGCAAACCCCTTTTCGACCACCGGTGGCAATTCCGGGGGGAGTGCTCGGTGCGTAGTGCCCGGGTGAAAACCCTTTCGTGCACCCTTATCGCCGGCTGCCAGCACTAACTGGCCCTGCGCAAAGGGGCAATTTCGGCCTCTATGCCTCTATTTATAAAGATAAGGATCTTTTTTAGCAGCCATCTCAACTTGCCCTGCCATCCTCAAAGATTTATGTACATACACCCCCAGGTGTCTCTGTTCCTGTACCCACTTTAACATTGTCCATTTAGTTTATATTCCCTCTCCTCATTATTCCTACCAAAATGAATCATTTCATATATATCCCTGCATCCTCCACTGTTCCAACACAGGCCTACTTCTTCTCCACTCCATCTAAGATTACTCCTTCAGCCATTATGCCCCTGCCCTCTAGAGCTCAGTCTCTCAGAAACTTCACCTTTTTATTGTCCTCCCCATCTTCAGAAGCCTCTAAAATCCATCACTTCGAGCACTTCATACCTCCTATCTTCCTTTTCTTTCTCCTGCTTGGTGGCCATTCATCCAGCAGCTTGTAAACTGCTTTGAGACGTCGCTTGTGTCTGAGGAGCATCTTCGAAATGTAAATTATTGATCTTTATTTGTGTATAAGACAGTCTCCTGGATTAGCCATCATTTAGAGACATACATTCCCATACTTATATACAACTATATTTAGTGAGAGATGTGCAGCCATTGTGATCTCTACTCGAGGTCATTTTAGAAAGATTTTGTACAGTTCTCTATTTGTTACCACTTGATGGCTCAAGCAGACTGTATATATGGTTTGCAATATCATATTTGCAGTACATCTAACAAATTTCGACACGGATTGTTTTTGCAAACTACATTATAAAATCAGTCCAGAAATGCATAGTAATAACATTTGAATTGACTTTGGTGGTATTGTAAGATCAGGTTGAATTACAGCTTTTAAACCTCCTGAAAGTATGACGTATAATTACGCACAACAATAGTATGATTGTTATACTAATTAAATGATGTTATCAAGTATCACTTAAGCTACAGAATATCATTTGTACAATTAAACATTAGATCTTAGGTTTGTTATTAGAAATTCTGAACACTTCATTGTAATTGCATATTATATGTATTACAATGTGCAGGTTTGTAATTTGTAATGAATGGCTCCATTGAGCATGCTAGGGCATACACTCAAATTATTTGCCCAAAGTTTTAGTCACAGAATGATGTCTATAAGCTATTTTAAGACTTGATAACTAGTTAGTAAGAATTCATCATTATAGGCAGTCCGTCAAAATCGAGGAAGACTTGTTTCCAATCTAAAAGTAAGTTCTCGTGGCTGTACAGTCCATTTCTGGAATTATAGTCTCTGTAACAGGTGGGGCAGACAGTGGTTGAAGGAAAGGGGAGCCGGGTTTGCCGCACGCTCCTTGCGCTTGGTTTCTGCATGCTCCCGGTGACGAGACTCGGTGTTCAGCCCCCTCCCGGATGCTCTTCCTCCACTTTGGGTGGTCTTGGGCCAGGGACACCCAGGTGCCGGTGGGATGTTACACTTTATCAAGGAGTCTTTCAGGGTGTCCTTGAAGTATTTCCTCTACCCACCTAGTGCTCGCTTGCCATGTAGGAGTTCCAAGTAGAGCACTTGCTTAGGGGGTCTTGTATCAGGCATGCAGATGATGTGGCCCACCCAACGGAGCTGATCAAGTGTGATCAGTGCTTCAATGCTGGGCATGTTGGCCTGAGCAAGAACACTAACGTTGGACATCCATCCTCCCAGTGGATTTGCAGGATCTTGCGGTGGCAGCGCTGGTGGTTCTTCAGCGTTTTGAGATGTCTGCTGTATATAGTCCATGTCTCAGAGCCATATAGGAGAGCAGGTATCACTACTGCCCTGTAGACCATAAGCTTGGTGCCAGATTTGAGGTCTTGGTCTTCAAACACTCGCTTCCTCAGGCGACCGAAGGCTGCATTGGCACACTGGAGGTGGTGTTGGACCTCGTCATCAATGTCTGCCCTTGCTGATAGTAGGCTCCTGATGTATGGCAAATGGTCCACGTTGTCCAAGGCTGAGCCGTGGATTTTGATGATTGGGGGCAGAGCTGCGTGGCAGGGTCAGGTTGGTGGAGGCCCTTTGTCTTACGGATGTTTAGTGTAAGGCCCATGCTCTCGTATGCCTCGGTGAAGGTGTTGACGATGGCTTGGAGTTCGGCCTCTGCGTGTGCACAAACGCAAGTGTCATCTGCGTATTGTAGTTCGATGACAGGGGATGGGCCAACCTTGGATCTAGCCTGGAGGCGATGTAGGTTGAACAGGTTCCCATTGGTTCTATGATTCAATTCCACTCCAGCGGGGAGCTTGTTGATAGTGTGATGGAACATTGCAGCAAGGAAGATTGGTTGGTGCGAGGACACAGCCCTGCTTGACCCTGGTCTGGATGTGGATTGGGTCTGTGGTGGATCCGTTGGTCAGGATTACAGCTTGCATGTCATCATGGAGCAGGTAGAGGATGGTGACAAATTTGTGGGGGTAGCTGAAATGGAGGAGGACGCTCCATCATCCCTCACGGTTGACCGTGTCAAAGGCCTTTGTGAGGTCAAAGAAGGCTATGTACAAGGGTTGGTGCTGTTCCCTGCATTTTTCTTGTAGTTGTCGCGCGGTGAAGATCATGTCCGTTGTGCCCCTTAGTGGACGGAATCCGCATAGTGACTCTGAGGAGCTCTTCAGCCACAGGGAGAAGTCAATTGAGGAGGATTCTTGTGATGACTTTCCCAGGCCGACAGCAGGGAGATTCCTCTTTAGTTGCCACAGTCGGACTTGTCCCCTTTTTTGAAGATGGTCATGATTACGGCATCTTTGAGATCTCCTGGCATGCTCTCCTCCTTCCAGATAAGAGAGACAAGGTCATGCATTCGTGCCAATAGTGCTTTTCCTCTATACTTTAGTGCCTCAGCGGGGATTCCATCTGCTCCTGATGCCTTGTTCTTGAGCTGATGGATGGCCTTTTCCACCTCGTGCAGGGCTAGGGTTTTGCTGAGAGTGGCGGGTAGCCTGCTGCGGGATGGAGTCGAGGCCACTCATGTCGAAGGCAGAGTCTCGGTTAAGGAGATCTTCGAAATGCTCCTTCCAGCGGGCCCTGACTGCCTCGGTGTCTTTAATGAGTGTTTCCCTGTTCTTGGCCAGCGGTGGGGTGGGGCCTTGGGTGCTTGGACCGAAGGTGGTCTTGACTGCGCTGAAGAATCCTGGTGCATCATGGTTGTCAGCCAGCTGCTGGATCTCCTGTGCTTTTTTGCTAGATCTCCTGTGCTTTCTCCACCCACCATTTATTCTTTAGGTCACATTTTTTTTTGTTGGATATCTACCTTCAGCCGCCTGTAGAGCTACATAAAGGATATGCATGTGCATTTATAAGTGCTAATTTCACAGATAGCTGTGGTGTTTTGTTCCTTTAACTCACTGTGCACTAAAGGCCATTTAAATTTTCAATGTATACACAATAATAATTACAATTATAAAACAAAAGATAAAACATACAATAAAGAATGTTATTAAAATATAGGGGGAAAAAATCGAGCAATCTGTCCTTTCTTAATTTACCCAATTCTTGGAATAAGCTAAAAACAAATCTTTATTTTTAGAGCAGAAATGCTGATGTATTGCTCAATGGATCAAGTCTTTCCTTCAAGTTTGATTCAAAAATAAATAAAACAGGTCCCTAATGAATATGTGTCCTTAGAATTGAATGCTTGGTGTAATTCAGCTGATCAATTGATATCAGATCGATATTCTCACATGATAACATTGCAGCAGTAAAAGGATTCTGATACTGAATGATTACGTTTTGAAATGATAGTGATTGAATTTTCATTAACTGTATTTTTTCGTATATCAACATGTTGCTTTATGCAGTCTTTAAAGGGACTGATCCAGGCTGATCTTTAAGGTAGGATAAATTCAACTCTCTTGAGTTCCTAATTTGGTCCTTCAAGAAGAAGCTTCCCCAAGGAGGCGGGTGGGAGGACAGGAGCAGAATAGAAAACTAGATGGAAATTAATTTCCAGCATCCTAACAGCTGGCCAAAGAGTTGGTGGAAGCATTGAGACAGGATTTCCAATTGCCCTTTTTTATCACCAGATGCATGCAGATAGAAAAAGCGAGGAAATATTTGACCGTGGATAAAAAGTCGTTTCAGCGACATTGGCCCAGAATTTGCAGTCAATGGCGAAGCAACAGCGTTTACCCCTTACCTCGAAGCAAGCTGCCCACAAAGATCTCCGTGGCGTTGATTTTAGTTCTCCCGACCTTTGTTTGAATCTAGCACCAAATCAAGTGAATCTCCAGCGTCCAGCAATAATGATGTCATTAAGCTGGCTAAGCAGCCAATCACATTGCAGAATTCTCACAGACAGCAAACCAGGAAGTTAAATGCACAGATTATAACTTACTTTTTATTAAATTTTACAGAGAGCGAAATAAAGATTGTGACATACACAGGATTAAGGTAGAAACTGAAATATCATAAATAAACTTTAATTAAAAAAAACTTGTCATTATTAATATTAATGGAAAAATGTGACATCACAAATATAGAATTAGTTTTTCAGAGCCAGAACGATTGTTCAGCAGTCAATACGCTGTTTAAAAACACAGTTACACCTCTTTCAACAAGGCTTAACTTTTTCAGGGGTGTTTAACAGCGATGTTCCAGTGTAATAGGGAAGTTTTCATCACTAATTGTGATGTCAATTGATTGCCGACTCTGGGGAATTCAACAGCGCAACCTGTGGCGGAGCTGTGAATGACTGACCGCAACTTTAGGATGTCCGCATTTATCTGCACATGCGCTAAACCCTGAAGCTGCTGTCAGTTTCAAAGGGGTAATGACGGAGAACGTTGACCGTTTCGGTGAAAGACAGATTTTTGAACAATAAGGGAGTCAAGGGTTATGGGGAGCGGGCAGGGAAGTAGAGTTGAGGCCAAGATCAGATCAGCCATGATCTTATTAAATGGCGGAGCAGGCTTGAGGGGACAAATGGCCTACTCCTGCTCCTATTTCTTATGTTTTTATGTTCCTTTTTTAAAAAATTGGTTTTGGTCTAACAGCCTGAATAGAGTCACCAGTAGTTAGTGCTGCAAGGTACAGCTTGCCCAAGTGATTTGTACCAAAAAATGACTGACATACCAACACCTTCACATTGATTCCTCCACCTCTCATTCACGACTGAGGATTCTGCATTTTAATGTAAAGGAAATGGTTGAACTCCGTGTTAGTTTATAAAAAATCTGCACCCCAATTTTAGCAAAGCAAATTCCTGCCTCTACCCCATTCTTTTAAACTTCCTTGTAACATATATGATTATATGAACTAAGCAAACAGATGGGTGCTTACCAGGCCTATGCCAGAAACTTGTGTACAGTCCCTTTGAAAACTGTGTGGGTTGAACTTGCCCTCTCACTTTCCATTTATGCTTCTGGGATTCAGCTGGCCTCTATTTAATTCTCATTCTAAATAACTCAATAAAATTAAGAATTTTCTATGACGGAGATTATTTAAAATTAATGTAAAAGAATTGCAAAAGTTTTGTGTGCGAAAGATGTGCATGATCTGCCGACTGTTGTCGATGAAATCTCCCCTCCATTATGATTGGGGAATCTCCACGTTTCCCATAATTGGAAACTAATGTAGAAACCTGTAGGGATGTGGGAATGTTGGCTGATTTTGGGCCAATTCAATATTATCAGCACATTATAGGGTAAACTGCAGCAGAGGGGGAAGCTATAAAGCCTTTTAAAAAATGGAGATGAAGACAGAGGATTGAGACTGTCTGCCTCTTCAGCCTATTGTGGACAAGAGACAGGTAAATCCAACAAGGAACAAAAACAATGGGGGGAATTTTAACTTCAAAAAAACGGGTGGGTTGGGAGCATGAGGGTAGTTAAAGTGTTAAAAATATGAATCCTGACCTGAACCCGGCTCCAACCCGCCCATTTCCGGTTTTGATGGATGCAGGATGGGAGGCAGGCAGTCGATTGAAATGTTTTGGTGAGGTTGGAAGTCTCTTCTTTAACCTCCATTTTGTGTTTAACTGTAGCTGGTCGGATTTTACACATCGCGTACAACCCCTAAGCGACAGCAAGGTGATTGTAAGTGCCTCCTGGATGCAACGCCCTGCCTAACCCAAACCCGCATCCCCCCACAATTGGAGACGGCCCCACGAGGCCACCGATGCCTGCACGAGGTCTCCCCCACTGCTGCTCCAGCCTTCCCCAGCTGTTCCCGGCCCCTGATCCCTACAGACCCCCCGCCCCCCAACCCCCCTGCTCCTCCGGCCATCCCGCGATCCATCATCGCCGATCTTAGGCAGAGATATCTTTCCACAAACAAGCCTGTCATATTCAATCAATAAGGAAATAACCATGTAACTAATGTATTTCAAAACAGCAAAGTACCGGAAATCGAAAATAAAAACACAAAAAGATGGAAAATCACAGCAGGTCAATCAGCTTCTGTGGCGAGAACAGAAAGTCAGCATTTTAGCCTAGTGCTCTTCTTAAAAACTAAAGATAAGAAATAAACAAGAATATTAATAGAATAAGAAAAACGGTGAAGGGAGAAAAATACAATCGCAATGAGAAAGTATCACTGAAATGACGTAATAATCCATTTCAGCCAAGTAATCTTCGAATCCTCTTCTCTCGCAAACTGCTTGGGGATGCCCATTAGCTATCCACAGCTCGCTGGCTCAATGATAATGAGGCTCGGTGCCCAATATCATGTGCGCCTTGGGCCCATCTATTCAGCGCTGGGGATTGCTCATTGTGCCCATTTTTGGGCACGCTCATTTTTAGGCCATTGCATGTACAATTCAGTTGTAAGATGCATAACATGTAAGTACAAGATATATATTTTATGTAACTAATGTACTGTACAAGTGAGAATACATTTAATTTTAAGCAATTTCACCTCCTGTGAAATAATGTAAAAATATTGTTTACAAGATGTGTTACTCGAGAAGAGAAAGAAACATAGAAACATAGAAAATAGGTGCAGGAGTAGGCCATTCGGCCCTTCGAGCCTGCACCGCCATTCAATGAGTTCATGGCTGAACATGCAACTTCAGTACCCTATTCCTGCTTTCTCACCATACCCCTTGATCTCCCTCATAGTAAGGACTACATCTAACTCCTTTTTGAATATATTTAGTGAATTGGCCTCAACTTTCTGTGGTACAGAATTCCACAGGTTTACTACTCTCTGGGTGAAGAAGTTTCTCCTCATCTCGGTCCTAAATGGCTTACCCCTTATCCTTAGACTGTGCCCCCTGGTTCTGGACTTCCCCAACATTGGGAACATTCTTCCTGCATCTAACCTGTCTAAACCCGTCAAAATTTTAAACGTTTCTATGAGATCCCCTCTCATTCTTCTGAACTCCAGTGAATACAAGCCCAGTTGATCCAGTCTTTCTTGATATGTCAATCCCGCCATCCCGGGAATCAGTCTGGTGAACCTTTGCTGCACTCTCTCAATAGCAAGAATGTCCTTCCTCAAGTTAGGAGACCAAAACTGTACATAATATTCCAGGTGTGGCCTCACCAAGGCCCTGTACAACTGTAGTAACACCTCCCTGCCCTTGTACTCAAATTCCCTCGCTATGAAGGCAAACATGCCATTTGCTTTCTTAACCACCTGCTGTACCTGCATGCCAACCTTCAATGACTGATGTACCATGACACCCAGGTCTCGTTGCACCTCCCCTTTTCCTAATCTGTCACCATTCAGATAATAGTCTGTCTCTCTGTTTTTACCACCAAAGTAGATAACCTCACATTTATCCACATTATACTTCATCTGCCATGCATTTGCCCACTCACCTAACCTATCCAAGTCACTCTGCAGCCTCATAGCATCCTCCTCGCAGCTCACACTGCCACCCAACTTAGTGTCATCCGCAAATTTGGAGATACTACATTTAATCCCCTCGTCTAAATCATTAATGTACAATGTAAACAGCTGGGGCCCCAGCGCAGAACCTTGCAGTACCCCACTAGTCACTGCCTGCCATTCTGAAAAGTACCCATTTACTCCTACTCTTTGCTTCCTGTCTGCCAACCAGTTCTCAATCCACGTCAGCACACTACCCCCAATCCCATGTGCTTTAACTTTGCACACTATAATCTCTTGTGTGGGATCTTGTCGAAAGCCTTCTGAAAGTCCAAATACACCACATCAACTGGTTCTCCATGTCCACTCTACTGGAAACATCCTCAAAGAATTCCAGAAGATTTGTTAAGCATGATTTCCCTTTCACAAATCTATGCTGACTTGGACCTATCATGTCACCTCTTTCCAAATGCGCTGCTATGACATCCTTAATAATTGATTCCATCATTTTACCCACTACCAATGTCAGGCTGACCGTTCTATAATTCCCTGTTTTCTCTCTCCCTCTTTTTTTAAAAAGTGGGGTTACATTGGCTACCCTCCACTCCATAGGGAGGACCTTGAGACAATCACTATCACTAGTGGGGTAGTGCTGGACAGGCTAATGGGACTCAAGGTAGACAAGTCCCCTGGTCCTGATGAAATGCATCCCAGGGTATTAAAAGAGATGGCGGAAGTTATAGCAGATGCATTCGTTATAATCTACCAAAATTCTCTGGACTCTGGGGAGGTACCAGCGGATTGGAAAGCAGCTAATGTAACGCCTCTGTTTAAAAAAGGAGGCAGACAAAAGGCAGGTAACTACAGGCTGGTTAGTTTAACATCTGTAGTGGGGAAAATGTTTGAAACTATCATTAAGGAAGAAATAGTGGGACATCTAGATTGGAATAGTGCAATCAAGCAGACGCAGCATGGATTCATGAAGGGGAAATCATGTTTAACTAATTTACTGGAATTCTTTGAGGATATAACGAGCATGATGGATGGAGGTGTACCGATGGATGTGGTGTATTTAGATTTCCAAAAAGCATTCGATAAGGTGCCACACAAAAGGTTACTGCAGAAGATAGAGGTATGCGGAGTCAGAAGAAATGTATTAGCATGGATAGAGAATTGGCTAGCTAACAGAAAGCAGAGAGTCGGGGTAAATGGGTCCTTTTCGGGTTGGAAATCGGTGGTTAGTGGTGTGCCACAGGGATCGGTGGGACCACAACTGTTTACAATATACATAGATGACCTGGAAGAGGGGACAGAGTGTAGTGTAACAACATTTGCAGATGACACAAAGATTAGTGGGAAAGCGGGTTGTGTAAAGGACACAGAGAGGCTGCAAAGAGATTAAGCGAATGGGCTAAGGTTTGGCAGATGGAATACAATGTTAGAAAGTGTGAGGTCATCCACCTTGGGGGAAAAAAAACAGTAAAAGGTAATATTATTTGAATGGGGAGAAATTACAACATGCTGAGGTGCAGAGGGACCTGGGATTCCTTGTGCATGAATCCCAAAAAGTTAGTTTGCAGGTGCAGCAGGTAATCAGGAAGGCGAATGGAATGTTGGCCTTCATTGCAAGAGGGATGGAGTACAAAAGCAGGGAGGTCCTGCTGCAACTGTACAGGGTATTGGTGAGGCCGCACCTGGAGTACTGCATGCAGTTTTGGTCAGAAGGATATACTGGCTTTGGAGGGGGTACAGAGACGATTCACTTGGCTGATTCCGGAGATGAGGGGGAGGTTGATAGATTGAGTAGACTGGGTCTTTACTCGTTGAAGTTCAGAAGGATGAGGGGTGATCTTATAGAAACATTTAAAATAATGAAAGGGACAGACAAGATAGAGGCAGAGAGGTTGTTTCCACTGGTCGGGGAGACGAGAACTAGGGGGCACAGCCTCAAAATATGGGGGAGCCAATTTAAAACTGAGTTGAGAAGGAATTTCTTCTCCCAGAGGGTTGTGAATCTGTGGAATTCTCTGCCCAAGGAAGCAGTTGAGGCTAGTATTCAAGTCACAGATAGATAGATTTTTAACCAATAAAGGAATTAAGGATTACGGGGAGTGGGCGGGTAAGTGGAGCTGAGTCCACGGCCAGATCAGCCATGATCTTGTTGAATGGCGGAGCAGGCTCGAGGGGCTAGATGGCCTACTCCTGTTCCTAATTCTTATGTTCTTATGATCCAGAATCTATGGAATGTTGGAAAATGACTGTCAATGCATCCGCTATTTCCAAGGCCACCTCCTTAAGTACTCTGGGATGCCGACTATCATGCCCTGAGGATTTATCAGCCTTCAATCCCATCAATTTCCCCAACACAATTTCCCGACTAATAAAGATTTTGCTCAGTTCCTCCTTCTTACTAGACCCTCTGACCCCTTTTATATCCAGAAGGTTGTTTGTGTCCTCCTTAGTGAATACCGAATCAAAGTACTTGTTCAATTGGTCTCATTTCTTTGTTTCCAGTTATGACTTCCCCTGATTCTGACTGCACGGGACCTACGTTTGTCTTTACTAACCTTTTTCTCTTTACATATCTATAGAAGCTTTTGCAGTCCATTTTAATGTTCCCTGCAAGCTTCCTCTCGTACTCTATTTTCCCTACCCTAATCAAATCCTTTGTCCTCCTTTGCTGAGTTCTAAATTTCTCCCGGTCCCCGGGTTCGCCACTATTTCTGGCCAATTTATATGCCACTTCCTTGGCTTTAATACTATCCCTGATTTCCCTAGATAGCCACGGTTGAGCCACCTTCCCTTTTTTATTTTTACGCCAGACAGGGATGTACAATTGTTGTAGTTCATCCATGCGGTCTCTAAATGTCTGCCATTGCCCATCCACTATCAACCCCTTATGTATCATTTGCCAATCTATACTAGCCAATTCACACCTCATACCTTCAAAGTTGCCCTTTTTTAAGTTCTTGACCATGGTCTCTGAATTAACTGTTTCATTCTCCATCCTAATGTAGAATTCCACCATATTATTGTCCACATTCCCATTGTTGGATTCTGCTACATTGGGAACCCCCAGTCTGAGGATATGTACTTGAGTGACATGCGGCCCCATTACTCAGAGATTTAAATAAAAAGATTCCTATTACTGGATGAAGATTCTTGCAAAAAGTTAATTTTACTTGCAACTCTAGTTCTGGACTAAGAAGTATGTTGAACTCCTTGTGGCCAACAATGTGACTTGATGAGCTGCAGTGTTTTTGGTGCAGGAACCCTATATTAGAAATCATAGCCTGAAGCCTACTTTATGCTCAGCATCTCCTTGTGTTGTTGGTCCGTATGCAGAATTTAGACCTTTAATGGAAGCTTGGCCATAATGAATCTGTGCATTAACTGTGTGCTTAAACTAATTGTAGTTCCACAATCCATTAAAATTATGGAGCCTCACCATAATTAGCCAGAACACCCGAGTGGTCCTTTAGTGCTAAACCGCTGTTAAAAAATGAGCATTTCAGATGGGGGAAAACCCAGTTTGCTCCCTGAGTGGTCCTGTCATTGATATTTCTGTCCCTATGTTTTTTTGGGCCTCCAAATGGCCAATTCTTACGTGGGTCCCACTGCCTTTTTAAAGAGAAAAAAATGTCAATGCCAACAGCTCTATCCTGGGCTGGCCACATTGTCCGCATGCCGGATACAAGACTCCCAAAGCAAACGCTCAACTCGAACTCCTACACGGCAAACGAGCCCCAGGTGGGCAGAGGAAACGTTTCAAGGACACCCTCAAAGCCTCCTTGATAAAGTGCAGCATCCCCACCTGTTATATATGTGGACTTGTATTTACTCTGTACAGCCACCAAAGGGCTCATTCCCCGAAGTCCCAGGGGATCACATAATCCCTCGGGAGCAAAGATATTTAAGAAGGCTTCACAGGTTGGAGAGGCACTCTGGTGACCTGCAATAAAAGACTACGGTCACACTTTACTTTGAGCTCACAGTGTTCAGTCTGACTCTTTCTCCATACACAACAACTGGTGACGAGATACAGATAGCGAACCCAAAGATGCAGAGAACAATGGGCATCCTGGAAAAATTTTCGGAGAGAGATGATTGGGAAACTTTTGTGGAGCGACTCGATCAATACTTCGTGGCCAATGAGCTAGATGGGGAAGAGAGCACTGCCAAACATAGAGCGATCCTCCTCACCGTCTGTGGGGCACCAACGTATGGCCTCATGAAGAATTTGCTCACTCCAGCGAAGCCCATGGAGAAATCGTACGACGATTTGTGCACACTGGTCCGAGAGCATTTGAACCCGAAGGAAAGCGTTCTGATGGCGAGGTACCGGTTCTACACCTACAAAAGGTCTGAAGGCCAGGAAGTGGCGAGTTATGTCGCCGAGCCGAGACGCCTTGCAGGACATTGCGAATTTGAAGGGCATTTGGAGTATATGCTCAGAGACTTTTTCGTACTTGGCATTGGCCACGAAACCATACTTCGCAAGCTTTTGACTGGAGACCCCAACCTTGAGGAAGGCCATAGCGATAGCCCAGGCATTCATTTCCACCAGTGACAATACTAAGCAAATCTCTCAGCACACAAGTGCTGCTACAAGTACTGTGAACAAAGTGATGTTATTTTCGAATCGTAACGTACAGGGCAGGTCAAACATACCTGCAGCTACACGTCCACAGATGTCTGAGTCCACCATCAAGGGTGATGAATGCAGGGCCATTAACACCTTGTTGGCGCTGCGGGGGTAATCATCGTTTCCATTCATGCCGATTCAAAGGATACATTTGCAAGGGCTGTGGAACAATGGGACACCTCCAACGAGTGTGCAGGCGAGCTGCTAAGCCTGTTAAACCTGCAAACCACCATGTTGCAGAGGAGGACAGATCCACGGAGGATCACTACGAAACAGAGCCTCAGATAGAGGAGGCAGAGGTACATGGGGTGCACACATTCACCATGAATTGTCCCCCGATAATGCTGCATGTTGAACTAAATGGATTCCCGGTGTCCATCATGGGCAAAGAGACTTTTGAAAGGTTGTGGTGCAACAAGGCCTCAAGGCCAGTCTTAACTCCAGTTCACACTAGACTAAGGACTTACATGAAAGAACTGATTCCTGTAATCGGCAGTGCTACCGTAAAGGTCTCCTATGATGGAGCGGTACACAAGCTAACACTTTGGGTGGTACCGGGCGATGGTCCCACGCTGCTCGGCAGGAGCTGGCTGGGAAAGATATGCTGGAACTGGGACGACGTCCGAGCGCTATCACCCGCTGATGACACTTCGTGTGCCCAGGTCTGAAACAAATTTCCTTCGCTGTTCGAACCAGGCATCGAGAAATTCCAAGGAGCAAAAGTGCAGACCCATCTAATTCCGGGGGTACAACCCATCCATCACAAGGCGAGAGCAGTACCGTACATGATGAGAGAAAGGGGAGAGATCGAGCTAGACCGGCTGCAATGAGAGGGCATCATTTCACCGATCGAGTTCCGTGAGTGGGCCAATCCTATTGTCCCAGTCCTCGAGGGAGACGGCACCGTCAGAATCTGTGGTGATTACAAAGTAACTATCAATCGTTTCTCCCTCCAAGACCAGTACCCATTACCAAAAGCCGACGACCGTTTTGCAACGCTGGCGGGAGGAAAAACGTTCACGAAGCTGGATCTGACTTCAGCCTACATGACGCAGGAACTGGAGGAATCATCGAAGGCCCTCACCTGCATCAATATGCACAAAGGTTTTTTTGTTTATAACAAATGCCCATTTGGAATCTGATCAGCGGTGGCGATATTCCAGAGAAACATGGAAAGTTTACCGAAGTCGGTCCTGCACACCGTGGTCTTCCAGGACGACATCTTGGTCATAGGTCGGAACACAGTCGAGCACCTGCAGAACCTGGAGGAGGTTCTTAGTCGACTCAACTGCATGGGGCTAAGGTTAAAACGCTCGAAGTGCGTTTCCTGGCGCCTGAAGTGGAGTTCCTGGGAAGGAAGATTGTGGCGGATGGCATCAGGCCCACCAACGCAAAGACGGAGGCAATCGAGAACGCACCGAGGCCACAGAACGTGACGGAGCTGCGGTCGTTTCTGGGACTCTTGAACTACTTTGGTAACTTCTTACCGGGTCTCAGCACCCTGCTAGAACGTCTTACTACGAAAAGGGGGTGAATAGGTTTGGGGCAAAAGCCAAGAAAATATGCCTGTGTAAAAGCGAGAAAATTATTATGCTCAAACAAATTGCTTGTGTTGTATGATCCATGTAAGCGTTTGGTACTAGCATGTGATGCGTCGTCATACGGCGTCGGGTGTGTATTGCAACAAGCTAATGATTTAGAGAAAATGCAACCAGTTGCTTTTGCATCCAGGAGTCTGTCTAAGGTGGAGAGAGCCTACAGCATGATTGAGAAAGAAGCGTTAGCGTGTGTCTATGGGGTAAAGAAAATGTATCAATAGCTGTTTGGGCTAAAATTAGAATTGGAAACTGACCATAAGCCACTTATATCCCTGCTTTCCGAGAGTAAAGAGATAAATACCAATGCATCGGCCCGCATCCAGAGGTGGGTGCTCACGTCCGCAAATGACTGCGCCATCCGCCACAGGCCAGGCACAGAAAACTGCGCCAATGCTCTCAGTACGCTGCCATTGCCCACCTCAGGGTTGGAAATGTCGCAACCCGCAGATCTAGCCATGGTTATGGAAGTATTTGAGAGTGAGCAATCACCCGTCACTGCCCGGCAGATCAAAACCTGGACAAGCCAGGACCCCTTATTATCTCTAGTCAAATGCTGTGTGCTTCACGGGAGCTGGTCCAGTGTCCCAGTGGAAATGCAGGAAGAGATAAAGCTGTTCCAGCGGCGCAAAGATGAAATGTCTATACAGGCAGATTGCTTTCTGTGGGGCAATCAAGTAGTGATCCCCAAGAAGGGCGGTGACACCTTCATCAATGACCTCCACAGTACCCACCCAGGCATCGTAATGATGAAAGCGATAGCCAGATCCCACGTGTGGTGGCCCGGTATCGAAGCGGACTTAGAGTCCTGCGTTCACAGATCTAATACATGCTTGCAGTTAAGCAATGTACCCAGGGAGGCGCCACTAAGTTTATGGTCTTAGCCCTCCAAACCGTGGTCTAGGGTACACTTCGACTATGCAGGCCTGTTCTTGAGTAAAATGTTCCTTGTGGTTGTAGACACATACTCCAAATGTGTGATAATGTTGGCAAGCACGACCGCTGCCACCACTGAAAGCCTGCGGGCCATGTTTGCCCGATGTCCTGGTGAGCAACAACTGGCCATGTTTTACCAGTGCTGAGTTCAAAGAATCCATGACCCATAACGGGATCAAACATGTCATATCTGCCCTGTTTAAACCAGTGTCCAATGGTCAGGCAGAGAGAGCAGTGCAAACCATCAAGCAATGTTTGGAAAGGGTAACTGAAGGCTCACTGCAGACTCGCCTAAGCCGAGTCTGGCTTAGCTACCGCACGAGACCACACTCACTCATTGGGATCCCACCTGTTGAACTGCTCATGAAAAGAGCGCTTAAGACAAGGCTCTCGTTAGTTCACCCTGATCTACATGAACAGGTAGAGAGCAGGCGGCTTAAACAAAGTGCTTACCATTATAGCACAAATGTGTGATGCGAGATTGAAGTCAATGATCCTGTATTTGTATTAAATTATGGACAAGGACCCAAGTGGCTTCCCGGCACTGTCGTGGCCAAAGAGGGCAGCAGGATGTTTCGGGTCAAACTTTCAAATAGACTTATTCACCGGAAACACTTGGACCAAATCAAACTCAGATTCACAGACTACCCTGAGCAACCCACCTTGGACCCTACCTTTTTTGATCCCCCAACACACACACCAGTGGCAGCCGACATCACGGTTGACCACGAAGCAGAACCCATCATCCACAGCAGCCCAGCAGGGCCCAACACACCAGGCAGCCCAGCAAGGCCAGCTGCACAGCAGCCCAGCGAGGGCCCAACAAATGATTCAACAACACCAGCTTTCACAACGAGATGATCAACCAGGGCAAGAAGGTCCCCAGATCGACTCACGTTGTAAATAGTTACACTATTGACTTAGGGGGGGGAATGTTATATATGTGGACTTGTATTTCGTCTGTACAGCCACCAAAGGGCTCATTCCCCGGAGTCCCAAGGCATCCAATATTCCCTTGGGAGCACAGGTATTTAAGAAGGCTTCAAAGGTTGGAGAGGCACTCTGGTGACCTGCAATAAAAGACTACGGTCACACTTTACTTTGAGCTCAGTGTTCAGTCTGACTGTTCTCCATACACAACACCACCAACACCTGGGAGTCCCTGGCCAAAGACTGCCCAAAGTGGAGGAAGCACATCCGGGAGGGTGCTGAGCACCTCGAGTCTCATCGCCGAGAGCATGCAGAAAATAAGCGCAGGCAGCGGAAGGAGCATGCAGCAAAACCAGACTCCCCACCAATCCTTTCTTCCAACGACTGTCTGTGACAGAGACTGTAATTCTCGTATTGGACTGGTCAGTCACCTGAGAACTCACTTTTGCAGTGGAGTGAAGTGATTTCGAAGGACTGCCTATGATGATGATGATGGATGACTGGCACAAATACAAAAGCAAAATACTGCGGATGCTGGAATTTGGAATAAAAACAGAAAATGCTGGAAATCTCAGCAGGTCAGGCGGCATCTGTGGAGAGAAAGCAGAGATCATGTTTCGGGGTTGATGATCCTTCGTCAGAACTGGAGAGTGTTCGGAAAGAACACATTCTTAACAAGCACTGAAAGGTGGAGGGGAAGAAAGAACAAAAGGGAAGGTCTGTGATAGGTTGGAAGACAGGAGAGATTAGAGAGACAAAAGGGATGATGGCCCAAATTCAAATGGAAATGCCAGGAGTTAGAAAAACATTAGTCAAGATAGGGTCTGAATGGCGGGATAATGACCAGCTGCCATTAGAGGCAAGTAGAAAAAAAGAAAGAAAGAAACGAGCTCGGGGGGGCGGGGGAAAGATTGGCAGAGGTCTCGCTCTGAAATTCTTGAATTCATTGTTGAGTCCAGAAGGCTATAAATTGCCTAAACAAAAGATGAGGTGCTGTTCCTCGAGTTTGCATTGAGATTCGTTGGAACAGTGTAGGAGATCGAGGTCGGAATGGGAATGGAGTGGAGAATTAAAGTGACAGGCGACCGGAAGCTCAGGGTCACTCTTACGGACTGAACGGAGGTGCTCCGCAAAGCGGTCACCCAATCTACGCTTGGTCTCCCCAATGTAGAGGAGACCACGTCATGAGCAGCGAATACAGTATACTAAATTGAAAGAAGTACAAGTAAATCGCTGTTTCGCCTGGAAGGAGTATTTGGGGCCCTGGATAGTGGGAAGGGAGGAGGTAAAAGGGCAGGTGTTGCATCACCTGCACTTGCATGGGAAGGTGCCGTGGGAAGGGGAGGGGTTGCTGAGGGTGACTGCGGAATAGACCAGGGTGTCGCGGAGGGAGCAGGCTGAGAGAGGAGTGGAAGATGTGATTGGTTGTGGGATCACGCTGGAGGTGGCGGAAATGGCGAAGGATGATCTGTTGAACATGGAGGCTTTTGCCTGCTGACATTCTGGCCCCTGACCACTGCAGTGTTCCCAGTGTATCATTATAAATAAATCGCTGGAACACCACTAAAATATGTAAATAAGTTGACCTTGTATTAATATGTGGATAAATGTGAGGTTATCCACTTTGGTGGCAAAAATATGAAGGCAGAATATTATCTGAATGGTGGCAGATTAGGAAAATGGGAGGTGTAACGAGACCTGGGTGTCATGGTACATCAGTCATTGAAAGTTGGCATGCAGGTACAACAGGTGGTGAAGAAGGCAAATGGCATGTTGGCCTTCATAGCTGGGGGATTTGAGTTTAGGAGCAGCGAGCTCTTACTGCAATTGTACAGGGCATTGGTGAGGTCTCACCTGGAATAGTGTGTTCAGTTTTGGTCTCCTAATCTGAGGAAGGACGTTCTTGCTATTGAGGGAGTTCAGCAAAGGTTCACCAGACTGATTCCCAGGATGGCAGGACTGACATATGAGGAGAGACTGGATCGACTGGGCCTGTATTCACTGGATGAGAGGGGATCTCATAGAAACATATAAAATTCTGATGGGACTGGACAGGTTAGATACAGAAAGAATGTTCCCGATGTTGGGGAAGTCCAGAACCAGGGGTCACAGTCTAAGGATAAGGGGTAAGCCATTTAGGACCGAGATGAAGAGAAACTTCTTCACTCAGAGTTGTTAACCTGTGGAATTCTCTACCGCAGAGAATTGTTGATGACAATTCATTGGATATATTCAAGAGGGAGTTAGATATGGCCCTTACGGCTAAGGGATCAAGGGTTATGGAGAGAAAGCATGAAAGGGGTACTGAGGTGAATGAGCAGCCATGATCTTATTGAATGGTGGTGCAGGCTCGAAGGGCCGAATGGCCTACTCCTGCACCTATTTTCTATGTCTCTGTCTATGTCAACCCATTTCAGCACAGGGCACTTAAAGGAACTGTATCATCAGCTCCTACAACAGTTGGCTAAAGGGGATCCTTCCGGACATATCACCCTGCCTGAGTCTTTCTTGACTGTGGTGCTTCAACAGCCTGCTTTTCCAAATTTGGAAATATCTTTTTCAGAGTATTCCTTCCACACATAGAATATTGAACTGTTAGCTTCAACAGCATTCCAACTAACTGACCTAACATTTAGGATTTATATAGGCCAATATTTTTTTTTTGCAATCGATTTTTGAAACAGTTTGCTAGGAAGTGTATTTCAGATCAATTTAAATTAATTTTAAATGTGTAATATGCTTAAAACATTTATTTTGTATTTTTGGGGGTATTCCCATTTATACTTATAGTTGCTCCGTACATACGGAATTACCAAAACTATGAATGGGGATCCCCCTACTCTGATAGATTGGGCCGGTCCATGTGATTCCAGAGATTCGTACAAAACCCATATGATCCTGGGATACGTGGGCCCCTACGCTGACCTTCGTATAGAGCCCCAGGATCGCAAGTCATTGAATTTCCGGGACTACAGATTAAAGTGTAAGACGGTTCATAAACAGTGGCAGACATTTAAGGAGATATTTCATGACTCTCAACAAAATATATTCCAGTAAAAAGGAAAGACATTAAGAGAAGGAAGAACCAGCCGTGGTAAACTAAGGAAGCAAAGGAAGGTATCAAATTGAAAACAAGGGCATACACTATTGTGAAGATTAGTGGGGGGGGGCCAAAGGATTGTGACATTTTTTTAAACCTGCAAAGGACGACGAAAAAAAAATAAAGAGAGAGAAGATGGATTATAAGAATAAACTAACAAGAAATATAAAAACAGACAGTAAGAGCTTCTACAGGTACATAAAAAGGAAGAGAATAGCTAAAGTAAATGTTTGTCCCTTGGAGGACGAGACTGGGGAATTAAAATGGAGAACAGAGAAATGGCAGAGACTTTAAACAAATATTTTGTATCGATCTTCACGGTAGAAGACACTAAAAACATCCCAATAATAGATAATCAAGGGGCTATATGGGAGGGGGAGGGAACTTAAAACAATCAATATCACTAATGAAAAAGTACTCTCTAAAATAATGGGACTAAAGGCGGACAAGTCCCCTGGACCTGATGGCTAGCATCTTGAGCCTAGGGTCTTAAAAGAAGTGGCTGCAGAGACAGTGGATGTATTGATTGCAATCTACCAAAATTCCCTGGATTCTGGAGAGGTCCCAGCAGATTGGAAAACCACAACTGTAACGCCCCTATTTAAGAAAGGAGGCAGACAGCAAGCAGGAAACAATAGACCAGTTTGCCTAACATCTGTCGATGGGAAAATGCTGGAGTCCATTATTAAGGAAACAGTAGCAGGACATTTGGAAAAGCATAATACAGTCAAGCAGAGCCAGCCTGATTTTATGAAAGGGAAATCATGTTTGACAAATTTGTTGGAGTTCTTTGAGGATGTAACAAGCAGGATGAATAAGGGGAAACCAGTGGATGTGGTGTATTTGGATTTCCAGAAGCATTTGATAAAGTGCCATATACAGCACAAAAGAGCTCACTGGGTTGGCGGTAATATATTAGCATGGATAGAGAATTGGCTAACTAACAGAAAACAGAGAGTCGGGATAAATGGGCCATTTTCAGGTTGGCAAACTGTAACTCGTGGGGTGCGGCAGGGATTGCTGCTAGGGCCTGAACTATTTACAATTGATATTAATGACTTGGATGAAGGGACCGAGTGTAATGTAGCCAAGTTTGCTGATTATACAATGTTGGGTAGTAAAGCAAGTTGTGAGGAGACAAAAAATCTGCAAAAGCATATAGACAGGTTAAGTGAGTGGGCAAACATTTGGCAGATGGAGCATAATGTGGGAAAGTGTGAGGTTATCTACTTTGACAGGAAAAATAAAAAAGCAAATTATTATTTAAATGGAGAGAGATTACAAAATGCTGCAGTACAGAGGGACTTGTGCATGAAACACAAAAAGTTAGTCTGCAGGTACAGCAAGTAATCAGGGAGGCAAATGGAATGTTGGCCTTTATTGCAAGGGAGGTGGAGTATAAAAGCAGGGAACTCCTACAACTGTACAGGGTATTGGTGAGACCACATACAATTTTGGTCTCCTTATTTAAGGAGGGATGTACTTGAATTGGAGGCAGTTCAGAGAAAGTTCACTGATTGATTCCGACTTTTGAAGAAAGGTTGAGCAGGTTGGGCCTATACTCATTGGCGTTTAGAAGAATGAGAGGTGATCTTATTGAAACTGAGGGGCCTCGACAGGGTAGATGCAGAGAGGATGTTTCCACTTGTGGGTGAATCTAGAACCAGGGGGTATCGTTTAAGAATAAGGGGTCACCCATTTAGAACTGAGATGAGGAGGAATTTCTTCTCTGAGGGTTGTAAATCTGTGGAATTCTCTGCCCCAGAGAGCTGTGGAGGCTGGGTCATTGAATATATTTAAGGTGGAGATAGACAGATTTTTGAACGATAAGAGAGCGGGCAGGGAAGTGGAGCTGAGCCCAAGATCAGATCAGCCATGAACTTATTAAATGGTGGTGCAGGCTCGAGGGGCCAAATAGCCTACTCCTTCTCCTATTTCTTATGTTCTTATGACCACCTTGTACTTTCGTAGAAATTATTGCGGTCGGAGGCATCTGCCCACAGGAAGCCTCCGACCATAATTTCTGGGCCAATATTCTGAAAATGTGGACGAAAATGGGCCGCCTTCATCTATACTTAGCTTGTAATTTTCAATTAATTCTTGAAAAGCTTCCTAGCAATGGTAAATACTTGCTAATAAAAAAAATGAATGTGGTAAAAAGATCACTTTGCCCTTTACTGGGTTGCCATTCATGAAATAAACATGTTTGATAGCTGCTTGCGTTCATGCATGCAGCACCCTCTGTTAAAATATTTAATTGTTTATTATTTTCTGAAAGAATTTGACAAACATTTTTTGTTTGGGAAAGGTCAGAAGGATTGTGTTATTTTTATTATAATAATGTCAAACGGAAATGACACAAGATGCATTTTACTGCACTATATTGTGCACTTGTAAACGATTGAACAAAATAACAACTACAGGTGCAGCGTCCCGAATCCGGAATTCTCGGGACCGATGCCGTTCCGGATTCTGCGTTTTTCCGGACTTTGGAACGTCTTTCTGTCGTCACGAATCCAGAAACACCTGAGCCCAGGTTCGGGTAATTCCGGATTTTGGAACGTCAGAAATTGGCGGCGGGGGGGGGGGGGGGGGGGGGGGGGGGGGCGGAGGAGAGGGCTCACCGAGGAGCTGTTCACGTCACCGGCCCCGTCGATGAGGTCATCAGGCGGGGCCCAGCTGCCAAGAAGTTGTTCGGGTGGGCCCCACCGAGCAGGAGCTGATCGGGCAGAGCCCCGCCACCGAGGAGGTGTTCGGGTGGGCCAGTGAGGTGGCCCTGAAGTAAGGGCAGCGGCGGTGAGGCAAGGCCCAAGGTCGGGCAGTGGTGGGACCTCGAGGTTGTCGGGATCGGCGGATCTGGATTCCGGAACATTTTACGGATTTCGGACGACCCTGCCACCAATCGGTCCGGATTCCGGAACTCCGGATTTTGGATGCTGCACCTGTGCTTGCATTTGTTTGGTGTCTTGAATATAGTAAAATGTGTCTCTTCACAGGAGATTTATCAAACAAAATTTGATACGAAACCACTTAAGGAGATATTAGGACAGATGACCAAAAGCTTGGTCAAAGGTAGGTTTTAAGGAACATTTTAAAGAAGGTGAGAGAGGCGGAGAGGTTTAGGGAGGGAATTCTTGAGCTCGGGGCCAAGGAAGCTGAAGGCACCGCCACCAATGGTGCAGTGATGAAAATCAAGGATGCGGAAGAGGTCAGAATTGAAGGAGTGCAGAGATCTTGGAGGCTAGGGCTGAAGGCAGTTGCAGAGATGGGAAGGGGTGAGGCCATGGTGGGATTTGAAAACAAGGATGAGAATTTTAAAATCGAAGCATTGCTGGACCAGGAGCCAGTGTCGGTCAGCGAGCACTGGGGTGATGAGTGAGCGGGACTTGCTACGAGTTAGGACATGGGCAGCAGAGATTTAGATGGGCACAAGTTTATAGAACGTGGAAAATGAGAGGCCGGCCAGCAACATTCCTGCTATGCCGCGCAGCTGGGGGTCCCGCACACCCAGAAACAATTTAGGGGGAGCATTGCCGGCCAGGAGAGCATTGGAATAGTCAAGTCTAGAGGCAACACGGACATGGATGAATGTTTCAGCAGCAGATGAGCTGAGGCAGGGGCGGAGATGGTGATGGAGGGGATTTTTCATGAAGTCAGTATGGCCTAGAAATCAGATCCTGGTGCAATGTATCTGGCAAGTGCCAAGTGAGGCTGGTGACCGGACCATGACCGCCAGTCTCATCTGTTTGCTACTAGATAGTGATGGCTGTCAGATGTGGCTCCAGAAGCAGCTCTAGGTAAGATCAAAGATCGAGAAGCTAAAGAGAGTCCAGGAGGGTGGGAGGAAGTAGGTGAGGAGTGGCCCACAAATTTAATGTGGAGTCAGGAGAGCACTGGTTTAGCTGTCATGGTGCCTATGCGGTCAGTTGCTAACAAATTTTGAAAAGGGGACCTCCAACAGGCATGAAGCCCCCTATTTGCATATGCAAATAGCCTGCTAGCTGTACTAGGGCAGACCCAGGCCGGGGGTGCAAGGGTGGCACTCGATGGGAGTACAGAGGCAGACTGGGGTACAGGGATGGGGGTAAAGATACTGGGCGGATGTGGGTACGGGGCAGACGGTGGGACAGGGGCAGGCACTGGACGGGGCTACAGGGGCAGATGGGGGTACAGAGGCAGCGCTGGACATGGATAGAGGGGCTGACACTGGACAGGATTACAGGGATGATGCTGGACGGGCGTACAGGGGCTGGTGCAGGGGCGGATGGCGGTACAGGGGCTGATGCTGGGCGGGGGTACAGGCTGAGCCAAATTCTATTTTATTTTTTAATGGACTGTATTGAGGTAGAATTAATGGTTTTACTTTTACTAATTAATTTAAGTGAGGCAGATAAACTAAGATGAATATGCATGGGTAAATAAATTAAAATAAATAGTTGTTATGGACAGATTCGTATTTTGTTTCCCTTCTTCCAGAAAGTGATCATTTAAAAAGAAAGGGTTTGACTCCTCTGGTGACAGGACCAAGTTATTCTGCAAGGCCTGTGTATTTTGGGTTCAGCGGTTATTCTACTAAAAGCGTCCACTTTGTCCAACTGTTTTTTGTACATCCGTACTGTTGCACCATTTTTGTGTTGATCTATAAACGACACTTAACAATTATGGAGCTTAAGAAGTTAAAGGGCTGATTTTACCCCCCCCCCTGTATGTTGGAAATGGTGTGTGGGAGGCAGGTTGGGGCGGTAGTTGCACTGCATTCCTAATACATACCAGCCCCTCACCATATACTTATCTGTCTCGGGCAGAAGAAGGCTATCCGCCTCAGAGGAGCAGGAGCCTAATTTAAATTGTAGTGTTGCATGCCCATGACATCAATGGGATATGTACACCATTTTAACCGCAGGCCCGACTATGGCCCGCACACTCTCCGACCCAACAGAAAAAGCTGACAGCTGCAAGGATCCAGGCCCAGGTAAGTCCTATTTTTAAAGGTTCCTTGTAGACCGGGTGAAGTAGGAATGCTGTTCCTGGCCCGACAAGAATACCTTGGGTCTCCCCTGTCCCAGGCTGCCCTAGCCCTACCCGATTGTGGTTTTGCCGACTCTTCCCCCCGCCCCCGCTCCATTCTGTACTTGGCAGGTACTGTTTTGGCGGGTCCCTGGCAGTGGCCTGACCCACCCCACCGTCCCTCTCCCCCAATACCAGCACCAATTTTGGCCGCCTGTGGTGACCTCATTACCACCGCTTTGGGCGGGAGTCAGAGTTGGGGTATACAAATGAGGCCCAGGTGTTAAAATCTCCTGTGGACTAGATGGTTCATCACCTGCTTCAGTCCCCGCCCCCCCCCCTCCCCCCCCGCCGCGCTTCCAGCCCCAATTAAAAGTGGACCTCTAGGCTGTAATTCTGCTGTGATGTTAAATAATTTGGAAATTCTTGGACAAGAGAGCATCATTGACAAAATACAATGTTTGGAGGCCAGTCTAGTGCGGTATACGTATAAAGCATGGCAGCCTAACCAAAACCCATAACTTCCACTTTTGGTAGATTTCTTTTGATTTAATTTACAGAATTTTAGAAAATAAGCACCGGACAACTTTTTGAATTAGTGAGCTGTTACTGTATGATCGTTATTGATGGTTTGTGGGTCTGTGTGGAATTCTGAGACAACACACTGATAAAGTAGTTTGCTGGGCAAATAATTTTTTTTGCGTGTATAAGATTCAGCCAGATCTGAGTATTTTATAATGCTAATAAGAATCGCACAGTTTTATGACTGTTAATATGCAGGCCCATCACTGCCCATTTCTGCAATTCCAGTCACGTACAGTCAACTAAAGAGTCAAATTATGCGTTTGATAGTATTTCAGCTCAATTGTCTGAATTCCTATTGCAATTGCTTTAAAAATAGTAAAAACAAATGTATTAATATGCTTTCTAAACCCTTCTTCCTACCCCCCCAAAAATGATGGAATCAATTCCAATCCTAATCCAATGCTTTTAAAGTTACTAATATGAACAATGTATTCAATGTTTTAAATATTTTGTGAACTGCATGTATTTTTTTTCTAGGTCATTTTTACTATAGCTGAAACAACTTGTATTTCTATAATGTGTTTACACAGAAAAAGCCCTAAAGGTGCTTCACAGGGATGCAAAGATAAAAATGAACACCAAGCCAAACAAGGAGATATAAGCAGCAGTGACCAAAAGCCTGGTCAAAGAGGTGGGGCTTAAGGGGAGTCTTAAAGGAGGAGAGGCAAGGATATGAAGATAGTGGCTTCAGTCTTCCCAATGTTTAGCTAGAGGATATTGCGGTAATAACACATTTAATAAGTAATTTGAAAAAAAGGATAGTAAGGAAATGTTTCCTGAGCTACCCTCCCAAACCACAGTATTTTCTGTCAATTCTGAGCTTCTCAAAACAATCCGAAACCTGCAGGGAAAGATTCGGTACCAGTACCTCACCAGGTCAGGCCAGGCCAGGCCAGGCGCAGAAGTCTCGACTCGCTTGAGAAATTGCAGTTACCATCCCCAAAAGGAAGTGGTGCGCTAAATGAAGCGCTCCACTTCCTTTCTGCTGCAGTAGCGGGGCGGATAGCTCGGGAGCGGGGCACAGTGCTACGCACTGGGCTGTGTAGCGCTGCCGCGTAGGAGGGGCTCTTCTCTGAATTAAAGGGAAGAGTCCAAGCTGCAAACTCTGTAGCAAAGAAAATGGTCCTACCTGGAGCTTGGGTGCCGTTCCAACAGCTCGAGCAGAGTGCCGGGTTGACTGATTGCGGCACGAGCCATGTGTTCAAAGCTCCAATGGCGTGCACAAAAAAATTGGGGAATTTATTTTTACAGCAACACAACTCCCCTTTAAATTTCAACCCCCCGAGTGGCCGGCTGCCATGTGCCCCCTGAACCTGTCGTTGTCATCGCCCGGCATAGCTTCAGGGGGCGATACCTAATTTAGGGTCCGGGGCGCCGCGCACGGTGATGATGACAGCATTGCTGGTGCAGCAGAGCGGGGCGCTACCAGTTGCTGCTGCTGCTAAACTCCCGTCGAATTTAGCACGAGTCGTTGGTGGCACTGCATCCAGTCACAAAGTCGTTTGCACCCAAAGGGAGGCGCAAATGACCCGAATTTCTAGGCCTACTGTTTCTGACGTGCAAACTGGAAAATGTAATTTGCACATGCACAGTCTGTTTTTTTAAAAAAAACTAAGTATGTGATGTTCAAGGAAACTTTATATTAATTCTAATAAAAGCATGTTTCAGCTCTCTGATTATGTTCTCCAGCAATGACTAATAATTAAGCTTTGAAAGTTTCATCTTATCAATTGTGATCTCATCGGGACAATCCTGAAACCAAACCCAGAAGTAGAGTTATTACAGCAACACAGAATCATTAATTACAGCATTGAATTATACATATTGTGACATCATTGTCTTATCAAACATGCAAGTTTCATTGTAACCATTGTGGAGGCGTGCAGGCCTCCATGCACAACACTAGTCATTTTGCTATGGAAAAGTGCCAGTGGAATTCCTGACCACAATATTGATCTAAGTGTTGCTCCCAGCAACAAAATCAAATACACTGCGCACACAATTTTTGAGGAAGACTACTTTATCTTTACCTCCTGGACTTGTCTGACTAATCTAGTTGTACTTCTTGAGGAGGTCACTAGCATGATGGATAAGGGAGTATCTATAGATGCTGTCTTCCACAAGGTATTTCTAGTTAATTCTTTGCAAAATTGCAAGTTGGCAGCTCTTTAAAAAAAGTGGATGAGAACTGAGTGGATTGTGGAACAGCACAACTCACCATAAAATATGCAAGTGCATTATCATCATTCACCCGATCGCAGCATGGATGCACAATAAACCCTATCAAACGGAGGTAAAAGGGACTGCTGTTAGGTTCTTAAACTCTTTATTCGGAGTGTCTATTGACACCACTATGTCAGCCAATGAGTTGGAGGTGGTGCAGGACTTATGGCAGGACTTGCAACAAGAAGTGTATTTTACAGTAGATTTTGGTTATCTGAGTGAAGACATTCTTCACAAGAATCCATTGAGAAGTCAAAATTGCTTCAGTAGTTGATGAAACTTTATCTTAGTGATGTGCTGTTTACATGCTAATGAATCTACAACAATTTCTGGATCTTCAATTATGAACCTTTGCTAAGTTAGACCAGAAGTATTCTTTTAAGCTCCTCAACCCACACATCAGGAGATTGGTTTATAGAGTGATAATTTCAAGTTAATTAACTTTTAGATACTAATTACTTTTGTTTTCTTTTGGTTGTCAGAGTGCAAACATTCTTCACAAGAATTCTTCAAGAAGTCAAAACCAGGCCCAGCTACCTTTTTGACTGCAGCAAGACTTTCTTCTATGTTGAATGGCCGGGAAGAAATTTATGCTAACTGTATGGTTGTAGACCAGGTAAGATCTACCAAAATGTTTTGGCCTACTTCCAAAGGAAGCTGAAGTCATTGCTGAATAATTTAAATAAACTAATTGGTCTTGCTGGTTCATGTTACAGCTTAATATTAATGACACACATTTATTTATTTTTAACTGGAGCTCAAGTGAAGAAGTAATTATAAAATAGTTCCCTGTAAAATCATCATCATCTTGTTCTGCAGTTGCAGTTGTCACTGTTAATGTTGCAGAATAAAGTGAAGTAAAAGAATGTTGTCAAAGGACATGTGGTGGCAAAGTGGTAAAATCTGAGTTTGTGCCTGGAATTCTCAACTCAGTGAGTTCTTGATCTTACAGGAGTTTAAGAGAGTACAGAAGTGGAAAAGACTCTTCAGCCCATCTGGCCATTTCCACAGACTCATGTCCAGTAATCACTCACTACCTCAAATATCCATCCAATACCTGGGTCCCGGCTGCTGCCGCTTATCTGCGCTCATGTCCTTCGGCTGGGCTGTCAGTTTGACCGTTTGTAGAGCTGAAGTCAGCAGCAGATTATTTAAATCAGGCCCATCCATTAAGATCGACAGGACATCCGCGTCCCTGGCTTTGTCAGGTTTTCCCCACGCTCCACCACACCCTCCCCGCCTCCCAGTTCATATCGGAGCCCATGTGTCTCTGTCAGTGCCAGTCTGTTTTATGTGTACAGGTTGAACCTCCCTTACCCAGCACAACCCCTCGTCTGGCACCATTCCCGGCCGCCGAGTGGTGCACGTGCAGGACGCGTCCTGTCAAAATCCTTCCTTTCCTGCCGACTCCCGGGATTGTGATTATCTATTTTTCTGATGTTTATTATTTTGTTGCAGATCTATGTTTCTGTTGCAGATTCCACCCCCCGCGGCCTTCCTCGCTGCTGCACTTCCAGCCCCCAGCCAGCCAGCCCCGAAATACTGTCGGACTCCCGCGACCGGTCTCAGAACATACATTAAAAACATTTTCGTACAGGGTGCTCACCAATATAATCTTTCTCCTCAATTGCCTCCACCTCATCACCCTGCTGGAACTCCTGCAGCCACATTCTTCGGGCTGGCTGCTCCTCCGCTCAGTGCTCCCTCTGGGGGGGGGGGGTCAGACCAGCGGGCCGCATCCTCGGGCTGTGCCGACTCTTCGGGCTGTGCCGTGCCGACCACCCGCTGGTGCCACCGACACTTCGGGACCCACCAGCCCACCGACACTTCGGGGCTGCTGACCTCCTCCCTCCCACCCTCCCTCCCCCAACCTCTGGTCGTCTCCCTCCCTCCCCTCATCCGGAAAAATCCCTTACTCGGCACAGGCCAGATCCCGAGGATGCCAGATATCGGAGGTTCAACCTGTAGTGCAAAATGGCTTTTTGTTGCTGAATAACATTTAATGAAGCAATTTTTTTCTTTTTATGCTTTGGTCAACTTGGATTGTGCTTGACATTAGGCTAGATATTTTTCAAATAGCATATAAAAATATGGAGAGCACCTTAGGACAGAGAAGTAGAAGTGCATTTTATTACTTGTTAATTACAAAGAAATATTAAAACATTTGATATTTTATTTATTTGAAATGCTTAGGTTTATGTGGCTGTACACTGCTTGTACTTCACTTGAAAGTGCTTTGTCTGATGATGGTCAGGCCAGGTGCATTACCTAGAACTGAAGAGTATGCTGGTGATATTAACACAGTACTAATAGGAATATGGAGGGACAGATAAAATTGAGTATTTGTGCTGTGGGACGATGTATCAGTAGCATGCAGCGTGCAGTAAAAACAATTTTTCTGCAATGCACAAATCATTTAATAGAGGTTTCTATGGTCGATAGGAGAAGAATATTTCCTGCGTTTGGGGAGTTAGTAAAGAAAGGTAATTGATTTAAAACTGTCACTGAAAGTGAGGAATCATTTCTTTCCAGAAAAAGTTATTGGAGCATGAATTGCTTTGCCGTAGGGAATAGTTGAGGCAGATACCATTGTATCTTTTAAGGAGCAAGCAAATAAATATTTGAAGCAGAGAGAATTTCATGGTTATGGTGAGGCAGTAAAGCAGTGGGATTAGTTTTGGATTGCTCTAACAGAGGGCTGGCAAAGTCACAGTAGGCCGAAGGGACGCCTTCTGTGCTATGAACCCCTGGTTCTGTGGTTAATACAATTACTTATTACACAACAGCCTTTGTGACTGAGCTTCTGGTGGCCCACTGTAAAATATAAAAGATTCAAAATTGTGGAAGTTTATCTTGGCTACCTGTCTGAACCATGTGGGGTTCTAGACTGTTGCATCAGGGCACTATGAATAACAGAGGGTGCCCCGGTATGATAATTATATGAATTTGAAACCAAATACATTTAGCAACTGAAGTATTGTGTTATATTCCTCTGCATTGCACCTTCAGTCCTTCGATTTATTGCTGTTAATGAAATGTGCTCTTTTCCTTGATCTCTTTAGGTTGATGAGGGTGGTATAAACTATAATATTAACGATGTTACCACTGGAAGTACTAATACTGATAACACACTGTGTGGAAAACCATCTGAGGACCAACTTGACCTAGCTTATAACGCCCTTCAATCTAAGGAGTCCAATACATCTGCATCAGTGGAGGATAATTTATGTAGGAAACTTACGAATGAATATCCTGAGGACCAAATAGATACCACAATTCATAAGGAAGATCAGGATAATTTTGTGGAACAAGTTTCTAATGTGTCTTCACCTGACAGTATTTTATGCCGATCATTATTACTATCTCGGCACCTTGGCTGTGTCAAAGCAGAAAGCCCTTCCGCAAGCATCAACAGTAAGCAAAGGTATGTTATTTTATTTTATGATAAATTTTATTTCAAATAGACTATTAGCGACCATTTCTAAAATTTGGTTAATCCAATTACATTTTATTTTATGCAAAACATTATAAATGGAATGGTTTTAGATTATGTTGCTATTCAAATACTTTGGCACAATTGTGTGCCATGGGAAAGATGGTGGTGGGAGAAAATGGTAAAAAAGCAATTCTAATAGTGATATTTATGTTCAGCAGTAATTCAAAATTTGCTTACCAAATTGGAGTAACTTCTGGCTGGTTGTCTTTGATTTAATTCCAGTAGCTTCTATTTATTATTCTCTATGGTTAGCTCCCTGTCTGTATTATCTTTTCTAAGTTTAGCTTTAAATAAAGAAATCTACTGCTATAAAGATTGTTTTAAGTTTAGTGTTATATGGGGACCCATGTGGTCAGATGGGCTTCTCTGCTCCCGCTTGATGTTAGGACTTTGTTCTGAATCACACCTCGGTTATTACGCAGAAGAGGTAAGAGAGGGACTGAGGTAAAACAATAAGCATGTTTAAGCAGACAGTAAGATCATGAGACTGTGCACCTCATCAAGGAGAACCAAGTTAGAAAGGGAGAAACCTTTGTATAAATAATTTATATATGGAAGTTGAACTAATACAAAGAATAAGGTAGATTGTACTTAATCCAGGGAGAATTTTAATGGCCAGCGCATTTCCGTCGGGAAACCGCTGGGTTTAGTTAGTTTCCCACCCGCCCATGGCAGTATGAAGCCACAGCAATTTTAACCACCGGGCCTCATTAACATGCCGTTGGTCAACTTTTCACATGGACGAGCGGGAATTAGGCATGAAGCGGTTGTCAGCCCCCAGAAATGTAGTCAGCCCTTGCACTAGTAAATGTGGGGTAGTGGGTTCTGGGGGGCCCTTACGGTAGGGAAAGGGGGTGGGGTGTGGAGGAGAGAGTCCAGGCAGGGGAGGCCTAAACCTTCCTTGTTGCGCCTGGAAGAGCACTCCTGCTTCTCCTAGCCCCATAAAGGAAAGTAAAAACCTTACTTGGAGGGACTCCATCCTCCCGATCCTCTTCATACTGGCCATAACCTGTTGGAAAAGTCACAGCGGATCCCAATGCTCAGACTTATGTTAAAACTTCTGTAGGGACCCATGATGTCATTGGACTTCGAGCAGTATATGTGAATTCGCACCCCGCGATTTAGCCAGTGCCCCTTAAAATCAGAAACAGTGGGATCTGGATGGCTTTCCGGTGGATAAGTAACCTTGGGCATTTTAACTGCACACCTGCCTGATTTCCGCCAGGCAGGAAGGGTTAAAATTTACTCCCACCTGATGTTTCTCATTTGATCAAGCTCCGTGTACAAATTAATTATACCACAGTTGTGCAAAATGATGGAAATGAGAAGATTTATGTCTTACTATCAGAGCCAGCTTGGAACATAGGAACACCGCAGCACTTTAATCAAGATAGCGATTAGCAAACCAGTGAATTATTCTTCTGTTGTTAGCTGGCTATTACACAGAGTAGCTGGGCCATAGAGACTTGGAAGTTCCAGATTCAACACTTTTCACCCAATCGCACCAATAAACAAAAATAACATTTTATAACTCACTGCAATGAAATCAAGCCCAGGACTAATTTTGAACTGGTCACTAAAATTCCTTCAGAGACAAGTTGAGATTAAAACCTCACTGCAAGTTTAAAAAGAAGTTCGAAGTAAACAATCTTCCAATCAATTCGATTGTATCAATTCTGAGTCATGCTGCCAATGGCATTATTTTATATATTTAAAGTATTTATGTTATCGTGCATTTATGTGGAACGTTTGCAAAGATTTATGTAAACTGAACTCACAAACCACGAGTAACTCACCTTTCCTGTTGCAGGAACTAAGGTTTCGGGTGTGAATAACTTTATTTACAAGCTTCAGATAATGCAATAAGTTTCTATTTCCATGCAGTCGCTTCTATCTGGTTCAATTCCGAATTCTATTCTCGCTGCAGTCATTTCTGAGTCTGATGCTGCAGATATCGCTGTAAACAGCAGAAGGTGTCCTGCACCGCACACTGTTACTATTGTTGAATTATTTTTGCAAACCTGAAAAGGGAGATTATAGCAACGACACATTGATGCAGCAAATGGCAGATTCGATTTGCCCAACTCTTTTTGGTCATACTTCCCTTGCTGCCTCAGAGACATTGACCTGCCTTTTGACGTTAATGTGGGACGGGGTCAGGCTAGGGGTCAGGTGTGGTGGACGTTCCGCCTCAAATCTAGGCCTTGGTGGGCCAGATTGAATCCTTATGTGGGCTGGATACTGTCCGTGGGCTGTATTTTGCCCACCAATGGAGTCAATCTCTTCATGGCCTTGCCCTTCCCTAACTTAGTAACCTACGTCAGCCAATACCATATCTGCATGGCATGGAAAGACTAAGAGGTCAGAAATGAATCCTGCCTTGTTTCTTTACATACTTTTCTGCCTAGAAACTCTGATTTGTCTCAGATCACAGCTAACCATACTCCCTAAAACCAGAGTCTTTGTGTTCATGCTTTCTGAAAATAGGCATCCAATCCTATAAGAAAGAAAGTCTTGCATTTATGTAGCGCCTTTCATGACCACCAGACATCTCAAAGCACTTTACAGCCGAAGAAGTACTTTTTGGAGTGTAGTCACTGTTGTAATGTGGGAAACGCGGCAGCCAATTTGCGCACAGCAAGCTCCCACAAACAGGAATGTGACAATGACCAGATAATTGTTTTTGTTATGTTGATTGAGGGATAAATATTGGTCAGGAGATAACTCCCCTGCCCTTCTTCGAAATATCTTTTACATCCACCTGAGAGAGCAGGCGGTTTAATGTCTCATCCGAAAGACGTCAGCTCTGACAGTGCAGCACTCCCTCAGTACTATACTGGAGTGTCAGCCTAGATTTATTACCCTCTGAGCCACAGCTAACAATGGAAATGGAAAAGTTGGTCAACAGAGTGAGCAGCAGAAGGGAAATCCATTACTTTTATTTGTTCAATATTTTGTCTTTTGGTGTCTGGGCCAACATTCCTTTCTCAACCAGCATCACCACCCGGGCATTCACTTTATTTACTTGTTTGTGGGAGCTCGCTTTATGTAGCTGGCTGCTTTATTTACCTACATACCAACACTTAGCAAATCTTAAAAGTAATTATTTGATTACGAAACACTTTGAAATGCTTGGGACATGATGAGGTGTTAGACTGAAAACTCTCCTCTCTCATCTCTCTCTCTCTCTCTCCTCTCTTTCTCCTCTCTCTCTCTCTCTCTCTCTCAAGTCTTCCTCGATTTCGAGGGACTGCCTATGATGATGATGATTATTATTTCTGCACGGCATTAGATGAAATTCACTACCTGCAAGCTGTGTCAGTTTTGGACAAGGCTCTTGCTTGTCTCCTCGTGTCCGGAATTGAAGTAGCAGAGAGAGGCTTGGTGAGGCTTGGTGAAGAAGTTGCCTGTTCACTGAGGAAATAACGCATGATGTGAGGAGGGAGAAATGGAGGAAGAAACTTGTTAAGTCTTGAATAAAGAATCTGACCAGATACTGTAAGCTTAAAGTGATGTGTGACCGTAGTCCTTTATTACAGGTCTCCAGAATGCCGCTCTAGCCTGTGAGATCTCTTTATGTACAGGTGCTCCCAAGGGATTGTGAGATCCCTTGGGACTCCAGGGGATGAGCCCATTGGTGGTTAAACATGGTATTTACAGGTTTACATATATAAGAACACTCCCGCCCTCGCCTCCTCCCCCATCCCCAAAGTCAATAATGTAACTATTTACAATATGAGTCAATCTGGGGCCTTCCTTTCCCAGGTTGATTGTCTCGGTGCAAATGCTGGTTTGGCCCTCACTGGGCTGCTGCGCAACTGGCCTTGCTGGGCTGCTGGGTGTGATGAGTCCTGCTGGGCTGCTGCAGGTGATGGGTTCTGCTTCGTGGTCAACCGCTGGGTCGGTTGCCACTTTGTGTGTGTGTGTGTTGGGGGGTCGATAAAGATGGTGTCTATTGTGGGTTGTTCTGGATAGTCTGTGAATCTGAGTTCGGTTTGGTCCAAGTGTTTTCTGCAGGTGAGTCCATTTGAAAATTTGACCAGAAACCTCTACTTCCCTCTTTGGCCACGACAGTGCCAGGAAGCCACTTGGGACCTTGTCCATAGTTCAACACAAATATAGGATCATTAATCCCGATTTCGCGTGACATATTTGCGCGATCATGATATATATTCTGTTGAAGCCGCCTGCTCTCCACCTGTTCAGATAGATCAGGCTGGACTAACGAGAGCCTTGTCTTAATTGCCCTTTTCATGAGCAGTTCAGCAGGTGGGATCCCAGTGAGTGAGTGGGGTCTCGTGCGGTAACTGAGCAGGACTCAGGATAGGCGAGTCTGCAGTGAGCCTTCAGTTACCCTCTTCAAGCTCTGTTTGATTGTTTGCACTGCTCGCTCGGCCTGACCATTGGACGCTGGTTTGAACGGGGCAGAAGTGACATGTTTGATCCCATTGCGGGTCATGAACTCTTTGAACTCGGCACTGGTGAAGCACAGCCCAATTTCACTCACAAGGACATCAGACAGGCCGTGCGTGGCAAACATGGCCCGCAGGCTTTCAGTGGTGGCAGCGGACGTGCTTGCCGACATTACCTCACATTCAATCCATTTGAAGTATGCATCTACAACCACAAGGAACATTTTTTCCAAGAATGGGCCTGCATAGTCGACATGGACCCTGGAACACGGTTTGGAGGGCCAGGCCCATAAACTTAGTGGCACCTCCCTGGGTGCAATGCTTAACTGTGAACATGTGTTACATTTGTGCATACAGGACTCTAAATCTGCATCAATACCAGGGCACCACACGTGGGATCTGGCTATCGCTTTCATCATTACAATTCCTGGGTGGTGCTGTGGAGATCACTAATGATAGTGTCCCTGCCCTTTTTTGGCACAACTACCCGATTACCCCACAGGAGGCAGTCTGCCAGTATAGACATTTCATCTCTGAGCCGCTGGTATGACTTTATTTCTTCCTGCATCTCTAACTGGACACTAGACCAACTCCCGTGGAGCACACAGTAAGGGGTCCTGGCTCATCCAGGTTCTAATCTGTCGGGCGATAACGGGGTGATTTCTCACTCTCGAATGCTTCCATTACCATAACTAAATCTGCAGGCTGTGCCATCTCCACCCCGGTGGTGGGCAATGGTTGCCTACTAAGAGCATCGGCACAGTTTTCTGTGCCTGGCATGTGGCGGATGGTATAGTTGTATGCGGACAACGTGAGCGCCCATCTCTGGATGGGGGCCGGTGCATTCGTATTTATCCCCTTACTTTCAGAAAAGAGGGATATAAGTGGTTTATGGTTGGCTTCCAATTCAAATTTGAGCCCAAACAGATATTGATGCATTTTCATTACCCCATAAACACACGCTAACGCTTCTTTTTCAATCATGCTGTAGGCCCTCTCAGCCTTAGATGGATTTCTGGATACATAAGCAACCAGTTGCAATTTCCCAGATTCATTAGCTTGTTTCAATACACATCCGACACCGTATGACGACGCATCACATGCTAGTACCAAATGCTTCCATGGATCATACAACACAACCAATTTGAGCATAAGTTTCCTAGCTTTCTCAAAGGCATTTTCTTGGCTTTTACCCCATACCCATTCATCTCCTTTATGCAGTAAAGAGTGCAATGGTTCTAACAGTGTGCTAAGACCTGGTAAGAAGTTACCAAAGTAGTTCAGGAGTCCGAGAAACGACCACAGCTCCATCACGTTCTGTGGTCTCGGTGCGTTCTTGATTGCCTCAGTCTTCGAATTGGAGGGCTTGATGCCGTCCGCCGTGATTCTTCTCCCCAGGAACTCCACTTCACGCGCCAGGAAAACGCACTTTGAGCATTTTAACCTGTGCCTCACATGATTAAGCTGACTAAGAACCTCCGCCAGGTTCTGCAGGTGCTTGACATGTAACCAAGATGTCGTCCTGGAAGACCACGGTGCGCGGGACCAACTTCAGCAATCTTTCCATGTTCCTCTGGAATATCGCCGCGGCTGATCGAATCCCAAATGGGCTTCTGTTGTAAATGAAGAGATCTTTGTACAAGTTGATGCAGGTGAGGCCCTTCAATGATTCCTCCAGCTCCTGTGTCATGTAGGCCGAGGTCAAGTCCAGCTTCGGGAACGTTTTTCCTCCTGCCAGCGTCGCAAATAGGTCGTCTGCCTTTGGTAGTGGGTATTGATCCTGCAGGGAGAAACGATTGATAGTTACTTTGTAATCACCACAGATTCTGACGTTGCCATCTTCCTTGAGGACTGGAACAATCGGACTGGCCCACTAGTTGAATTCGATCAGCGAAATGATGCCCTCTCGTTGTAGCCAGTCCAGCTCGATCTCCACCTTCTCATCATGTACGGTACCGCTCTCGCCTTGTGATGGATGGGTCGCGCCCCCGAAATCAAGTGGATCTGCACTTTTGCTCCTTGGAACTTCCCGGTGCCCGGTTCGAACAGCGAGGGAAACTTATTTAGGACCTGGGCACATGAAGTGTCGTCGACGGACGAGAGCGCTCGGACGTTGTCCCAGTTCCAATGTATCTTTCCCAGCCAGCTCCTGCCGAACAGCGTGGGGCCATCGCCCGATACCACCCAGAGTGGTAAATTGCGCACCGCTCGATCGTAGGAGACCTTTATGGTAGCACTGCCGATTACCCAAATCAGTTCCTTAGTGTATGTTCTCAGTTTAGTACGAATGGGAATCAGGACTGGCCTTGAGGCCTTGCTGCACCACAATTTATCGAAAGTTTTTTTGCTCATTATGGACTGGCTCACGCCCATGTCAAGCTCCATTGACACCAGGAGTCCATTTAATTCAACCTTCAGCATTATCAGGGGACACTTTGTGATAAATGTGTGCACCCCATATACCTCCATCTCCTCAGTCTGAGGCTCTGGTTCGTCGTGATCCACCGTGGATCTGTTCTCCTCTGCAACATGGTGGTTTGCAAGATTAGCAGGGTTTGCAACTCACCTGCACATACGTTGGAGGTGTCCCATAGTTCCATAGCCCTTGCAAATGTATCCTTTGAAGCGGCATGAATGAAAATGATGATCACCTCCGCAGCGCCAACAAGGTGTTAATGGCCTTGTATTCACCACCCTTGATAGTGGACTCTGAGACATTTGCGGATATGCTGCTGCAGGCATGTGAATCCTGCCCTGTACATTACAATTCAAAAACAACATTACTTTGTTCACAGTACTTGCAGCAGCATTCGTGTGCTGAGAGATTTGTTTGGTATTGTCACTGGTGGCGATAAACGCCTGGGCTATCGCTATGGCTTTACTCAAGGTTGGTGTCTACAGTCAAAAGTTTGTGAAGTATTACTTCATGGCCAATGCCAAGTACAAAGAAGTCCCTGAGCATGTACTCCAAGTGTCCTTCAAATTCGCAATGTCCTGCAAGGCGCCTTAGCTCGGCGACGTAGCTCGCCACTTCCTGGCCTTCAGACCTCTTGTACATGTAGAACTGGTACCTCGCCATCGGAACACTTTCTTTCGGGTTTAGATGCTCCCGGACCAGTGTGCACAAATCATCGTAAGACTTGTCTGTGGGTTTCGCTGGAGCAAGCAAATTTTTCATGAGGCCATACGTTGGCGCCCCGCAAACGGTGAGGAAGATCGCCCTTCATTTGGCAGCGTTCGCTTCTCCTTCCAGCTCGTTGGCCACGAAGTATTGGTCGAGTCGCTCCACGAAGGTTTCCCAATCATCTCCCTCCGAAAATTTCTCCAGGATGCCCACGGTTCTCTGTATTGTTGCGGTGGAGTTCGTCATCTGTATCTTGTCGTCAGTTGTTAAGTCTTGTATAAAGAATCTGATCAGATACTGTAAGCTTAAAGTGATGTGTGACCTGTAGTCCTTTATTCAGGTCTCCAGAGTGCCTCTCCAGTCTGTGAGGCCTCCTTATGTACAGGTGCTCCCAAGGGATTGTGGGATCCCTTGGGACTCCAAGGGATGAACTCTCTGGTGGTTAAACAAGGTATTTACAGGTTTACATATATAACAAAACTGTTTTAAGAATGGAAGACAATCACTCCTGCACATGTAAAGATGAATTCCTCCATGATATCCTGGATGACTTGAATTTTAGCCTAAAAAACGGTTATCATCTTCCCTGCGAAAATTCCATCAAAATACTTTTCCTGGAAACAGATTCTTTCTGATATTGTGTGGAGTGGTTTAGCAGAGGCATGATTGGAATTCTAAATCGGACAACACACTCATACTTCAATCACCAGAAATTAGTTAGTTTTAGCTTTGAAAGTGCTGCCTGGTGTACTTTAGCCTCAAAGCATGACTCGAAATTTGAAGTTCAGTAACATTTTCACACTTGAGTCACACAAATTATTCTCTCAAAACAATTGATCCCTGAACCTTTTTATGTATAATTGTCATTTCCATACCAAAACTGTATGTGAATGTCAAGATTCAGTCTTGCGTTCTTTAATGCCAATATCTTCAGATTTGCCCTTCAAACGATCAATTTTTAAATGTATTTTTATCCCAGTATCTAGAGTCTCAGAAATCAATGGGCAATATCATTAACTGAAGGGAGCTGGGCTGGTGGTCAGTACACTAAGGCAGCCAATTTAATAGACTGTATGGCAGCAGAGAACCGGAAGACAGTCATTTAAAAAAAATATTGATGCAATTTTGCTTCATGACAAATGTGCCCTTGTTCACTTTTCTACTGGTGGCTATTATATTGGAAAATAAATATTTCAGCAGCTCAGTTGAACATTGGATTCAATGGATTTTAACTGAACTAAAAGCTCCAGTTTCAAAAGGATTTGCTCATCCACAGCATTAATTAAATTGTCTTTCTCTGTTTAATGGCATATTCCACTTCACTTCAACCCCAATTTTCAATGGAAAATATTGATGAATATTATCATGATAAATACTTATCATTGATTAAAGCTATTGATTTTGATTTCCCTTTTCAAACATTTTCTGAGTACCTACGTTACCAGCTACATTACCACACGGCCCGTGTGTACTTCTAAGGGCATAACACTGGGGAGGAAGCTCTTCCTGGTAAGGGACAAGCGTATCACCAGTATTAAAATTAATGTTAGCATGGTATGCAAATCTACACATGTCATGTTCCCATGATTCCCTCCTACTGTCACCAGTACGAAGCTAGCATTGCAGGCAGTGCTGTTTTGTACAGTCACCATTTAAATAGAAACTTACAGCACAGAAGGAGGCCCTGTGGAGGCTCTTAGAAAGAGCAGTCGTGCTTAGTACCACATCCCTGCAATTTTGTTCATAACCCTGTAAGTTATTATCCAACTCACTCTTAAAATTATTTATGGGATCCGCTTCCACCACCTTTTCAGTTAGTGTTACAGATCCCGATAATTCTCTGAGTGAAAAAAACTTCTAATCTCCCCTCTAACATGGTTTTGAATCCATGGACCTTTGGTTATTGACCTACTCACCAGAGGAAATAGATTTCTCTATCTACTCTATCAAAACCTCTCATCATCTTGAAAACCTTTATTAGGTCACCTCTGAACCTTCTCTGTTCCAAGGAGAACAGTCCTAACTTTTCCAACCTCTCCTCGTAACTGAGGTCCCTTATCCCTGGTAACATCCTGGTAAACCACCTCTGTACCCTTTCTAAAGTCTTTACATCTTTTCTGAAATGTGGTGCCCAGAATTGTCCACAATACTCCAGCTGAGGCCTAACCAGTGCTGTATAAAGTTCTAGTATGATCTCTCTGCTTTTATATTCTATTCCTCTATTTATAAACAAAAGTAACCCATATGCTTTTTAACCACCTTAGTATCTTGCCCTGCCATCTTTAAGGGTTTGTGTATATGGACACCAAGGTCTCTTTGCTCATCTACATTTTATAAATTTATGTCTTTCCATATTAGTCCTGCCCAAGTGCATTACTTCACACTTCTCCACATTGAACTCCATCTGCCATGCTTCTGCCCATTTCACCATCCTGTCTATGTCACCCTGAAATCGATAACTATCCTCATCACTATTACTTTGCCAAGTTTTGTATCATCTGCAAACTTTATAATGCTGCTCCCTACACCCGTGTCTAGGTCATTTATAAGAATTGAAAGAAAAATGGATCCAAAACCACCCTTGGGGAACACCCCTGCAAACCACCTACCAGGCTGAAAAACATCCATCCACCACCACCCTTTGCTTCCTGTCACTGAGCCCATTTCATATCTATACCGCCACTGTCCCTCAATTTTGTGGGCTTCTATCTTTTTAATAAGACTCCTGTGCGGCACTTCGTTGAATGTCTTCTGAAACTCCATATATACAACATCTACTGCACTACCTTGATCAATCTTCTCTGTTACCTCATCAAAGAATTTAATCAAGTTAGTCAGACATCATTTGCCTTTAACAAATCCATGCTGGCTTTCCTTGATTAACCCATGCCATTGCAAATGACAGTTTATGTTGTCCTTGATAATGGTTGCCAATTATTTCCCACCACCGATGTTAGGCTGTATGACCTATAGTTTCCTGGTTTAACCCTCTCCCCTTTCGTCAATAGTGATGTAACATTAGCAATCCTCCAGCACTACTCCTTTATTCAATGAGGATTTAAAGATTGTGAACAATGCCTCTGCTGTTTCTATCTTTGCCTACTTCACCAACCTAGGATGCATTCCATCTGGACCAGGTGACTTAATAATTTTCAGTAATGCGAATCTTTTTCGTACATCTTCTCTATCTATTACTATTCTGTCCATTACTTCTCTCCTGTCTTTTAGTGTAATGTTCACATCAACTGCTTCCTTTGTGAAGACCGATACAAAGTACCCATTTAACACTTAAGCCACATCCTTTGCCTCTACATGAAGATTTTCCTTTGGGTCTTTAATAGGCCCAACTTTTTACCGAACTAACTGCTTACACTTCATATGCTTATAAAATGTTTTTGGGCTCAATATAATATTGCCTGCTAATTTTTTCTCATAACCTCACTTTGGCTTTTGCATTAACTTTTTCCCTCCTGTACTTTTCATAATCTTCCTGGTTAACTGAATCTTGCTCCTGACATTTGTCATAAGCCTCCTTTTCTGTTTTGTTATATTAACTTTTTTATGTCTTTTGTCATCCAGGTGCATTATCTTTGGATGCTGCACCTTTTCCCTTCAAAGGAATATGCCTAGTTTGTATCTGAACTTATTGAATGGTGGTGCAGGCTTGAAGGGCCAAATAGCCTACTCCTGCACCTATTTTCTATGTTTCTATGAACTATCTCTTCCTTGAATGTCCTCCGTTACTGCTTTACCCTGCAGTCGCCTTTTCCAATCTACCTGTACAAGATCCCTTCTTAAATCAATGAAATTGGCTCTTCCCTAGTTGAGCATTTTTATTTTTCATATATATGATTTCTTTTCATAATTACTTTAATCCACATTATGTTGTGGTCGAATACTGATTTTGGATTGCTATAAAGTGAATTTGCAATTTAATTGATTTCTGGTGATGGTCACTAGTTGATCTCCAGCAACATTGCGCCCAGCGAATCAACGTAAAGTGTAGTCATCAGGTGAAGTTGGCGGTGGGCGGGGGGGGGGGGGGGGCGGTGGTGGGGCACCTGTATAGGCATTCCAATGGTAATCTCATTATTTCTGTTATTTAGAGGAAGGAAGGACTGTTCACACCATAACTGCAGACCTGTATCTGTAAGCAGAAGCACATCTATCTCGGCTTTGCTTCACTGTAGAAGCACTGTGGTGCTAGAAACTGAGCCACCACAGGAGCAGCACTGCTGATGGCTATCAAAGTCACCACAGCTCTGCGCTCTCCGTGCCTCTGACTTATTCCAAGCTGCTACATGAGACTGTGGGTGCATGGGTTTCCTGGGCTTCCTGGACCTTGCCAGTGAAAGCAAGGTGAGAGCACAGCAGCAATTGAGGGGACTGAGCAAATGACAGGCAAACAATCCCATAAGTTCTGTAACCTCACACCTGCTTCCTGGCCCCAGTGAAAGGCTTTTGCTCACAGATTTGTTCTGAGAGTTCGTTTTCAGTACTTTGCAGGTGATTTCTACTACTTTGGAGGTGACTTTCACTACATTGGAGGACACTCTCAGAACTTTGGAGGTTTGTGCTTCTGATCTCCATTTTGCATCTGTCCTATATCAGATCAGCATGGGTGCCACTTGTGCTGTTTCAGATGAGGACCAAGATGATCACCAGCAGCAGGAGGACCAGCAACAGCAAAACCACCAGCAGGAGCAGCAGCAACCCTCTTCTCACAGACCTGCCATTCCACAGGAGAGAGGGGTGCAGCTCGTAGGAGGCAATACCTCCAACACAGGATATATAGGCAGAGGATCAGCTTCCTGGACATGACTGAACACCAGTGCCTCAGGAGGCTCCGGGTGTAGCGTCAGGACATGGCAGACAGTTGTAACCTGCTGGAAGAAGCCCTGCTGTCAACTGGACCTAGTGGCCACGCTTTACCCGTGTCTGTCAAAATGACTACCGCCCTCAACTTCTTCACCTCAGACCCGTTCTAGGGATCTGCAGGAGACATTTGCAGTTGGCTGCTCACAAATGCATCACCCAAGTGACCGATGCCATGTTTGACAAGGCAGGCAATTATATCAACTTTGCCATCGATGAAGCCAGTCAGAATAAGAGTGTGCTCAGGTTTTCGGCTCTGTCTGGCTTCCCACAGGTACAAGGGGTCATCGACTGCACACCTGTGGCAATCATTGCACCTCCAGATCACTTAGGAGTGTTCATGAATCAAGGGCTCCCACTCCCTCAATGTACAGTTGACCTGAAACCACAAAAAGATCTGTATGCAGGTGTGTGCAAGATTCCCAGATAGCTGCCATGATGAGGGAGACTCGAACTAGAGGGCACGATCTTAGAATAAGGGGCTGCCCATTTAAAACAGAGATGAGGAGAGTGAGGGTGTGAATCTGTGGAATTCGCTGCCTCAGAGAGCTGTGGAAGCTGGGACATTGAGTAAATTTAAGACAGAAATAGACGGTTTCTTAATTGATAAGGGGTTATGGTGAGCGGGCAGGGAAGTGGAGCTGAGTCCATGATCAGATCAGCCATAATCTTATTGAATGGCGGAGCAGGCTCGAGGGACCGTATGGTCTACTCCTGTTCCTATTTCTTATGTTCTTATATGCCATTCCACCCTCCCTGATCTCTTCGCACCTCCAAACAACTTAATGGCTGGCAGCTTGGAGACATGGGCTATCCACTTAAGACATGGCTAATGACACCCATGAGGAGCCCAAGCAATGAGGCCCAAGAGCGTTAACAGCAAAGCTATATGAACACGAGATGTGTCATCGAGCAAGCAATCGGCATAAGAACATAAGAAATAGGAGCAAGCCATTCGGCCCCTCGATCCTGCTCTGCCATTCAGTAAGGTCATAACTGATCTTCTACCTCAACTCCACTTTCCTGCACTATCCCGATACCCTTGATTCCCTTAATATCCAAAAATCTATCGATCTCTGTCTTTAATATACTCAATGATTGAGCCTGCACACCCCTCTGGAGCAGAGAATTCCAAATATTCACCACCCTCTGAGTGAAGAAATTTCTCCTCATCTCAGTCCTAAATGGCCGACTCTTTATTCTGAGACTGTGACCCCTGGTTCCAGATTCCCCAGACAGAGGAAACATCCTCCCTACCTCTACCCTGTCAAGCCCTGTAAGAATTTTATATGTTTCAATGAGATCATCTCTCATTCTTCTAAACCCTAGAGAATAAAGGCCTACTCTACTCAATCTCTCCTCATAGAACAATCCCCCCATCCCAGGAATCAGTCTGGTGAACCTTCATTGCACTCCCTCCAAGGCAAGTATACATAAGGAGACTGTAATGTATGCATCTGTGAGTATCCTTACAGGTTTGTAGAACTATTGCATTGAGTGGCTTAGTCAGTCACGTGATGTTCACAAGACTCAAGCCTCCAGTCAGTTGAGGATAGGCCATCCACGATGAGGTATGCAGTTGTGAGCCTAATAGATGAACTGGTAATCTGTAGTGTGATTGTTAAACCTTTGTTAATAACCCAACTAGTTCTTAATAGCAATATGTTGCTATGAATTCTTAAGTGAAGAATTCATGAAGCAAATACATTAGAGACCAAAACTGTACTCAAATCCTCTTGTAATAAAGGCCAACAAACCATTTGCTTTCTTAATTGCTTGCTGTACCTACATGTTAACTTTCAGTGATTCATGTACAAGGACACCCAGGTTCCTCTGAACACCAACATTTCCCAATCTTGCACCATTTAAAAAATACTATGCTTATCTATTTTTTCTACCAAAGAGGATAACTTCACATTTCTCCACATTATATTCCATTTACCATGTTCTTGCCCACTCACTTAGCCTGGCTATATCCCTTAAAGCCTCTTTGCATCTTCCTCACAAATTACATTCCCACCTCGCTTTGTATCATCAGCAAAATTAAATATATTACATTTGGTCCCCTCATCCAAATCATTGATATAGATTGTGAATAGCTGGGGCCCAAGCACCGATCCTTGTGGTACCCCACTAGTTACAACCTGCCAACCCAAAAATTACCCATTTATGCTGAAGATGCCTCGATGGATCCACATGAGCCCTTCAATCAGCACCAGTTAGGGTGTCCAGGATGATTGTGATTTGCTGTGCTCTGCACAACATTTTGCAGCAGCGAGGATTGGAGCTACAAAAGAAGCAAGGCGCAGAGCACATTGCCTCTTCAGAGGAGGAGTCGAAGGAAAGTCATGTGGCCATGGCACCAGCAGCGACACACATTGATACCCGGGATAGACTCATCATGGCAAGATTTAGTTAGGTTGCACCACTGCACCGATCTTGCAGCCACATGCTGAACATGCTTGCCACCCTCTGCCACCGCCACCCCCCCCCACAAAAGAAAGAAGTCCTGCAATCAACAATGCATCCCTTTCACAGACACCCATTACTCGAATTTATGTCTTGTCTTTCCATTCATCGGAACCTGGAAGGCCAGCTGCCAAGCTGCAGGTAAAAATGATCAAGACGGGAAAGTGGTGCAAAAAAAATAATTTTATATGTGGATAAAAACTTGTACATTGTCTAACACACCCATGTGCATACCCTTGTGCAACTAATAATCTTTTATCTTCCTTTTCCTACAACTCCTATGACGTGCAAACCCTGTGGCTACAGCAGAGATAGAGACAGTCTGCTCACATCCCTGCTCAGATGCTCATGGCCGACGTCCTCTGGGTTTTGGAGCTCATGAGGGCCCTGCCAAAGACACCTGCACCTGTGCAGAGGCAGACTCGGCCATCGGGACACGAGACAGCATGTGGGACACCGACTGAGGGAGGAGCAAAGGGTGAGAAGTGGGAGCACTTTGAGCAGAGTTCCCACTTCTATGTCCCCTTTCGCCACATGTGATCTGTGAGACACCAGGTGACAACACAACTAACTGTCTTGTTGCTCCCACTGACTGCGCTGGTGCATAGTGTGCATGAGTCCTCTGAGGGTGCACCCTCAGAGTTAGCGACTTCCTCTAAGGAGTCATCATCCTCCTCCGGCTCCACCATCTGTGGGACACCTGATGTGCCTGTGGGAGATTAAAGACATGAATTAGAATTGTCATAAGAATGTTTTAAGTGAACATTATGCACATGAACATATTTCATTGGCTGCTGATATCAAGTCAACATGAGCGACTGTTATATGCCATGTGGCTGTCTGATATTTAATTCTGTCACCAACTAGCTGGGTGCTCCCCGTCTCTCCATCCCACACCGCCAGGCACACCGACACTCCGCTTATCTCAAGTTCATCCTCCTCTGCAGCTGTGAGTGTGGCAATGATTGGAGGGCCACTTCTGGTTATCTGCCTCTCAAGTGTTCTGTGCTCTCTTCTACTGCAAGGAGGGAAACAAGAAATCTTTTTGTGAGAGTCATGGAAGGAGTGGAAGGGATGGTTGGGCAATATCTGTAGAGGGTGACTATAAGGGAGAGGTGTAACATTGCATAAAGATGAGGGTGAATGTCAGTGGTGGATGGGAAGGTTGAGGGAGAGAGAGGTGCAGGATGGCAGCAGATGGTCAGAGGAAGGTTTGTTCAGGGACAGCTACCTAGGGAGCTGCTATCCCATCCGCCATCTTGTCTCCATTGTCTGAGCGCCCTCTGGTTCTAACTACGACCCCCCAAAGTAATTTTCCTACCCTAAAATCCATGCTGCAAGGGCCCACTGTACATCCCCCATCCCCCAATCTCGACTTGCCTTCCAGGTTGACCTCCCTGTTGCCAAGTCCCTCCTACTGGACTCTCACTTCTCATTCTCCACTGGCCGATTCCGCTGCAGCAACCTACCGATCCCCGGTGATCTCAACGGCGGTGAGCCTCCGACGAGCTTCAACCACAGGTTTGGGCCCTACCTTCACTTCTCGCCCTCACGCACGAGCCTTCCCTCTGGTGCCATCTGGGCCTCCATCCCACCCGCGCCGTCCGGGCCTCCACCCACCGACAACGTCCGGGCCTCCAACCCTTCGGCGACGCCCAGGCCTCCATACCTCCAGCGACATCTGGGCTTATATCCCTCCAGCGATGTCTGGGCCTCCATACCTCCGGCGACATCTGGGCCTCCACCCCTCCGGCGACGTCTAGGCCTCCCTCCCTCCACGACGTCCTGGCCTGCCTTCCTCCAACGATGCTGTGGCCTCCACCCGGCTACTGGCCGTACTTAAAGGCAGAATCTCTGACCTATTTGACCTCTCCTCCTTCCACAAAGTGGACCTTTGACCAGCCCAATGCCTGCCCTCAGCCAGGCCTCGGTTTTCTCACCACCTCACTGAAGGGTGCTGCTCAGCGCCGAGCTTACGGCTCGCATCCCGCCGTGGCAACTAGGCTCATACAGCAGTGCCTGGTCTCCAGTCGTCTTGGATCCCCTTGCCACTGGACCAAGATCTTACTCTGCTAAGCCCGCATGGTAGCCAATGTGCAATGGCCACCCCACGTTAAAAGAACTCACGCACAGACATCTTCTGGCCGAGGTCCAACACAAAACCCGTGATCTAAAGAATAGATGGGGGTGGAGAAAGCACAGGAGATACAGCCATGATGTGCGAGGATTCTTCACTGCAGTCAAGTCCATCTATGGCCCGAAGCTCCACCCCACTGCTAGCCAAGAACAGGGAGACACACATCAAGGACCCCGACTCGCTGGAAGAAGCACTTTGAAGATCTCCTTAATTGAGACTCTGCCTTTGACACGAGTGTCCTCAACTCCATCCCGCAGCATGCTACCCTCCACAATCTAAGCAAAACCCTAGCCCTGCACAAGATAGAAAAGGCCATCCGTCAGCTCAAGAACAAGGCATCGGGAGCAGATGGAATCCCCGCTGAGGCACGAAAGTATGGCGAAGAAGCACTATTGGCATGATCTCATCTCTCATCTGGAAGGAGGAGAGCATGCCGGGAGATTTCAGCGATGCAGTAATCGTTTCTGCTGCCCCCAAAAGTTTGTCCTCATTCTCCGCCTGCTCCATGACGACATGCAAGCCATGATCCTGACCAACGGATCCACCACAGACTCAATCCACATCTGGATCGGGGTCAAGCAAGGCTGCGTCATCGCGCCAACCCTTTTCTCGATCTTCCTTGTTGCAATGCTCCACCTCGTACTCAACAAGCTCCCCACTGGTGTAGAACTAAACTATGGAACCCGTGGGAACCTGTTCAACCTTCATTGCCTCCAGGCCAGATCCAAAACCGTTTCAACCTCTGTCGTCGAACTACAGTATGCGGACGACGCTTGTGTCTGCGCACATTCAGAGACTGAACTCCAAGCCATTGTCAACATCTTCACCGAGGCGTACGAAAGCATGGGCCTTCACTAAACATTCGTAAGACAAAGGTCCTCCACCAACCTGACCCCCGTCACACAGCACTACCCCCCCAGTCATCAAGATCCACGGCACGGCCTTGGACAACATGGACCACTTTCCATACCTCGGAAGCCTATTATCAGCAAGGGCAGACATCGACAACGAGGTTCAACACCGCCTCCAGCGCGCCACGCAGCCTTTGGTCGCCTGAGGAAGAGAGTGTTCGAAGATCAGGCCCCAAATCTGGCACTAAGCTTTATGGGCTGTGGTGATACCCGCCCTCCTGTATGGCTCAGAGACATGGACCATATACAGTAGATACCTCAAATCGCTGGAGAAATACCACCAACGGTGTCTCCTCAAGATCTTGCAAATCCCCTGGGAGGATAGACGCACCAACGTCAATGTTCTCGATCAGGTCAACATTCCCAGCATTGAAGCACTGATCACACTTGCCCAGCTCCGTTGTGCAGGCCACATTGTTCGCATGCCCAACGCAAGACTCCCAAAGCAAGCATTCTACTTGGAATTCTTACACGGCAAGCGAGCCCCAGGTAGGCAGAGGAAACATTTCAAGGACACCCTCAAAGCCTCGTTGATAAAGTGCAACAACCCCACCGACACCTGGGAGTCTCTGGCCAAAGACCGCCCTAAGTGGAGGATGAGCATCCGGGAGGGCGCTGAGCACCTCGAGTCTCGTTGCCGAGAGCATGCAGAAAGCAGATTTGAGGGCCTGATCTTCGAACACTCTCTTCCTCAGGTGACCAAAGGCTGCGTGGCGCGCTGGAGGCGGTGTTGAACCTCGTTGTCGATGTCTGCCCTTGCTGATAATAGGCTTCTGAGGTATGGAAAGTGGTCCACGTTGTCCAAGGCCGTGCCGTGGATCTTGATGACTGAGGGGGGTAGTGCTGTATGACGGGGGTCAGGTTGGTGGAGGACCTTTGTCTTACGAATGTTTAGTGAAGGCCCTTGCTTTCGTACGCCTCGGTGTACTGTAATTTACGTATTGGACTGTTCAGTCACCTGAGAACTCAGTTTTAGAGTGGAAGCAAGTCTTCCTCGATTTCGAGGGACTGCCTATGATGTCGGTGGTCAGATGGGGTTGTGAGGAAGTGCATAGACAGAGAGGAATGAGTGCATCTGCAAGGTACATTGATGTGAGGAGTGATGTGCAGAAGTAGACTTGGGAAAAGCAGAGTGAGGAGGCTGAGGTGACACGCACATCAGGATGTAGTTGAATGTGCCGTTTTACCCACCTTTCCTGCACTCACCAGGTCATTAAATCGCTTTCTGCATTGTATCCAGGAGCATGGCACCACACTCCTGCTGCTCACCACCTCTGCTATCTCCAGCAATACCTTCTTCGCCAGTTAGGTTGGCTTCTTCCTCCCATCAGCAGAGAATAAAATCTCCCTGCAGGCCCTTGCATCTTCCAGCAGGAGACCCGGGGAGACATCCCTAAAGCGAGTGGCAGCGTTTGAACATTGAAACTCCATTGTATACAGCTAGCTATCTTTCTGCTACCTCCACTATACTTCAAATGGTATCTTTGCAATGTTCCTTTAAATAGACCCATGCCTGTCTTCATCACACCTGTTTGTGTTAATTGATCAAGAAACCTAGATGTCAGATGAAACACAAAAAGGTAGTATGCAGGTACAGCAAGTAGTCAGGAAGGCAAATGGAATTTTGGTCTTTATTGCAAGGCGGATAGAGTATAAAAGCAGAGAAGTTCTGCTGCAACTATACAGGATATTGGTGAGGCTACACCTAGAGTACTGCATACAGTTTTGGTCTCCGTATTTAAGGAAGGATATAATTGCATTGGAGGCTGTTCAGAGAAGGTCCACTAGGTTGATTCCGGAGATGAAGGGGTTGACTTATGAAGATAGGTTGAGTAGGTTGGGCCTATACTCATTGGAGTTCAGAAGGATGAGAGGTGATCTTATTGAAACATATAAGATAATGCATCCACCTTGTCGAACCCCCTCAGAGAGGATATTTCCACTCATAGGCGAAACTAAAACTAGGGGACATAGTCTCAGAATAAGGGGCCGCCCATTTAAAACTGAGATGAGGAGGAATTTCTTCTCTGAGTGTTGTAAATCTGTGCAATTCTCTGGCCTAGAGAGCTGTGGAGGCTGGGTCATTGAATATATTTAAAGCGGTGTTAGACAGATTTTTGAGCGATAAGAGAGTAAAGGGTTATGGGGAGCAGGCAGGGAAGTGGAACTGAGTCCATGATCAGATCAGCCATGATCTTATTAAATGGTGGAGCAAGCTCGAGGGGCCAGGTGGCCTATTCCTGCTCCTATTTTTTATGTTCTTTATGTTCTTAAATGCAGTGGCTGAGTTTAAAAGCCACGAACAGAGTTTCTGCAGCTACTTCTGGGTTTCCCACACAGTACCAGACACCCTTGCTCCCATCGTGTTGCCAGGTAAATATCACAGCCTGCTTGGCTATTTGTAAAAAGAAAAGACAGTTTAACATCCTTGGGTGTGTAGTCCTTTATTCCAGCATTTTTTGTATTTTGTTTTAGATTTTTTTTCACTTTTAAATATAATTTATTCATTTATATCTGAACATTAAAAATTCAAGCAATTTTAAGTTTTTTGTTTCGGCTGTCCAGGAGCAGGAGAAATGTTAAATAATGTATAGTATCCTTGGCAAATTATTGAATTAAAATGGTAAAATGCTTGTGCTGTACATTCAAATCCATCACTGGTCACCTTTTAGTCGGTCACTAACAACTGTCTGCAAAAAAGGTTACTAGCTCATAAGGTTACACGTGATAACAGGATAGAATTGTCATCTAGATATGTATTGATCATAATTAGCAATGCTGCATCTTGGACTAATGTCAGTGCTTTTAGTGAATTATTAAGGAAGGATTATCTTGCAATATTGGTTTGACTGTGGACTCCTTTTCACTAATTGTTTTTGCAGATTCAGTTTTGATGGCATTGATGCAGACAGCGAAGGAGAGGAGGTTTCAGATAGATCTCAGGGCTCATGTCCTCCAAGGTCTCCAAACTCGGTTGCATTATTTGCCAGTAGTGGAGATGAACTGGACTCTTTTGAAACTCACCAAGAAACGGAGATAAACGCCAGGGGATCTGAATCCATGTCTTCATCTGGCAACTTATTGCCAAAGGTACTAGGTTGAATGCTATTATGCTATTAGTTCGGAGGTAAACCAATATCATTGTTTAATCTGGGCAACCTCGAAAGTAAACATCCCAATGAAATAAATTCTCTACTCAAGCTGGCATATAACATGTTATTGGCAACTTTAGAAAAAAGCTTTTGAGGTTAAATAATGCTGATTTCCTTCTGGAAATATGTAATACATGAAATAATTCATAAATTTTTAAAACTGGTAGTTGATCAAAACAGGAAGCGTTACTTGACACGAAAATTATTTGTACGCACATGTGTTTGCCTTTATTGTGTTTTGCATGATTGTGGCATTTTTAGACAAGAGAGCTGACCCAAAGTCAAACAGTTAACTAACAGACTTCAAAACTGTTGTTGCTCATGTATTTCCACCTTGTATTATTTTACTCTACCGATTTCAACCTGGCAAGGAAAACTGATAGGAAAAGAATATTTCAGTAGAGTGGCTGGGTCTGGGCCCCTAAGATTCATGAATGTATTAAAAAAAAATACAATTACCAAGCTGGAAAACATGTAACTCTCCCATATTTTCTTTTTTCCTTGGTGATAATAGTCATTTTGCAAATAGGGTGCTGTGGTACCCTCATTTAGTGTTAACCAGTGTTCCCTTTAAGCTGCACGGCAGCACAGCCGGTCAGCCAGATTTTAAATAGATAAACCGCGCATGTGCGGAATCTTGAATGGCCCATGCAGTTCGATAGAGGCCACGCGGGCTTAAAATAAATTAGAGGGAACTCGAGGCCTCCTCCTCTTGCACAACGGAGCGCGTTCACGTCGGGATGTCCGTAGGAGTCACATGGGCCTGGACACTCAATCACAGGTAAGTATTTTTTCATTCATAGTAATAGGAATTTCGTAAATCCGAATCTCCTATTACTATGAATGAGAAACACCCCCAAACACACAAAAACTACATAAAACATAAAAAAAACTCCCATAAATACACTAATACAAATTAAAATGGTTAGAAATGTTTTTTAAAGAAAAAGCATTTGCCGATTTAAAAAAAAAAGTTTTAATTATGGTTAAAAATAAATGTAACGTATTGGGCAGGGTTTTAAAAATGTATTCTTTTATTTATATTTTTGTACGTTTTTTAACTCTTACGCCTGTAAAAGTAGGCTATGCGTCTGCTTTTATCAGGCGCAAGAGTTTTGAGGACATTTGCTGGGAAGATGTACGTAAATACCACAATCTTACCCGTGCAAATGTCCTCGCTCCTAATATGCGGGAGATCTGTCAAGCCAGAAACTTGACAGATCGGAAAAGCCGGTTTTCAGCGCATGCACATTGCACACTGAAAACCGGATTTTTCGATGCCTTCCCGGGTCCGTGGACACTCAGTACGGACCCAGGAGGCAGGAATCTCTGGACCAATGTAACAAAATGATGATCACATGGATGTTCCTGCTCCCCTTAACTCTTGTGCTTTTAAAAGAAAATGGCCCGGATTTTGTGGTTAAAAATAATGGTGAGGCTATCAGTGCTCACCGTTATTAAAATGTAATTCAGACTGCAATTTCCAGCCACCACACATGTGCAGTTAAACATGGAAATCTGGAAATTGCTATCGGAGATGCCCTTCTCCTCCAGAAGCTTTGCAATAAATAACAGTATCTTGCTGAGAGACTCTGCATTGAAACATGTGGAATGGCGTGAAGTTGCTGTATTTGCGTAATAGATACGCACTAAACTTGCCAGAGAAAATTAGAGCTTGCCCATTCCAGTGTAAGTTAATTTTCAACGTGATAAGTCTTAATAACTGCCAAACAACCTCTGCACTGAAAATTAACTTCTACAAATATGGAGCCTCATTCCTTCAGATTTTAATTATTGTGGAGATTTAAAAGTAATAAAAACAATTTAAATACAATTTTTAATAAACTGTTTCTTTCTATCTCTTTTATCTCTCTTAATCCCATCTTTCTTTCCCTCTTTTCCTTTCTGTACATGATTTGGCATAGAATTAAATATTCTAACTTACACTTCCTGGTTCAGACTCTGCACTGCTCAGTAACAATTCTTCAATCTGATTGGTTAAAGACATACATCGTTGCTTGTCCTGTTCACATAGGTCCCAGATCCCCTGTAGAGGGCACTGCATGGAAATGGCTTTCTAATCGCAATAAGTTCCAGTGCAAAAGCCCATAGAAAGCCTGTGGGCAAGTGTAAGTGTAAAGAAATACTATTGCCGTTTGTTCGCCGCTGACCGCACAATCAGGCTCGATATTTTTTTTTCAAGAGGTAGTTAAATACAAATAAGGTTTTTCAATATATTATTAGAAATTAGCCCTAATTTTGCATGCTCCCATCCATGACCATGTTCACATAAAATCCCATGGATTTTTGCATGATTTTGACTCAATTGGCTCCATATAGCATCACAGCCCATGGAAAGCATTCTCTATCGGATTGGTTTGCATGGGTAGTTTACAAAGGACACACAGAATTTATTAACTTGTAGATTATATCATTTTGCTCACCTTAAATCAACAATCCTTCTCTGTATAGGATCTTGGTGTAAAATGTTATTAAGGCACATTTATTTCTTGATTTGAGATGAGAATAATATTTATTTGCATAAGGTAATGCAATTTATATGACAAGCCACTTAATTGGTCATGGCAACATAGTATTTACAAAACCTGCTTAAAATCGCTTATGTCGTGCCACCCTTTTGCACATTTTGGGGAAAATCATTGAGTTCAATTCAGTGCAACTGAAAGCTGGGTGATTATTTTTACATCTGAAATAGAAATGTCTTGTAGTAGAATCCAGAATATTCCATTTGATGCAGTTTCCCTTTGTCCTCTAAAGGAGTCTGAAGACACTGGGATTCGGCTGAGATCATACTCCCTTTCCTCGCCTAAAGTCTCACAAAGCAAATCCCGATTCATACGGGATTTTAGTGTGTTTGAATCCACCAGTGAAGGTTAGTGCAAATAAAATCTGAGCAATAATATATTAGAAGATTGAAATATTGATATTGCTTAAAAAAATCTATTGTGCAATGTTTGCCGAAACATTACATCATCATTGTGTCTTCATCTGCAAAACTTCTCCATTTTACATCCATCATTTTACAATTAACAAATTTCATCTAAAAATGCTTAGTGACTCAAAGCTGAAGTACAAATCTATCTTAATGTTAGATAATTAGTTGCATTATAGTACTGTTTGGGTGAGCAGCTTGTTTTCTAAAGCACATTGTGAACACATTACTAGCAGTTTTGGCTTAACAATGTGATGTTAGGTAGTCAAGTATCTGAGTGACTACAGCACTGGAGTACTACCTAGATTTGTCAGGAACTGAGACTCAAAGGATTGACCGGCTGTCAGGTTCTTTGCATTAGGAAAAGGAACATCATCTTCCATCTTATGAACTAATCTCATATTTAAAGGGGAGAAGTGGGAGGGGAGGGGAAATGGATATTTATGACTCATGAATCTACTGATATCCTCCTGTCAGCTGATTGTGAAAAGGGTGTTTGTTCAAAGCATGTGACCTTCCCCCACAGGATGTTACATGGGCAAGAGGCCAGTGAGAATCTAGAAATAAGCAATTAGTGCATTTACTTCCTTCATCAATGAACTTCACCTTGCACAAACATTACCAATATTTGTATTTATTGGTCCTGAATTTACGATGTAGCAGATCACTGACATCTGACTGAAATCCACACTTAACTCGTGTGAACCCCCCTTTGAAAAGTTGTTTTTAAACGCTGCAGAGTTGTGCGCAGTGTAGTGGCCCACTGATCTCAGGGGCACACCATTGTGTGTATGCGAACCTGAGATCATGTGGGGTGGTGCTCCTGTCACTTCCTGGCTCTTAGCCAATCAAGGAACAGAGGAGATTGTTGATTTGCCCACAACTCATTTTAAGTAATTTAGCATCCATAAATTCTATTTTATTAATAAATTATGATCATTGCAATAGTAGTTAATACACAAACCAATATTATAATCCACAAACCTATAATTACAGTCTTATAGTTGTATTGAATTTGTTTCTCTTCTATTAGACTAACTAATGTCTGATTAATTTAAATAATCTAAAATCGTGAGTTTAAATATCTGATAACATGAAGAAATCATGAAAGTGAATTAAATTCTCTCTAAATAGAAGTTGGGAAATAATAAAACCGAAACTACAAAAGGCTTTTGGGCAGCAAACAAAGTGACATAAATAGCCCCTGTTTTCAAACTCGAACAAATGAAAGTTTTTTTCAAAGTTTGTATCCACTCAGACACCAACCAGTGCCTCACTGTAGCATAAACTAATACAATTTTCTTATTCCCCTCCCCTTACGCTGTGCAACAGGCTCCTGCACATGTTTGCACCAGACATTAACATTCTCAGGGTCATTAATGTGCAGTAGGTGGGTAATTAGCCCAATTTTAGATTTGAATAGGTCGGTGAAACGTGCAGCGAAGCCAATGCGCAGTCAGAACTTAACTTCACAAGTTTGGGATTTAGCGCGTATGGCAATCCTGAACTTGCGATCAGTTTCAAAGGTGGTAGGACGGCGTACTTTGAGAGTACTCCGTCATACCAACCGTGAATTCAAGGCCAATAGTTATGAAATTGACAGTAGCCGGACTTGTGATACCTTCGTACCAGATATGAATAATTACAAAACAAATTTCTAATGAGAAGTAGTCTAAGTTAGACTATTTTGGATTTATTTACTAATTATATTGGAGTTGACTGTTGTCATCATGTGATAGGTGTAGCGCGTGCTTTTGTCTCTCAATACCTGTAACGTGCACATAGTGAGGCCTCTTCATAAGGTATTGCCAGGAATGCTACTAAAACAGATAAAAGATTAAATTGAATACATTTAAAAAGCAGTTCAAATATACTAGAAAGCAGTAACACAATCCTATTCAAAAAATGTGCATAAACCATTCTAAGATCATGTATGATCTGTAGTGGCTGTTCCTTTGTAATTCCCTCTTGCCTATCCATTATTTTATATTGATAGATGGTATATTGCAGATCTAGGGCATTTGACATATCAGTGACTGAACACCCACATAGATGTTTTTTTTGTTCTTTATGATGAGTCTGCCCCTGCTCTGTAGATGGTGCTTTCAGCAGTGGACGATCCCTTCTTCAAGCGCTCTCACTGTCTAAATCAGTCTCTCTGCTACACCATAGTAGTAAGTACCACTCATAATCAGATAATGCTGTCACAATTCTGCATGAAATGGTGTCTGCTACTCTTTCATGTCCTTGTGCCTTGTTGCTAAATTGCCAGTATTAATTTTAACAAATATTGCTTGGGTTGGAGTCAAAATAACTGAGTGCAATGTGGCTTTAAATTTTCTTTTTGTTGTGTTGTCATTTTTTTTTATTTTAAAGCTTGATGCTTGCTTATACTTGATTATTTATGTGTAAACTAACAATTAGAGAACCCTTGTAAATAATAATTGAGATCCCTCTTCATAACTGTATGGTGGTTAAAGTGAGTTTCACTGAAAATCGACACTCCAGCCCACATAACTTGTAGACTTTCTTAGCCATGTGACGAGCACAACATGAATAAGATGAGGAAGGTTGTGCAGCCCATTTTAGCTCATCTATTCAAAAGAGAAATACCAACAGTGTCCCTATCCTCCCCCATCACATCGTCTAATAGGCTCTTGAATAAATGTTTTTATCAGCATTGCTCTTCCTGGAAGTCCATTAAATCTATACCAAGGATTCATTGTTCTTTGTGTGAAATATCCTGAATTTTCCTTTCACTAGTTTGAGCCTATGCTGCCTTGTCCTACTGCCTTGGTTTATCTTGAATTAATTGCACTGGCCCAACAGTCTCTTTACTGCTGAATATCTTTAATACTTCTCTAAGGTCCCGCAATAGGTGTCCTCTTTAAGGCTAAAGAGCCCTAGATTCTCTCATCTTCCCTCTTTGCTCAGTCCTTTGATACTGGGGATCAACCCTGTGACTTATGGTTCATTGCCTCCAGAGCTTGAATGTTTCCCTTGTGTCTTGATAACCAAAACTAGATGCAGTATTACGAGAACATTATAGATACTAGGGCATGAATGCATGCCTTCTAACCTACAATTTAAGGAGAATAATTGGTTCAGTCTCTCTGCTCAAGTGTAACAAAGGGAACGGCAAGTTTGGTTAATAAGCTTTCATGCATTTCCAAATTATATTTCAACAATTTCCATTATGAGAAATGTTGTGTTGTTATCTAGCATGTTTTCTGTAGCATCTAATTCTTTTTCATAATATTGATAAAAGTTTGTTACTCTGTTATTACTGATTGACTGCTATGTTGTTTATAGGATCTTTATTAAGATACAATCAATCATTATGATGGCAAAGGGTGCTGGCCCATCAAGTGGTGTTAGTGCGGTGGGTTGCGGGCTTGACATCCCACTCCACTAGATTGCTGATCTCAATCATGCTGCTTGCAGACAGCTGCTAAGCAGAAACCAGAGCCTTAATTTTAACTGTCCCCACCGGCCGGGGGATGGGATGGGGTGGGGAAGAGTTCAAATAATGTGAGTCACTTACCCCTCTTGTCCAGCTGCCTTCCTACACTGTCCCAATATTAACGTGCTGTTTTGAGCAAGTGAACAGGAAGGAAGTGGTGTCCTACTTTAAATATGCAGATCAGGTCTGATGATGTCATTAGAACCCAATTTGCAGTTTCAACCTGTGACCTGAACAAAGGAATGATGTCGGCTCCCTCATCAAGCAAATCTGCCGCAGGCCGGATCATTGGCCAAAAGAAGCCCAGAAGATAAGATTTAAAGTTTTATTTTAGGTTTTCTTTGGTGCTAGGAGGGGCTGGAGTGCTCCTCCTGGCCTCGCAAGGAGGCCTTGGGCTTCCCTTGTGCCGGACTACCCCCATCCTGATCTTTGTCAGACCTTCCCCCCTGCATCCTCCCCTCCCATTCAAAGTCGTGGCCAGAGCCTTCTACTGTCTCCCGATCCCTGCCGACAGCCTTCCACCCCCACTAACTGCTGGGGACCATTCATACAGCGCTGTGGCTTTCTGCTGCCAGATGCACACTCCGTCCACTGGCCAGGTAGTCAATCTGGCCGGTTGTCGGGGGTGACTCTGCATAGATTTATTTAATTAACTCCCATCCGTTCAGATCGGCAGGGCATCCGCTTCTATGGATTTTCCAGGTTCATTTCCCACACCCTTCCGTGCCCCCCATGAAAATCATGGCCCCATGTGTCTCCTCACGTGAAGAGGAAGAAAGAATCACTGGATTCCACACACATCCTGATGGCAAAAGGGTAACGTAGATGCCAAGGAGCAGATTATTTATCTGTTTGTCTGTACTCTCTGCTGTGGGCGGTGCTTACTGCAGAGAACAGAAGGGGATGAAAAAGACGCAATCAATACTCTGTAGATCTTGAAATTTTAATATGTTATCTATTTGGTGCTCAGGAAGAGTTGTTGTTGCAGAACCTCATAAAATAAACATTAGCTCTAAACCACATTTACATCTGGTAAAAATAAATGTAAATTTCTATCATTTAATTTGAACAACATTTTCTTGATAATGTAAAACTCTTAACTTTGTTACACAACTCACAGTCTACTTCTGGTTACTTGATAACACCTTCACTGTTTATCTACTAGGAAACAATTTCCTCCTTGTAGTGTGGAAATGCATTGAAATTACTATCTCAGGACTTCCTGCAAGACCAGCAAGTAACATGGTCTGCATTAATCCATCAGCAGTAGTATTGAGCTGGAAACTACTTTCTGACTCTAAATAGGATCTAATTAGAAACATCATAATTTTCTGAATCCTTCCAAATCTGATCAGTTTGGATTTCTGAAGTCCTTTCTGTCCATCCCAGGTAAGTACAGTGGCATATGCTTCTCTAAGACTCGTGAGATGAAAGTCTCCTGTGAATATAAAGATACTTGCTGCAATAGATTTGGGTGGTCCCAATCCATTTCTTATTAGATATGGCCCACAGCACAATTTGGCATTGGTTATGAATCTCACTCAGAGAGGCCAAGAATGCCTTACTGCAGGAAATACTGTTGCAGTAGAAGGTGCTCTTCTGGGGCTGAAATGTCATTTTGGAGCAGAATAGAGGGAGGTTTACTCTTGCTGCTGAGACTTTTGTGCCAAACATGGAAACAAGTTCAATTTCCAAGGACAAACAATCCTCACCTTGATAAGCATAATATTCACCATAAAAGGCTCAATGCCAATGTTTGAATTTGGGCATACATGTTCAATTTCAAACTTCTAATGAAGACTTGTGCTGTCTAGTAAGAAGCTTCTTTCAAAATAATCTCATAAGCAGTAGTTTTAAAGAAAGTCAGTTACCTGAAGGTAAGTTTATTTTTCTACTTTTTCTGTTGTAAACTTTTCTATATTGCTTTATTTCAGAACAGCGAACCATCAACCTACCTGAGCACCCGAAAGAGAAACGGTAAAGTATAACACTCAACAACATCGGTCTTGCTGGGATACACTAATTGAACTAGACATCCACAAAAGCATGACTAAACCAACAGGGTTAACCAGACAGATAACAAACTGCCTCCGGAGATATTCATAATCCCGATTGTAGTAGCCACAGGATTTTTGCAAAATGGAGAAAGTGTGCCCCTGGAGCAGCCCATACTACATTTTGCACTGGCCTTGATCAGTTTCTGTTTTGTACATCCCTATGTGAACATGTTGACATAAGCATGTACAGAGTATTCACTTACATGCATACCTGTATATGTGTATACACACACATACACATGCAAGAACAGTGGTAACGATCATGGGCTCTATTGCTTACTACTTTAATTCTAGTACAAAGTTTAGTGCTATTTATCGACATGTGTAAACATAGTTACACAAGCTTCTTAACAAGTAGTAGATATTCACAACATTCCTTCACTTGTATTGGAAGTGAAAAAAAGCATAAATACACAAAAACCTGAATCGGAAATTCAAATGTTGAAGGCACAAAGTTGATGGCACATTTCCAGGGAGGTCTGGAGGCATGCTCCCCTGAAAATTGAAAATTTCATCCTAAAAATGATCCCTCCTGGTTAATTTCAAGAACTTTTATAACTCTCAAATTTTAAAAAGGAAATGCAAAATGACATTTGTATTTCAACAGACCAGCCAGGTTAACCCAAAAGCTACTTCAGTGGTCTTTTCCAGCCAACCATTAACCCTCACAAATAGCTGCCCCAGTCCCTAAAGGCATTCAACCTCCTCTTGACCCAATTCAGAAATACTACACCCCATTGCTTTCCCCAAACTTTCACAGGAACCCTCCCTTCTCCATTCTTCCCAGTTCATACTAGCAATCTTTTCCCCCTCTCTCTCATCAATTCAATATTATTCTCTCCCTCCAACCTAGTTAAACAGGTACTCCCCTTCAACTCTTCCCATTCAAGCCAGTACGCTACCCTCCCCCTAGAATTGATGTTTGCACTCCAGCTCTCTTCCACGCCCCCCAACTCTGTTCCAGTTTCTCCCTTCTTTTCCCTTCAAAGTATAATTCCCAGATTTTGCCCCTTTCCTTCTTGTCTTGCTTACCGTACATTCCCCCTTCCCTCTATTGTCATCCATTTATCTCTCTTTTGTTGCCATCAGTTTTTACATTTCTTCTTTTCATTCCCATCCAATCCCCATCCTCTCTCCATGCACTCCCCCCTCCCATTTCCCCCCACCCCCGCCGCCTCCAATTGCCTCTCGATCCATTTTTACCGTGCCAAGCATTCTGCCCCTCTCCTCTCCTTGAATCCTGCCTCATCCCTTTACATTGTACATCCTTTCCCTCCCCTTGGCATCCATTTCCACATGCCTGTTCCTATGAGACTTTGGCAGTTCGTACACTGGACTAGCCTCGCTGTTTCTCTTTGTGTCGTTTCCAACACTAATGGCTTGAGGCAGGAACTCCTATCCTTGTGAGTGTTTGGAATTGGCAAATAGGGATATTAACATGAAGTGTCACAAAGAGGGAGTAGGCCTGCCTGCTCTGGAAGGAAGACCTCGGATCCAGTTGCGATGATATGCCAATAAATGCCGACATGGTGACTGGGCCCCCAAAACAGTTGGGGTAAATGCATTTCTGCAGATCTCAACTGTGCTAAGACTTTTTTATTATTACTACTCAGTCAGGAAGGGAGAGTTGTTTAATGTGGAGCTCTCTGCACCTGTTCACACCATGGCGGGTCAATATACTGCACACAAGTCTGTGACACTAATGTTCTAGTGCCAATGCTGGGAGTGAATGATCTTCAACAGGTGCTAGCCCAATTGATGCCTCTTCCTGCTACTTGCACTATTTGCCCTGTACAAAACGGGGCTCATGATACTTTGCAGAAAACCATAAGCAACCCTATAGGAGTCAGTGGTTGTCAGCTGGCTTCAAGAATACAAAGCATGAAAAGGCCTCTCAGCCCATGAAATCCACTCCTTCCACAGAATTTGCTCAATTTGTTTTTTCATGGATGAAACCAAATTTACTTAATCCCATGAGAACTCTGCTACTCATATCACAACTAAGACCCACTCACCCATCACCCCTGTGCTCGCTGACCTACATTGGTCTGGTAATGCCTCGATTTTAAAATGTTCATCCTGATCTCCAAATCTCTCTCTGGCCTTGCCTCCTCTCTATCTTTGTAACCTCCTCCACCCTTACAATTCTCTGAGATCTCTGCGCTCCTCCTATTCTAGCCTCTTGGAAATCCTTTATTTCCTTTGCTCCACCATTGGCAGCTGTGCCTTCAGCTGCCTGGGCCCGAAGCTCTGGAATTCCCTCCCTAAACCTCTCTGCCTCTCTACCTTGCTCCTCCTTTAAGTCGCTCCTTAAAACCTACCTCTTTGACAAAGCTTTTGGTCACCTGCCCTAATGTGTCTGTGGCTCAGTGTCAAATTCTGTCTGATAATGCTCCTATGAAGTGCCTTAGGATATTTTACTATAGCAAGTTGTTATTGTTGTCAGATAACCAAATTTGCATTCCATATTCTAAACAGGTTTCCAGGCTTTATTATGATTTCTTGGAATATGAGTCATTAAATCAGCTGTGAGCAAGTACTAGCTTTTTCTGGTCAAAAGTAAAATTGAGTGTTCAGAATCAAAAAACTTTGAGTTTAATTGTGTATCACCAGCAAAACAATTTTGGAAGGAACAAACAAAACAATTTAAGTAAATCAACTCTGATAACCCTCTTCATAAATGTTAATGCTAAAAGAAGTTGACATACTATTAGCTGCATCTCAGCACCTACTCCCCATGGAATTTCATTTGAGTTTCAAGGTGCACACAATGCCAATGTTGTGCTTTGGTACAATGTGCCTTGAAACAGAGAAAGCGGCTTCATCTGTCTACCCAGATCACAGTATGTCAACATTAATGTTTCCAGGTTTTTTTTAGTTCAACCCTAGTCTTCAAATTCATCTTCTGGCGGAGGAGAGTAATTATAAGTAGTAATCAGGTTTAACTATATAATTAATAATAAAAGCAGAAAATGCTAGAAGTACTCAGCAGGTCAGGCAGCATCTGTGGAAAAAGAAACAGAGTAACAGTTCAGGTCAATGACCCTTCCTCAGAACAGAAAAAGTTGGAGATGTAACAGGTTTTTAAGCAAGTGTAGGGGCAGGGAGAGGAAGGAGGGGAGGAAAAAACAAAAGGGAAGGTCTGTGATAGGATGGAAGGCAGAAGAGATTAAGAGACAAAAGGGGTGATGGTGCATAGTAAAAGGAGATGGTGATGGAACAAGTTAAGAAATAGAATCTGAGTCTAGATAGGGTGTGAATGGAAATGGCAGAACCATCAACAGCGGCCATGGGAAAGAGAAAAAGAAGTAAAATAGGGGCAGAGGTTATGGTTTGAAATTGTTGAACTCATTGTTGAATCCGGAAGGCTGTAAAGTGCCTAATCGAAAGATGAGGTGCTGTTTCTCGAGATTACATTGAGCTTTGTTGGAATAGTGTAAGAGGCCGAAGAGATCAGAGTGAGAGTGGAGTGTAGAATTAAAGTGACAGGCGACTGGAAGCTCGAGGTCACGCTTACGGACTGAACGGAGGTGTTCTGCAAAGCGATCACCCAATTTGCGTTTGGTCTCCCCAATATAGAGGAGACCACATTGTGAATAGTGAATACAGTTATACTAAATTGAAAGAAGTACAAGTAAATCGCTGTTTCACCTGGAAGGAGTGTTTGGGGCCCTGGACAGCGGGAAGGGAGGGGATAAAAGTCAGTTGGTTGCATCTCCTGCACTTGCACGGGAAGGTGTCGTGGGAAGGGGAGGGGCTGGTGGGGGTGATTGAGGAGTGGACCAGGGTGTCACAGAGGGAGCAGTCCCTTCAGAATGCTGAAAGGGAAGTGGAGGGGAAGATGTGTTTGGTGGTGGGATCATGCTGGAGGTGGCGGAAATGGCGGAGGATGATGTGTTGAACATGGAAGACTGGTGGGGTGAAATGTGAGGACAAGGAGAAGCCTATTGTGGTTCTGGGAGGGAGGGGGAACGGATGAGCGCACAAGTGCGAGAAATAGAATGGACACGGTCGAGAGCCATGCCAACCACGGTAGAGGGGCGTCCTCGGTTGAGGAAAAGGGAAGACATATCGGAAGCACTAGTATGGAGCATGGCGTCATCAAAACAGATGTGACGGAGACAGAGAAACTGGGAGAATGGAAGTGGGGTGAGAGGAAGTGTAGTTCAGGTAGCTGTGAGAGTCAGTGGACTTAGAATGTGTGTCAATAGCCTATCCCCAGAAATGGAGACAGAGAAGTCGAGGAACTATATAATTTGAAGGCTGCATAACAAGTATGGCCATACTAATGAGACGTGCAGTTTAAATACTCTGATTATAGCCAAATACCCTTCAGATATATCCAAATACTTAATTAGCTGTGTTGAACACAGCTTCTCATTGATTGCTTACTTTTACTGAATGATTAATAATCCAATTTGAATCTTTTTCCATTCCACTTTTGCTAATGCATACCCATTCAATAGTTCCCTTTAGAATGTTAGAATCTTATTTTTCTCATGTTAAATGCTGCCAGAAAAGAATCTGCAGTCTGTTAGGCCAGTCCCAAAAATTTGATAGCTCGCAATCACGCACTATCTCAAATATTCATCTAATTTTCCCATAATATTTTCCACTATCTGTCTCTGCTGCCTCTACGGGAGATCCATTCCACATGTTCACCAACCTCTGAATAAAGTAGTTAAATCTATACTGCCTGCATCTCTCTTCTACTCTTGAGCCTGTATTCCTGGTCCGAAAGTTTGTGCTTCAAAGCTCAGTTGCCTTGAATGAGATTTCAGTTTGGTTGACCTTCTCTGCACTGTTCCAGTGCCTGGATATCCTTGCTATAGTATGGTGAGCAGAATTGTACAAAGTAACTTGGGAGTGGCTTTACCAGTGTTTGTTGTACATATCGGTCAGGCAGAGTCAGCATGGATTTATGAAGGGGAAGTCATGTTTGACAAATTTGCTGGAGTTCTTTGAGGATGTAATGAACAGGGTGGATAAAGAGGAATCAGTGGATGTGGTGTATTTAGACTTCCAGAAGGCATTTGGCAAGGTGTCACATAGAAGGTTATTGTACAAGATAAAAGTTCACGGGGTTGGGGGTAATATATTAGCATGGATAGAGGATTGGCTAACGAACAGAAAACAGAGAGTCAGGATAAATGGTTCATTCTCGAGTTGGCAATCAGTAACTAGTGGGGTGCTGCAGGGATTAGTGCTGGGACCCCAACTATTTACAATCTATATTAACGACTTGGAAGAAAGGACCGAGTGTAACGTAGCCAAGTTTGTTGATGATACAAAGATGGGAGGAAAAGCAATGTGTGAGGAGGACACAAAAAATCTGCAAAAGGATGTACACAGGCTAAGTGAGTGGGCAAAAATTTGGCAGATGGAGTATAATGTAGGAAAGTGTGAGGTCATGCACTTTGGCAGAAAAAAATCAAAGAGCAAGTTATTATTTAAATGGAGAAAGATTGCAAAGTGCTGCAGTACAGCGTGACCTGGGGTACTTGTGCATGAAACACAAAAGGTTAGTATGCAGGTACAGCAAGTGATCAGGAAGGCCAATGGAATCTTGGCCTTTATTGCAAAGGGGATGGAGTATAAAAGCAGGGAAGTCTTGCTACAGTTATACAGGGTATTGGTCAGGCCACACCTAGAATACTGCGTGCAGTTTTGGTTTCCATATTTAAGAAAGGATATACTTTGGAGGCAGTTCAGAGAAGGTTCACTAGGTTGATTCCAGAGATGAGGGGGTTAATTTATGAGGAAAGGTTGAGTAGGTTGGGCCTCCACTCATTTAGAATTCAGAAGAATGAGAAGTGATCTTATTGAAACATATAAAATTATGAGGGGGCTTGACAAGGTGGATGCAGAGAGGATGTTTCCATTGATAGGGGAGATTAGAAATAGGGGGCATAGTCTTAGACTAAGGGGCTGCCCATTTAAAATTGAGATGAGGAGGAATTTCTTCTGAGGGTTGTAAATCTGTGGAATTTGCTGCCTCAGAGAGCTGTGGATACTGGGTCATTGAATAAATTTAAGACAGAGTTAGACAGTTTCTTAACCAATAAGGGAATAAGGGGTTATGGGGAGCGGGCAGCGAAGTAAACCTGAGTCCATGATCGGATCAGCCATGATCATATTAAATGGCGGAGCAGGCTCGAGGGGCTGTATGGCCTACTCCTGCTCCTATTTCTTATGTTCTTATGTATGTGAATATAGGTCTCGCAACAAACCTTGAGTAACGTTAATCAACACTTGATATTCAGCATAATAGGTAGCTATAAATGGTCAGTTAATCTATTTGCTGTAGAGGCTGGGTCATTGAATATATTTAAGGCGGAGATACACAGATTTTTGATAAAGGAATAAAGGGTTCTAGGGAGCGGGCAGGGAAGTAGAACTGAGTCCATGATCAGATCAGTCATGGACTTATTAAATGGCGGAGCAGGCTCGAGGGAACGGGTGGCCTACTCCTGCTCCTCTTATGTTCTTATTTAACTGAATTATCTAGGTTATTGGCCCAGATTTTGCGCTGGTAATGACGGCAAAACTGTCAGCGTTTGTTGTCATTACCCCTCTGAAACTGGCAGCAACTTCAGGATTTAGTGCATGTGCAGATAAAAGCGGAAATCCTGAAGTTGCGGTTACTCATTCCCTGCTCCGCCACATGCTGGGCTGTGGAACTCCCCAGAGCCAGCAATAAATTTAAATCACTCGAACTGACAAACCTCCCCTTTTACAACACCAACAGCAACTTGTATTTATATAGTGCCTTTAACGTAGTGAAACGTCCAAAGGCGCTTCACAGGAGTATTATGCGATAAAAATGTGACACCGAGCCGCCTAAGTAGAAATTAGCGCAGGTGACTAAAAGCTTGGTCAAAGAGATGTGTTTTAAAGAGCATCTTGAAGGAGGTAGAGAGGTTTAGGCAGGGCATTCCAGAGTTTGGGGCGGACACAACAGAAGGCACGGCCAACAATGGTTGAACGATGATGATCAGGGATGCTGAAGAGGGCAGAATTAGAGGAGCGCAGACATCTTGCAAGGGGTGGGGGTGGGGGGGGGTTGCTGTGCTGGAAAGATTACAGAGATAGGGAGGGGCGAGGCCATGGAGGGAAATCAGGATATTTTGAAATCGAGGCGTTGCTTAACTAGAAACCAATTTAGGTCAGCGAGCACAGGGGTGATGGGTGAGTGGAACTTGATGCGAGTTAGGACATGGACAGCCGAGTTTTGGATCACCTCTAGTTTACGTAGGGTAGAATATAGGAAACCAGCCAGGAGTGCATTGGAATAGTCTAGAGGTAACAAAGGCATGGATCAGGGCTTCAGCAGCAGATGAGCTGAGGTAAGGGCGGAGATGGGTGATGTTACGGAGGTGGAAATAGGCGGTCTTAATTACTCTGTGGATATGTAGTCGGAAGCTCATTTCATGGTCAAATATGATACCAAGATTGCGAACAGTCTGGTTCAGCCTCAGACAGGAGTTGGGGAGAGGGATGGAGTCAGTGTCTAGGTAATGGAAATGGAATATTGCTGTTTAACGCCCCCCTAAAATGTTAAGCTTTGTTGAAAGAGGTGTAACTGGGTTTTTAACAGTGTACTGACTGCTGAACAGCTGTTCTGGCACTGAAAAACTAATTTTATATTTATCGAATGTCTTTTTTTCCATTAATATGATTAAGTTTTATTATATTTCTTTAAAGTTTGTTTGTGATACCTTAATCCTATGTGTACATTCCTAATTATTTTGCTCTCTAATTTTTTTTAAGTAAATTATAATCTCTGTGCTTTACTTCCTGGTTTGCTGTCTATGAAAGATTGTTCAATGTGATTGCTGATGAAGACATCACTGTTGCTGGACACTGGTGATTCGCTTGATTCGGCCCCAGATTCAAATTAAGGTCGGGAGAGCTGAAATTGACCCCACAAAGATCGCTAGATCTTTGCGGGAAGCTTTCTTCAAGGTCAGTGGCGAGCGCCGTCTCCGCTGCTGACCGCAAATTCTGGGCCAACATGATCCAGTAAACCAATACCACTAACATGGAAATTTACTCTGAATTTCACAAAGGAGGTTTTATAAGTCTGCACAGGAGTTCTACCCCATGTTTGAAAACAAATTTCTGTTACAGATAATCTGTAGCAGTTATAAACAAGGTGATAATTGCATCATATGAATGTATTATTCCGCAGTTCTGTTTAATGCAGCACATTTCAGGAATTTATCATTTTCTGTAGGGAACTTAGTTTTCGCAAACGGTCGCAGTCAGCTGATGAGGAAGGCTGTTCGGAGCTAGCAGACTCGCTGCAGCATCTGACTTTGTCGGAGTTTCTTAAAGAGTATGTTTCAGTCCTCTAATAAATATATGTGTGTGTGAAGTAATGTCCATCTAACTTTAACCCCATTAAATAACACTTCTAACACTCACAACTGTGGAGAAACTCCCACTGAGGCCATTTACATGAAGCTGATGAGCTGGAACAGATTTTTCTGTTGACCAATGTGTTGACCAGTTTTAGCATTTTAATGACCAAGGATAGAATTTTTTCTCTATTCGTAGTCAGTGGGAGAGAATTCCACCCATAATTCTTGAATTGATTGACATGATGGGATTGGGCAGTTTTAACAAGAGTGCTGTCTCTGCCCAGTCATTATCTACAGAAGCTCAATTTGGAATGAAGATGCTTGATAGCCAACTTTTTTAAAATTTGACAAACGGAAAGTTTGCCAACAATTTTTAATTAAAAAAAAAAATAATTTACACAAAATGGCTACTGGTGTTTATCTGGTAACAAACCCTAAAAAAAAATTAGTTCATTGATCAAATTTAATTTTTGGTAGATAAAATCTCGCATCTTTTGCTGTCACAAAAACTAATTGACAAAGCATCAACCACAGATAAATGCATTAGAAATCTTGACTTCATGTAAACAGCCTCATTGTAGGCCTGACCGCAACAATCAAATTGGTACTTGTAATATGGAAATGTTAACACAACAAACAGTGTGTAAAGTAAAATTCCCAGATGTAAGAATATAAAATACACACCTGACTCACATTAAGGATTAAAGTCCTCCTCAACTTTCTCCTTGCAATTATGATAATTGTTAACACTAAACTAAACAAGGCCCTTGTCGCTAAAAGTGAGTGGTTATACTCTGAATAATGGCCAACTGGATTGCTAGGAAGAGACAAAGGGGGACATTTTTACCTAAAAGACTGGATGGGTTGGGGTCGGATGGGAAGTTAAAGTGTTAAAAATATGAATCCCAACATGAACCCGCCTACTTCTGGTTTTAAGATGGGGGACGTGAAGTCAGGCAGCCATTCCGTTGCCAGAAGGCAGGTTGTCTATTTAAATATTATAATGAGGCTGGAAGCCTCTGCTTTAAACTCCATTTTGTATTTAACTGGTCGGGTTTTGCACACCTCGTGAAACCCTCGAGCTAATGCAAAACGAGAACTGCTGGATCCAGGAGGTAGGTGCTGAATACAAGGACCCTGCATAACCACCTCCATGACCAGAGACCCCCCCTCTATGAGGCCCACGATCACTATCTTCTTAAGACACCCAAGCCCCTCCCCGATGCTTATCCAAGCCTGTGATTGCTAATACACCCCCGCCCCTCCTCCGGCCGCTCCCTGGCCCCCATGCGATCCCTCCCTCCCTCATCTGTGCGGCCTAGTGCAGCAGGCCTACCCGCCTGGAGCCAGCCATCCTCTCAATTTAGCTGGCTGCGGAAGGGAAACAGGCTTCCCATGCAGTTCAGGCCCTGCTGTTAAATTCGGCAGGACCTGCGGGAAACAGTTCTCCCGGGTTTCCGACTGCTTCGGAGTCCCTCCACCCAGCCCGCCTTCCCCATTAACATTCAGCCCAAAGTGGCAGAAACAGTTAGGTACTTTATTGATATTATGTATCACAGACAATGCACTCAGTCATGTTTACAGATGCACTACTTCACTCACCGACCTAGTCCTTGCATTGATGCTGCCTGGCCCTGTGTATCTTAGCACACACTGTCCCAACTTGGCTAGTCATCCTAGCAGCAGCACTGAGTGCAAACGGATTTCCCCAAGTCCCTACTTTTTGTTTAACTTGTGGAGGGGAGCATTCTGTACACGGCGTCTCAGGTAGAGGGAGTGGGGGCTTCTGGGAGCTTGGCTGACCTGTACATACACATGTGCTGGCAATGTGATCCAGCGCTCTTGTAAAACTAGTCAATTTGGAGAGACCATCCTCATAAGCTTGGGCATGTGGTTGGCCCCAAAGTCCAGTCTTGTTGAGTAAATAGCCCAGCTATGCAGTGGGGCAGCAGAGTGGCAACAGTGGCTTGTCCAGTGATTCCCCTAGTGGAAATTGCCCCTAATGTTCGTTATTAATCATAAAGTTGGCACAGTCTTGAACTAAGTCAGTACTTCACTTATAGTGACATAAGGAAATTGGTTCATCTATAAATTGAAGCTCCATTTTCCAATAAAGATAGTCCTAACTTCTAGCTATGAATTAACACCTACATAATGCAGATCTTCTTCTGGAATAGGCTTCATGACTGTGACGGTTCACATGCTTGGGAGTACAAGTATACCTGTTGCTTCCCTTCCTCTACTAGCATCTTCCCACACCAACTGTCTGTCTATATTTATATAATATATTAAACATTTTGCATTTACATGCACTTTCTCTCTACAGAACCTTACTTCTGGTTGTCATTTTTTGTTTCACATTTGTGCATGTTTTTCTATTATAAATTCCTATGTTCACACTTCTAATGGAAACTGTCCATGTAAACTTGTCCCATTGTAATTGCGCATCACATTGTTTACATCACAGCTGCCGGTAATGCTTGGTGAACCTTACAGTTACCTCTTGGTGAGTCCTGGCAGCTCTATCTTCAAGGCAGATGATACTGTGCCACCTGCCTCAGACCCATTAGGATTCAGCCTGTTATCTGACATTTCCTGTTGCCTCTCCATGAGTTCTGAGTCTTCAGTTAACTCTCTGCTCCCCTCTGCCTGCTCCGTGGTGCCATTCCCAACCCTGCTCTGACCTTTTCTTCCAAACACTGCAGTACCAAAGCTGGGTTCCCAACATTGACAGAGAATTACTTTTAGGCTGTTTAGGCATTTTATATGCTTTTACTATTGGGGTTGCATTATTCTCTTGGATTTGCTGTCACCAGTCATTCCCATAAGCTGAGCTCATGTCCACGACGACCTGGAGAGCGTGATCCTGGGGCTAAAGCAATTGGACCCCTCATTACTCATACTGGATATTGTGATCTCGCAGGTGCCCCATGTGTGTTTCTCCTATCTTCGAGAAGGTGGATTGACGAGCACTCTGGTGAAGCTCAGCCAATTTTGAACCAACAAATTTTATTTATTTTACATAAAATGCATTAACCTTTGCGAATACTATTTTCAGAATGAGATTTATCTCTTTCCTACCATTCGTTGTAACATCAAAAATAATAAATTGTGTAAACTTTGCCCTTGATTATGAGCGTGCCTTCACTTTGCAAGTCAGTATTGTTGAACTGACTGGCAGTAACTTTTGGGGAAAAAAAGAATTCTCTCGGTCCTTTTCACTGATCCATTCTTAAAATGCCGCAGCAGCTTTGCATTGCAAGATTTCCTAACGGGGTTCCTGTAAGAGATTCCTTTGACCATTTCACCTCCTCTTCACCAACAGGTCTACTCTTTCAGGAAACTTCAATTTGCACACTCATTTGTTCCTAAATGTCTAATTGGGTTTCAACCAGTGTGTCTGTCAGTCTCTGTATTTGCAATCATTGTGCACCTACTCCTCTCCTCCCCTTTTCCCTTACCCTCTCCCTCCTCAAATTTAATCCAAGTGACTCCTCCCACTGACCACAGCCTCACTACTCCTATATTAAAAATAAGCACTTGCATAAATATTACACGGACCCACATTTTCTATTACCTGTATGTAAGCAGAGTGCATCCACATAAATGTTATAAAGAAATTAGTGTTTATAGATCTGCACAGCAGGAGAAATGAGGTGGCTCCACCAAATCATTTGTGTCAAACGCAGAGGAACTACATCGCATAGTGCATGAGCACACTATCCTTTCATGATGCTCTCTAATTAATTGAATCATTTATAATTATCACATAGAACATCCAATGCATCTTCATATATCCTTCTATTAGTTCATTTGTTTTAAAGATAACTTAATTGAAGACACCTGCAGAATAGAAAGAACAGACTCTTAGCTGTGAACAGTCAAGACTACAGTGTAGTGTGTTACTGTCTTAATCACCAATACTGTCTAAAGAGCACGCATGCTCTTTTATTAATTGTGGTTCCTGTAGAAGTAAATTCTGATTATATTGCTAAATATAGATTTGCTATGGTTTGTACTTTCCCAGTTGAAATAAATAAATTTACCACTTTTTGTACTTCCCACCCCCCCCCCCCAAAGTCCAAAATCAGACTAGAAAAGGTAGGATCTTGGCTTGAGTTCTGATGTTTGTTCTGTTGCTGATCAAAGTTTTTTGGAAACTGGAAATAAAATTGCAAAAATGGCCTATATTTACAACCATAATAGACTTTGGGGCCTAAACATTCGACCATGAAAGGGTGGTGAAGGCCGATTCAATCATGGCTTTCAAAAGGGAATTAGATAAGTACCTGAAGGAAAAAGATTTTGCAGGGCGGGGGAGTGCAACTAGTTGAAGAGCTCTAGCAGAGAACCGGCACAGGCTCGACGGGCTGAATGGCCTCCTTCTGTGCTGTAACCATTCTATGATGCAGCGGCTTTTTAGGGCACTAAGCAGCCTCCTAAGCCTCCAATACGGCGGGCAGGTGGCACATGCTTATAACGAGCCAGAAGTGTGCGGACAACAAAAAAGGGGTCCAGGGCCCATGATTGAAACAGGTGTCCTTTGCATATTCAAATAATGTACCTAATGTTTGATGCTGGCTGAGTTCAGGAAAACCAGGTCTACATGCTGCGTAACAAGCATTCCGTAAAGGGACTGCTGCAGGCTGCCACCAACAGGGCTGCTCCTCCCGACCCCACATTAAAACCACACTAATCACTGCCATCTCCTTCTCCATCAACCCCACTACCCTTTCTCCCACTCAAGCCTACCCTCCCTCCAGATCGGCCCCTCTCCCGGTCACCCACTTTTCCAGCCGCCCCCTCTTCTGTCGTCACTTCCTTCCCAGTCCTCTTTAAGGACTTATCCCAATATTACGTGTGGCTCAGGGATATCTATTCAGGCGTGGGGATCATTCCCTGTGCACCCGTTTTTGCAAGCCTGGATGTCTGGTTTGCATTTTAGAAATTCTTCAGTCGATCTACTCACAAAGCTGACTCTAGTTCAGAACTGAACAGGTGGAAACCTCAGTGTGAAGCATACAATTCAGTAATCACTACACAAGGCTGTACAGTTACAGAAGCAGCTAAATATATTGTAGTACCCAATGCATTTGCCAATGATTTACTTACATTGATAAGGGTGACTTAAGAATAATAAAGGGCTAACTAGTCTGTTGAATATTTCTAGATTGTGTCATCCTTTATCCATTCACATGTAGCTAGTTGATTCCAGAAGAGCATTTGTAGAGAGAAAGAGTTTCTGACCACAGAATATTTTTTTTTGAGTGAGAGAATATCTTTTGTCCTGTGCCAAAAGTTTGTCAATATCCTTCGTCTGCTCCACAACGACATGCAGGCCGTGATCCTTACCAACGGATCCATTACAGATCCAATCCACGTCCGGACCGGGGTCAAACAGGGCTGCGTCATCGCTCCAACCCTCTTCTCAGTCTTCCTCGCTGCCATGCTCCACCTCGCAGTCAACAAGCTCTCTGCTGGAGTGGAACTAAACTACAGAACCAGTGGGAAGCTGTTTAACGTATGCCGCCTCCAGGCCAGGTCCAAGATCACCCCAACCTCTGTCGTTGAGCTACAGTACGCGGACGATGCCTGAGTCTGCGCACATTCTGAGGCTGAACTCCAGGATATAGTCGACGTATTTACTGAGGCACGCGGAAGCATGGGCCTTACGCTAAACATCTGTAAGACAAAGGTCCTCCACAAGCCTTCCTCGCCGCTCGGCACTGCCCCCCAGTCATCAAGATCCATGGCGCGGCCCTCGACAACGTGGACCATTTCCTATATCTCGGGAGCCTCTTATCAACAAAAGTAGACATTGATGCGGAGATTCAACACCGCCTCCAGTGCACCAGTGCAGCCTTCGGCCACCTGAGGAAAAGAGTGTTCGAAGACCAGGCCCTCAAATCTACCCACCAAGCTCATGGTCTACAGGGCTGTAGTAATACCTGCCCTCCTGTATGGCGCAGAGGCATGGACAATGTACAGAAGACACCTCAAGTCGCTGGAGCTATATCACCAACGATGTCTCCGCAAGATCCTAGAAATCCCCTGGGAGGACAGGCGCACCAACATTAGCGTCCTCGACCAGGCTAACATCCCCAGCATTGAAGCACTGACCACACGCGATCAGCTTCACTGGGCAGGCCACATAGTTCGCATGTCAGACACGAGACTCCCAAAGCAAGTGCTCTATGCGGAGCTCCTCCACGGCAAACGAGCCAAAGGTGGACAGCGGAAACGTTACAAGGACACCCTCAAAGCCTCCCTGATAAAGTGCGACATCACCACAGATACCTGGGAGTCCCTGGCCAAAGACCGCCCTAAGTGGAGAAAGTGCATCCGGAAGGGCATTGAGCACTTCGAGACTCGACGCCGAGAGCATGCAGAAATCAAGCGCAGGCAACGGAAAGAGCGTGCGGCAAACCAGTCCCACCCTCAATGACTATCTGTCCCACCTGTGACAGAGTCTGTGACTCTCGTACTGGACTGTTCAGCCACCAAAGAACTCACTTCACGAATGGAAGCAAGTTTTCCTCGATTCCGAGGGACTGCCTATGATGATGATGTCCTGTGTTGTTGACATTTCTTCTTTAGAGTTTGCTGAAACAGTGAAAAAGTTGAGATGCTATTTTATGTGTTATGTGCTTTACCTGCCCATACAAAATTCAATCACCCATCACATCGATGCAGGTGCTTTGTTCTACAATATGATTTGGGAGTTTCAGGTTCCCTCTGTCCCATCACCTGCAACACAGGCAAGGGCATTAATAGATTAACACAAGCAAACATACAACTGACACAAAAATAAATGTAATGCAAGTTTGAAAATGCACCATCAGGCCTATTGGGACACTTTCCCCCTTTGTACTAACATTGCTTCAGTTATTTAAAGCCTAATTCTGCGAGTGTGCTGTGCTGTCAGCAGCTTGTTATGAATCATCAGTCACCTTGTAGCTTTACTTGCTAATCTCACTCATCCTAAAATAGTGACTCGTTTGCAGTAGCTGCTGACATTCCGTGACATCTGTGTACCACTTTATCTTGTTGGTAGCTAAATGTGAGATTCATCATCAAGAATCCCTAACCTTATTTCTTGAAGTATTTCATAATTGTGTTAATTAGGAATTTGGAGGATTTATTTGTGACGAAGGGTTTTTCCCTTCTATTCTCATCATTCTTTTCCCTCTTCTAAATTATTGACTCCTTTCTGGGGGTCATCATCATAGGCGATCCCTCGAACGAGGATGACTCGCTTCCACGAGTTCACAGATGTTTCGATGAAGGACCTGATGCTCCAGTCCTGAACTCCAATTGAGGGGCTGGAAGATGCCTGTGCGTGATTTTTTTTAATGTGTGGTGACCGTTGCACACCAGCCACCACATGGGTTTCACAGAGCTAGGCCTTTATCCAGTGGCAAGGGTTAACCAGGACGATTAGAGACCTGCTCTGTTGCACGGACCTAGCGCGCTCACATATCACAGTGTGGGCTGGCCCGTGCTGCCCCTGGGCCCTCGGCTCTTCTGGGCCCTGTACCCTCATCTGTCGCACCTCCGTCGCAAACACTCGGCGCTCATCTGCCCCGGCCTTCCCACTCCTCTGTACCTGGGCTCTGCCGATGTTCCTGCCCATCCTCCAAAATGGCAACCAGGGTTTTCTGGGGTATGATGCTATGGGCAACAGTATCTACCTTGCTCTATTGGCCTTTATTTATGTGTGAGCCTTAATGGTAACTGTTTGCAATCTATCCAATCATGGGGATCATCACAGCCAAACTCAATCCGTTCTCACCCAGTGTCCACACCAGCACACCTCCAGCAGGGATTGCTGGATAGGGATGCTAAGACTGAAAAATATAAAGTGAGCCTGGCTGAGATCAAGTAACACAGTACAAACCAGGGAAAGAATCTTGGACCATCTGGTCTAGTTCAAATCACTGAACCATCTGAGGTGCCTGTTTTGTTTTACTTTGTGAGAATGAAATCCTGGAACAAATTTTGAAATTTTATTCAGTCAAAGAACTAGGTCTAAATCAATTTTTTCCACAGAATTGAAGAGGAGGAGTGGGACAAGTATATTATTCCCTCAAAAGCAGAGACTGAAAAATATAAAGTGAGCCGCACATTCAGCTTCCTCAAGAACAGAATGACGAGTACCAGAAATAAGGGCAAGGTAAATAATAATCTCCTTTTTATTATTCAATCTACAACACTTTGTATCACGTACTGCAGTTGAAACCAGTTGGCACATCATGTGGTATGGTAGATTGTAATATTACCACATAGTTTTGGGTTCATGTAAGGTAGTGGGCACTTGGCTAGTAATTTAATGCTGAGGCTGCAAATAATCTATATTATGTAGTATCACATAATTAGGTTTTGAAAAATGCCTTCATTTAAATGTTTGAACTTGATTAAATAACATTACAACCCTTTTAATTAGCTTCACTATTGTAACAAGAAGCTTCACCTTCCACAGAACTTCAGTCACATGGTTTATATTTATGTTTACAGTTATAAGAAAAGCAACAGTAAATGAACTGAGGAGCTTGGTGACTTTAAACTGGCTTGGCCATTAATACACAAACTGCCTCACAGTCCAAGGATGTCAGTTTGAATGCCACCAGATGGCAGGATTAAACCCCAGACTTGCAGTGAAATTATTCGCATGCTTTTGGGTGGTTAATTACATTTCAATGTTGAAGACACACATTGCTTTGCGGAAAACAGAGAAAATTTGTAATTTAAACCTTGAAATGGGATGTGTGGTGTATGAATAACTACGGAGGGGCCAAGCGTGAAACCACTTCCTTCTCCTCTCATGACCATGGACAGAACATCTCTGGGGCTGCCCTTTGGCAAGTAATTTTGTTAGCATGCCTGCTGTTTGGCCAAGGCTGGCTGAATTAAGTAGATGAAAGCTAAACATGGGGACTTGATGTCTCGCATGCCAATGATTTGGGAGGGAAGGTGGTGGTAAGGGGATAATGATGCTGAAAAAATGGCAGGCCATTGGACAGCTGACTGAACACAATTACTAATTGTTCTGAGAACGGTGACCATAAATGGGGGAATTTCAGATTGCATGCTGCGCATATATCCTTTCATCTGTTAGCCAGCACAGCATTGCCATGATAAACTCTGAAAATTTGCATATGCTGTAAAAATGATTACTTAGAAAATAAAAAGAAATTGAAGTCTTCATGTACAAGTGTGTAATGCATACTAGAGCTCTGAGTGATTTCCTCCCCTCTTTACCCCTCCCCCCCCCCCAAAATTTTACTTTTACAGGGGAAACATAAAGATACAAAAGAGAAGGAGAAATGGAGCAATGGGCATCACTTTATTGCAGGGATTATTTCAGGGACAGTGCAATGTTTGGTTTGTGACAAGCTTGTTGGTGGAAAGGATGTCCTGCAGTGTTTCAGTGAGTAGCAACCATTCAACTTATAGGGAGAAATGTTCTGAGTTGGTGTTCCTGTCACAGAGTGTTGCGCAGCAGAAATTCATATGGTGAATTTAGGCACGGTGATTAGCATGCTCGTATTGACCTCCATGCTCGAATTCCCAATATGCACTCCCAGCAGACTAACCTCTGAATTAGGATTGCTAAATAATCAAATTTACCCTGCAGTCTCAATAGCTCATTTTGTCACATTGTAAATCTTTTTCTTGAACATCATTCTTAAAGTAACATTGGAGCCGATTAATCTGACCACTCCACACCCCTGCCCCCACCCATTTCCCTAGATACACAGATCTCGAAAAGGCTCACTGGGTGTCCAGCCCTTTTACGTTGGTATTTTCAGAACGTTCCTAGGGGGCAGAGGGAGAACAGAACTTGGCCTGTTCTTGCAGTAGGTGGAGGCCGTCAGTCATGTTAATGAGACAGCAGGGACACCCCTCCTACCTCGTGCTCCAGATATGGCTTGTCCAGAAAACAAGGCAGTATAGCTCAACCCAAAACCCCTGCCTGCAAGAGAGTTTGTGGCGATCCCAGGACAGACTGAAGACTCCAAGGTGAGTAACTTTTTAAAAAGAACATTGCAACGCCCCACAGCTGTATGCTTGTAATCGGGGTTTTTGTATGCCTATCTCCATCAGCAGCCGCAAAGTTGCTGATCTCCAAGGCCTGACAAGCAGATGCTGTGTCTTACTTTCCAGCCCCTCCAATTGACACTAGGCCTTACCAGGGGGTGACCCTGCTTCAAAGCTGCCCCCAGGCTGTGCAAATGTAATTTCAAGTCTGCTGCTCCTGTCTAGCAGAACAGAGGAATATATTTTCTAACATGTTTTCTTTTACAGAATTCGCTGTAAATACACAGCAGATATGTCATCAAGTAAGAGAAAAGTCATGTTAATGTCTGGTCTGTATATCCTTCAGCAGAACTGGTTTGGAAGATAGGTCTATACTTTTAAAAGCCAGCAAAGAACGACTAAAAAAATGATAGAGAGGGAAGATAGATTATGAAAGTAAACTAGCAGAAAATATAAAAACAGAGAGTAAGAGTTTCTATGGGTACATAAAAAGGAAAAGAGTGGCTAAAATAAATGTTGGTTCCCTAGAGGATGAGACTGGGGAATTAATAATGGAGAACAGGGAAATGGCAGAGATTTGGAACAAATATTCTGTATCGGTCTTCACTGTAGAAGACACTAAAAACATCCCAATCGTGGATAATCAAGGAGCTATAGGGATGGAGGAATTTAATACAATCACTATCACTAAAGTAGTAGTAATGGGACTAAAGGCGGACAAGTCCCCTGGACCTGATGGCTTACATCCTAGGGTCCTAAAAGAAGTGGCTGCAGAGATAGTGGATGCATTGATTGTAATCTATCAAAATTCCCTGGATTCTGGGGTGGTTCCAGCTGATTGGAAAACCGCAAATGTAACGCCCCTATTTAAAAAAGGAGGCAGACAAAAAGCAGGAAACTATAGACCAGTTAGCCTAACATCTGTCGTTCGGAAAATGCTGGAGTCCATTATTAAGGAAGCAGTAGCGGGACATTTTGAAAAGCATAATTCAATCAAGCAGAGTCAGCATGGATTTATGAAAGGGAAATCATGTTTGATAAATTTTCTGAAGTTCTTTGAGGATATAACGGGCAGGGTGGATAAGGGGGAACCAGTGGATGTGGTGTATTTGGATTTCCAGAAGGCATTTGATAAGGTGCCACATAAAAGGTTACTGCACAAGATAAAAGTTCACGAACAGAAAACAGAAAGTCGGGATAAATGGGTCATTTTCCGGTTGGCAAACAGTAACTAGTGGGGTGTTGCAGGGATTGGTGCTGGGACTCAACTAGTTACAATCTATATTAATGACTTGGATGAAAGGCCAGAGTGTAATGTAGCCAAGTTTGATGATGATGCAAAGATGGGTGGGAAAGCAAATTGTGAGGAGGACACAAAAAATCTGCAAAGGGATATAGACAGGCTAAGTGAGTAGGCAAAACTTTGGCAGATGGAATGTGGGAACATATGAGGTTATCCACTTTGGCAGAAAAACTAGAAAAGCAAATTATAATTTAAATGGAGAAAAATTGCTAAGTGTTGCAGTAGAGAGGAACCTGGAGGTTATTGTGCATGAAACACAAAAAGTTAGTATGCAGATACAGCAATTAATCAGAAGGCAAATGGAATGTTGGCCTTTATTGCAAGGGGGATAGGGTATAAAAGCAGAGAAGTCTTGCTACAACTTTACAGGGTATTGGTGAGGTCACATCTGGAGTACTACGTACAGTTTTGGTCTCCGTTTTTAAGGAAGGATGTACTTGCATTGGAGGCTGGTCAGAGAAGGTTCACTAGGTTGATTCCGGAGACGAGGGGTTTGACTTATGAAGATAGATTGAGAAGGTTGGGCCTATACACATTGGGGTTGAGAAGAATGATCTTATCGAAACATATAAGATAATGAGGTGGCTCGACAAGGTGGATGCAGAGAGGATATTTCCACTCATAGGGAAGCTTAAACTAGGGGGCATAGTCTCAGAATAAGGGGCCGCCCATTTAAAACTGAGATGAGGAGGAATTTCTTCTGAGGGTTGTAAATCTGTGGAATTCTCTGCCCCAGAGAGGTGTGGAGGCTGGGTCATTGAATATATTTAAGGCGGAGATCGATAGATTTTTGAGCGATAAAGGAGTAAAGGATTATGGAAAGCGGGCAGGGAAGTGGAGCTGAGTCCATGATCAGATCAGCTATGACATTAAATGGTGGAGCAGGCTCGAGGGACCAGGTGGCCTACTCCTGCTCCTATTTCTTATGTTCTTATGTTCTATACCTAAATGTTGACCAATCTTTCCTCTTTAAGGATATTGACAGATCTGCTGTGTATTTACCATCGAATGATTTTTTTTTTCAAATTCCTAGCATTTGCAATTTAATTTTTTTTCTATTTCAGTTAAAAATGTGTTCTTTTTCAGATTGTACCATGAATATTCATAAAAATTGCAGAGATTCTATTCCTATGTGTACCAAGATCAAGCATCTAGTAAGTATAGGCCATGGTTTAGGAATAAAAGAGCTTGGGTCCATGAAAATCCCTTTTTTACATTTATTCTCAGGCTGTGGCTAATGTTAACTTTACTGCATTTATTGTTCATGCCTAATTTCCCAGAGAAGATGGTGGTGGGCCTTCTTAAACCACTGCAGTCCTTGTACTGATCGCGATTCAGTGATGGCATTAGGCAGGATTTCCCATATTTTGACCCAGCAATGATGAACAAATGGTGATATGACCAGGACATTGAAGCATTGGGGAAGATGTAAAATGATTTACAAGGATGATACCAGAACTGAGAGATTTCAGCTATAGGAAAAGATTGAACAGGTTAGGACTTTTCTGAAAAGAGAAAACTTAGAGGTGACCCAATAGAGAATTTTAAAATTATGAATGGGTTGGACAATGTGGAGAGCATGTCCTAGGCGGAGTGTTTGCTAATGCTGTTGGGGAGGTGTTAAACTAAAATGGCAGGGGGATGGGAATCTACGCAGGGAGGCAGAGGGAAGTAAAAAGGGGGCAGAAGCAAAAGGTAGGAAGGAGAAAAGCAAGAGTGGAGGGCAGAGAAATCAAGGGCAAAAATCAAAAAGGGCCACATTACAACATAATTCTAAAAGGACAAAGAGTGTTAAAAAAACAAGGCTGAAGGCTCTGAGTCTCAATGCATGGAGCATTCGTAATAAAGTGGAAGAATTGACTGCGCAGATAGCTGTTAATGGATATGATGTAATTGGGATTACGGAGACATGGCTCCAGGGTAACCAAGGCTGGGAACTCAACATCCAGAAGTATTCTATATTCAGGAAGGACAGACGAAGGAAAAGGAGGTGGGGTAGCGTTACTGGTTAAAGAGGCGATTAACGCAATAGGAAGGAAGGACATTAGCGTGGATGATGTGGAATCTATATGGGTAGAGCTGCAAAACACCAAAGGGTGGTGGGAGTTGTGTATAGGGAGATTGGGGATTGCATCAAACAGGAAATTAGGGATGCGTGCAATAGGGGTACAGCAGTTATCATGAGTGACTTTAATCTACATATTGATTGGGCTAACCAAACTGGTAGCAATAATGTGAAGGAGGATTTCCTCGATTGTATAAGGGATGGTTTTCTAAACCAATATATCGAGGAACCAGCTAGAGAGCTGGCCATCCTAGACTGGGTCTTGTGTAATGAGAGAGGATTAATTAGCAATCTGGTCGTGCGGGGCCCCTTGGGGAAGAGTGACCATAATATGGTAGAATTCTTCATTAAGATGGAGAGTGACATAGTTAATTCAGAGACTAGGGTCCTGAACTTAAAGAAAGGAAACTTCGATGGTATGAGACATGAATTGGCTAGGATAGACTGGAGAATGATACTTAAAGGGTTGACGGTGGATAGGCAGTAGCAGACATTTAAATATCACAAGGATGAACTACAACAATTGTACATCCCTCTGTGGCGTAAGAATAAAAAAGGGAAAGTGGCTCAACCGTGGTTAACAAGGAAAATTAGGGAAAGTGTTAAATCCAAGGAAGAGGCATATAAATTGGCCAGAAAAAGCAGCAAACCTGAGGACTGGGAGAAATTTAGAATTCAGCAGAAGAGGACAAAGGGTCTAATTAGGAGGGGGAAAATAGAGTATGAGAGGAAGCTTGCAGGGAACATAAAAACTGACTGCAAAAGCTTCTATAGATATGTGAAGAGAAAAAGATTAGTGAAGACTAATGTAGGTCCCTTGCAGTCAGAATCAGATGAATTCAAAATGGGGAACAAGGAAATGGCAGACCAACTGAACAAATACTTTGGTTCTGTCTTCACTAAGGAAGATACGAATAACTTCCCGAAAATACTAGGGGACCGAGGATATAGCGAGAGGGGAGAACTGAGGGAAATCCTTATTAGTCAGGAAATGGTGTTAGGGAAATTGATGGGATTGAAGCCCAGTAAATCCCCAGGGCCTGATAGTCTGCATCTTAAAGTACTTCAGGAAGTCACCCTAGAAATAGTAGATGCATTGGTGGTCATTTTCCAACATTCCATGGATTCTGGTTCAGTTCCTATAGATTGGAGGGTAGCTAATGTAACCCCACTTTTTAAAAAAGGAGGGAGAGAGAAAACGGAATTATAGACCGGTTAGCCTGACATCGGTGGTGGGAAAATGCTGGAATCAATTATTAAAGATGTAATAGCAGCACATTTGGAAAGCAGTGACAGGATCGGTCCAAGTCAGCATGGACTTATGAAAGGGAAATCATGTTTGACAAATCTGCTAGAGTTTTTTGAGGATGTAACTAGTAGAGTGGATAAGGGAGAACCAGTGGATGTGGTGTATTTAGACTTTCAAAAGGCTTTTGACAAGGTCCCACACAAGAGATTAGTGTGCAAAATTAAGGCACGTGGTATTGGGGTTAATGTATTGCCGCGGATAGAGAACTGGTTGGCAGACAGGAAGCAAAGAGTGGGAATAAACGGGTCCTTTTCAGAATGGCAGGCAGTGACTAGTGGGGTGCTGCAGGGTTCAGTGCTGGGACCCCAGCTATTTACAATATACATTAATGATTTAGACGAAGGAATTGAATGTAATATCTCCAAGTTTGCAGATGACATTAAGCTGGGTGGCAGTGTGAGCTGCGAGGAGGATGCTAAGAAGTTGCAGGGGACAGGTTAGGTGAGTGGGCAAATCCATGGCAGATGCAGTATAATATGGATAAATGTGAGGTTATCCACATTGGTGGCAAAAACAGGAAGACAGATTATTATCTGAATGCAGGTACAGCAGGCGGTTCAGAAAGCAAATGGCATGTTGGCCTTCATAGCGAAGGGATTTGAGTACAGGGGCAGGGAGGTGTTACTACAGTTGTACAGGGCCTTGGTGAGGCCACACCTGGAGTATTGTGTACAGTTTTGGTCTCCTAACTTGAGGAAGGACATACTTGCTATTGAGGGAGTGCAGCGAAGGTTCACCAGACTGATTCCTGGGATGGCGGGACTGACATATCAAGTAAGACTGGAACAACTGGGCTTGTGTTCACTGGAGTTCAGAAGAATGAGAGGGGATCTCATAGAAACGTTAAAATTCTGACGGGTTTAGACAGGTTAGATGCAGGAAGAATGTTCCCAATGTTGGGGAAGTCCAGAACCAGGGGTCACAGTCTAAGGATAAGGGGTAAGCCATTTAGGACCGAGATGAGGAGAAACTTCTTCACCCAGAGAGTGGTGAACCTGTGGAATTCTCGACCACAGAAAGTTGTTGAGGCCAATTCACTAAATATATTCAAAAAGGAGTGAGATGTAGTCCTTACTACTAGGGGATCAAGGGGTATGGCGAGAAAGCAGGAATGGGGTACTGAAGTTGCATGTTCAGCCATGAACTCATTGAATGGCGGTGTGGGCTCGAAGGGCCGAATGGCCTACTCCTGCACCTATTTTCTATGTTTCTATGTGACAGATTAGTAAAAGGGGAGGTGCAACGAGACCTGGGTGTCATGGTACATCAGTCATTGAAGGTAGGCATCCAGGTACAACAGGCAGCAAAGAAAGCAAATGGCATGTTGGCCTTCATAGTGAGAGGATTTGAGTATAGGAGTAGGGATGTCTTACTGCAGTTGTACAGGGCCTTGGTGAGACCACACCTTGAGTATTGTGTGCAGTTTTGGTCCCCTAATCTGAGGAAGGACGTGCTTGCTATTGAGGAAGTGTAGCGAAGGTTCACCAGACTGATTCCCGGAATGGCAGGACTGACATATGAGGAAAGACTGGATCGGCTAGGCTTATACTCACTGGAATTTAGAAGAATGAGAGGGGATCTCATGGAAACTTCTAAAATTCTGACGGGACTGGACAGCTTCGATGCAGGAAGAATGTTCCCGATGTTGGGAAGTCCAGAACCAGGGGTCACAATCTAAGGATAAGGGGTAAGCCATACAGGACCGAGATGAGGAGAAACTTTTTCACCCAGAGAGTTGTGAACCTGTGGAATTCTCTGCCACAGAAAGTTGTTGAGTCCAGTTTGTTGGACATATTCAAAAGGGAGTTAGATGTGGCCCTTATGGCTGAAGGGATCAGGGGGTATGCAGGGATGGGATACTGAGGTTGCATGATAAGCCATGACCTTATTGAATGGTGGTGCAGGCTCGAAGGGCTGAATGGCCTGCACTCGCATCTATTTTCTATGTTTCTATGTTTCCACTTGTGGGAGAATCCAAAACTAGGGACCATAAATACAAGATTGTTGCTAATAAATCCAATCAGGAAAGAAGGAGAAATGTATTTACTCAGAGACTGGTTCGAATGTGGAACTCGCTACTGCAGGAACTGGTTGAGGCAAATAACTTAGATGCTATCAAAAGAAAACTATACAAGTACCTGAGATAAAATGAGAATAGAAAGATATGCTGAAAGGCTGAAGTGAGCTGGATAGAATGGGAGGGGACTCATGTGGAGTATAAAGGAAGAAAGACTTGCATTTATATAGCATCTTTCACGACCACTGGACATCCCAAAGTGTTTTGCAGCCAATGAAGTACTTTTTGATGTTTAGTCTCAGGAAATGCGACAGCCAATTTGCACACAGTAAGGTCCCACAAACAGCAAAGTGACAATGACCAGACAGTCCGTTCTAGTGATATTGATTGAGGGATAACTAATGGCCAGAACACCAGGGATAACTTCCCTGCTCTTCTTAGAAATAGTCCACCTGAAAGAGCAGATGGGGTCTCGGTTTGGGGTCTCGGTTTGACGTCTCATCCGAAAGACGGCACCTCCAACAGTGCAGCACTCTCACAGTACTGCACTGAAGTGCTCAAGTCTCGAGTGGGCCTTGAATGCACAATCTTCTGACTCAGTGGTGAGGGTGCTACCCACTGAACCACGGCTGACACCAGCACAGTGTAGTTGGGCTGAATAGCCTATTTCTGTGTTGTATATTCTGTATAATTCTATGTTATATGTCCAAGTCAGATTTGTGTGCAACTTGGAGGAGAACTTGGAGGTAGCGGTGTACCCATGATGCTCCTGGTCTTGTGTGAAGCACTGGATAACATGGTCTTCAACTTTTTCCAGACAAAACTTCAAACTTGGCTATGTGTATAGAACAGTTTGTATTCAATAATAACTGGCAACACTGATACAAATCAACAACTGGATCAGTGCTCACCTTCTACATCTTCCTCCACAGAACCTTCTAGTACTTTGCCATGTATCTCAACTTCTTCCTCCTTTCCCCCTGGGTGGGAGGAGCCAAACTCCAACCTCCTACTGTCCAGTCCCCTCAGGATTGTTATAAATGTAATTCATTCCTTCATATGCACATTGCCTCCTGTATCCACTCTGTACAATTGACATCTTCCCAAAACAAGTCAATTCAGATTCGAGGGTACTGGAGTGGATAGCTGATTGAAGTGAGACCCAAATTTGAATCTCGGTCTGGAATCTTAGAAGCAAGTTTCAGCTAACTTAGTGATCTGGCAGAGTATGTCATGGACAACATCTGCAGAGATCTCTAGAACTGGTCAGTCTTCCCGAGATGACTAGATGAGTTTAAAAGTTGGGAGGCAATTAGTAATTGTCAGTTGCTTTGTTAGATATTCCAGTATTTATATAATCAAAAGAGGATGTGGAATTGCTAAAATAGAAATTTATAATTCACAAGAGAAAATCTTCACTCTCATTTTGTAGAATGATCTTGATAATGATTTTTAGACATGAGATTCCACTTTCTTTAAAAACAGTAAAGTTTGCATTCTATTGAAAACATTCTCGATTAATCTAAAGTTCATATGTCTGAAATCCCTATCAGTTCACATTTTGTCAAAATAAGTTTATTATTTCATATGTAACTTGACAAAAAGTTCTGCAATTATTTAGACATAAAATACATGCATCTTACTTTTCCTAACACCAATAATACTGGGATAGAGTACATGAGTTACAGTTGAGCATGCAATTATTGGAGATGATAAATGTTCGGTGGTGTAAAATTACAAGTGCTTGTTATGGCAACTAATTGGGTGAAGTGGGAGCTTTTTATGTGTGGAAATGCTTTAGCATGTTGTAATTCAGTAACGTTATATTGGTATAATCTCAAAAATATTTTAATTTTATTTTTTTCTATTCTTACAAAACTGGTGTGTTTCTTTGGCAGAAACCTCAAGACAAATATACGGTATCCCGAAATAAACCAACCCATTGTGTGCAGTGTAAGTATGAATAGATGCATCGAAGAATGTGTGAAATTAAATCTTTTTTTTCGTTGAAATCTCCCTGTTAAAGTCACAACCCCACATTTTTCCTGTGGCTACTGCTTGATGTTCTGGTGTTAATCAAGTAGGCAGCAGTGAGAATGGGACAGAGAACCAGAACATTGAATCTTCACCGACCTCTCCACCTGCTCCATTTTTCATCATATTTGTAGGATCTTGCGGAGACATCATTGGTGGTATCTCTCCAGCGACTTGAGGTGTCTACTGTATATGATCCATGTCTCTGAGCCATACAGGAGGGCGGGTATTACTACAGCCCTGTAAGACCATGAGCTTGGTGGCAGTCTCAAGGGCCTGGTCTTCAAACGCTCTCAGGCGGCCGAAGGCTGCACTGGCGCACTGGAGGTGGTGTTGAATCTTGTCGTCAATATCTGCTCTTGTTGATAAGAGGCTCCCAAGGTATGGGAAATGGTCTACGTTGTCCAGGATCTTGATGACTGGGTGCAGTGCTGTGCGGCGAGGACAGGCTGGTGGAGGACCTTTGTCTTACGGATGTTTTGTGTAAGGCCCATGCTTTCGGACAACTCAGTAAATACGTCGATTATGTCCTGGAGTTCAGCCTCTGTATGTGCGCAGACGCAGGCATCGTCCGCGTGCTGTAGCTCGACGACAGAGGTTGGGGTAGTCTCTGGAGATGGCGAAGGTTGAACAGTTTCCCATTGGTTCTGTAGTTTAGTTCCACTCCAGCGGGGAGCTTGTTGACTGTGAGGTGGAGCATGGTAGCGACCTCAGGTCGTTGGAGAAATACCACCAATGATGTCTCAGCAAGATCCCACAAATCCCCTGGGAGGACAGACCCACCAACATTAATGTCCTCGACCAGGCCAACATCACCAGCATTGAAGCACTGACCACACTTGGATCCGCTCCACTGGGCAGGCCACATTGTTCGCATGCCACACACGAGACTCTCAAAGCAAACGCTCTACTCGGAACTCCTTCAAGGCAAACGAGCCAAAGGTGGGCAGAGGAAACATTACAAGCATACCCTCGAAGATAAGTCCCCACTGACACCTGAGAGTCTCTGGCCAAAGACCGCCCTAAGTGGAGGAATTGCATCCGGGAGGGCGCTGAGCACCTCGAGTCTCATCGCCGAGAGTATGCAGAAATCAAGCGCAGGCAGCGGAAAGAGCGTGCGGCAAACCAGTCCCAACCACCCTTTCCCTCAACGACTATCTGTCCCACCTGTGACAGAGACGGTTGTTCTCGTATTTGTTACACTCCTAATAAATGGTGAGACTGAGTACTGTGTGTAATGACAAGTGTGACCTTAGCTCCTTTATTAAGGTTCCAGAGTGCAGGTACCTCGTGGGTGGCCTGCTTATATACTGTGCTCCCAAGGGATGCTGGGATCCCTTGGGAATCCAACAGGTAGGCCCTCTGATGGTCAGGTGTAATGCAAGTTACAAAGGGTTAAATACATAACAGTATTGGACTGTTCAGCCACCTAAGAACTCATTTTCAGAATGGAAGCACGTCTTCCTCGATTCCAAGGGACTGCCAATGATGATGATTTTCACTATATTTCCAACTGCTTTTAGTTGGGCACATGCAAATGATCTGGTAATAAATCTAGTGATGTCGTGTTGTGTACAGAATCATATTCATGCCAGTTTAATACGGCCATCGAGCACCATGGATAAGGTAGAAAAAAAATCTGTGACCACAATTTATCATTAATGGGTGTAGTAAAAAGTTTATAGAAAACATAGAAACATAGAAATGAGGTGCAGCAGTAGGCCATTCGCCCCTTCGAGCCTGCACCGCCATTCAATAAGATCATGGCTGATCATTCAACCTCAGTACCCCTTTCTTGCTTTCTCTCCATACCCCTTGATACCTTTGGCAGTAAGGGCCATATCTAACTCCCTTTTGAATATATCTAACGAACTGGCATCAACAACTTTCTGTGGTAGAGAATTCTACACGTTAATCACTCTCTGAGTGAAGAAGTTTCTCCTCATCTCAGTCCTAAATGGCTTACCCCTTATTCTTAGACTGTGACCCCTGGTTCTGGAACACCCCAGCAACGGGAACATTCTTCCTGCCTCGAACCTGTCCAGTCCCGTCAGAATTTTAAACGTTTCTATGAGATCCCCTCTCATTCTTCTAAACTCCAGTGGATACAAGCCCAGTTGATCCAGTCTCTCCTCATATGTCAGTCCTGCCATCCCGGGAATCAATCTGGTGAACCTTCGCTGTACTCCCTCAATAGCAAGAACGTCCTTCCTCAGATTAGGAGACCAAAACTGAACACAATATTCCAGATGTGACCTCACCAAGGCTCTGTACAACTGCAGTAAGACATCCCTGCTCCTATACTCAAATCCTCTAGCTATGAAGGCCAACATGCCATTTGCCTTCTTCACCTCCTGCTGTACTTGCATGCCAAACTTCAATGACTGATGTACCATGACACCCAGGTCTCGTTGCACCTCCCCTTTTCCTAATCTGTCACCATTCAGATAATATTCTGCCTTCCTGTTTTTGCCACCAAAGTGGATAACCTCACATTTATCCACACTATACTGCATCTGCCATGCATTTGCCCACTCACCTAACCTGTCCAAGTCACCCTGCAGCCTCTGAGCATCCTCCTCACAGCTCACACCGCCACCCAGCTTAGTGTCATCTGCAAACTTGGAGATATTACATTCAATTCCTTCGTCTAAATCATTGATGTACATTGTAAATAGCTGGGTTCCCAGCACTGAACCCTACGGCACCCCACTGGTCACTGCCTGTCATTCTGAAAAGGTCCCGTTTATTCCGACTCTCTGCTTCCTGTCTGTCAACCAGTTCTCTATCCATGTCAATACATTAGCCCCAATACCATGTGCTTTAATTTTGCACACTAATCTCTTGTGTGGGACCTTATCAAAAGCCTTTTGAAAGTCCAAATACACCACATCCACTGGTTCTCCCTTGTCCACTCTACTAGTTACATCCTCAAAAAACTCTAGAAGATTTGTCAAGCATGATTTCCCTTTCATAAATCCATGCTGACTTGGACCGATCCTGTCACTGCTTTCCAAATGCGCTGCTATTACACCTTTAATAATTGATTCCAACATTTTCCCCACCACCGATATCAGGCTAACCGGTCTATAATTCCCTGTTTTCTCTCTCCCTCCTTTTTTAAAAAGTGGTGTTACATTATTGCGGAATTGGAGCTGACGGTGGATTCACTCTGGAGCATCCACAATGCTGAGAATGACGTGAGTAGCACGTGTAGCGAGTTGGTCTTATCGCAGGTGAAGGATCCACAGCCAGATAGGCAATGGAAGACCAGCAGGAAGAGTAGTGCAAGGAAGGTAGTGTAGGGGTCCCCTGTGGTCATCCCCCTGCAAAACAGATACACTGCTTTGAGTGCTGTTGAGGGGGATGACTCCTCAGGGGAGGGCAGCAGCAGCCAAGTTCATGGCACCGTGGCTGGCTCTGTTGCACAGGAGGGCAGGAAAAAGAGTGGGAGAGCGATAGTGATAGGGGATTCAATCATAAGGGGAATAGATAGGCGTTTCTGCGGCCGCAACCGAGACTCCAGGATGGTATGTTGCCTCCCTGGTGCAAGGGTCAAGGATGTTTCCGAGCGGGTGCAGGACATTCTAAAAAGGGAGGGAGAACAGCCAGTTGTCGTGGTGCACATTGGTATCAACGACATAGGTAAAAAAAGGGATGAGGTCCTACGAGACGAATTTAAGGAGCTAGGAGCTAAATTAAAAAGTAGGACCTCAAAAGTAGTAATCTCGGGATTGCTACCAGTGCCACGTGCTAGTCAGAGTAGAAATCGCAGGATAGCACAGATGAATACGTGGCTTGAGCAGTGGTGCAGCAGGAAGGGATTCAAATTCCTGGGGCATTGGAACAGGTTCTGGGGGAGGTGGGACCAGTACAAACCGGACAGTCTGCACCTGGGCAGGACCGGAACCAATGTCCTAGGGGGAGTGTTTGCTAGTGCTGTTGGGGAGGAGTTAAACTAATATGGCAGGGGGATGGGAACCAATGCAGGGAGACAGAGGGAAACAAAAAGGAGACAAAAACAAAAGACAGAAAGGAGATGAGTAAAAGTGGAGGGCAGAGAAACCTAAGGCAAGAAACAAAAAGGGCCACTGAATATAAAGGGGCTGCAGGAGGGGTCAAAACTAAAAATCATGGTTTAAAAACTTGGATGAAAACACGCTACCTAAATGCACGCAGCATTCGAAATAAAGTAAATGAGTTGACGGCACAAATCATTACAAATGGGTATGATTTGGTGGCCATTACAGAAACATGGTTGCAGGGTGGCCAAGACTGGGAATTAAACACACAGGAGTATCTGACAATTCAGAAAGATAGACAAGAAGGGAAAGGAGGTGGGGTAGCTCTGTTAATAAAGGATGATATCAGAGCAGTTGTGAGGAATGATATTGGCTCCAATAAACAAAATGTTGAATCATTGTGGGTGGAGATTAGAGATAGTAAGGGGAAAAAGTCACTGGTCGGCGTAGTTTATAGGCCCCCAAATAATAACTTCACAGTGGGGCGGGCAATAATCAAGGGAATAATGGAGGCATGTGAAAAAGGAACGGCAGTAGTCATGGGGGATTTTAACCTACATATCGATTGGTCAAATCAAATCGCACGGGGTAGCCTGGAGAAGGAATTCATAGAATGTATACGGGATTGTTTCATAGAACAGTATGTAACAGAACCTACAAGGGAGCAAGCCATCTTAGATCTGGTCCTGTGTAATGAGACAGGAAAAATAAACGATCTCCTAGTAAAAGATCCTCTCGGAATGAGTGATCACAGTATGGTTGAATTTGTAATACAGATTGAGGGTGAGGAAGTTGTGTCAGAAACGAGCGTACTATGCTTAAACAAAGGGGACTACAGTGGGATGAGGGCAGAGTTGGCTAAAGTAGACTGGAAACAAAGACTAAACGGTGGCACAATTGAGGAACAGTGGAGGACGTTTAAGGAGCCCTTTCATAGTGCGCAACAAAAATATATTCCAGTGAAAAAGAAGGGCGGCAAGAGAAGGGATAACCAGCCGTGGATAACCAAGGAAATAAAGGAGAGTATCAAATCAAAGACCAATGCGTATAAGGTGGCCAAGGTTAGTGGGAAATTGGAGGATTGGGAAAATTTTAAGCAACAGCAAAGAATGACTAAAAAGCAATAAAAAAAGGGAAGATAGATTACGAAGGTAAACTTGCGCAAAACATAAAAACAGATAGTAAAAGCTTTTACAGATATATAAAACGGAAAAGAGTGACTAAAGTAAATGTTGGTCCCTTACAAGATGAGAAGGGGGATTTAATAATGGGAAATGTGGAAATGGCTGAGACCTTAAACAATTATTTTGCTTCGGTCTTCACAGTGGAAGACACAAAAACCATGCCAAAAATTGCAGGCCACAGGAATGTGGGAAGGGAGGATCTTGAGACAATCACTATCACTAGGGGGGTAGTGCTGGACAGGCTAATGGGACTCAAGGTAGACAAGTCCCCTGGTCCTGATGAAATGCATCCCAGGGTATTAAAAGAGATGGCGGAAGTTATAGCAGATGCATTCGTTATAATCTACCAAAATTCTCTGGACTCTGGGGAGGTACCAGCGAATTGGAAAGCAGCTAATGTAACACCTCTGTTTAAAAAAGGGGGCAGGCAAAAGGCAGGTAACTATTGGCCGGTTAGTTTAACATCTGTAGTGGGGAAAATGCTTGAAACTATCATTAAGGAAGAAATAGCGGGACATCTAGATAGGAATAGTGCAATCAAGCAGACGCAGCATGGATTCATGAAGGTGAAATCATGTTTAACTAATTTACTGGAATTCTTTGAGGATATAACGAGCATGGTGGATAGAGGTGTACCGATGGATGTGGTGTATTTAAATTTCCAAAAGGCATTCGATAAGGTGCCACACAAAAGGTTACTGCAGAAGATAGAGGTATGTGGCGTCAGAGGAAATGTATTAGCATGGATCGAGAATTGGCTGGCTAACAGAAAGCAGAGATAAATGGGTCCTTTTCAGGTTGGAAATCGGTGGTTAGTGGTGTGCCACAGGGATCGGTGGGACCACAACTGTTTACAATATACATAGATGACCTGGAAGAGGGGACAGAGTGTAGTGCAACAAAATTTGCAGATGACACTAAGATTAGTGGGAAAGTGGGTTGTGTGGAGGACTCAGGGAGGCTGCAAGGAGATTTGGATAGGTTAAGCGAATGGGCTAAGGTTTGGCAGATGGAATACAATGTCGGAAAGTGTGAGGTCATCCACCTTGGGAAAAAAAACAGTAAAAGGGAATATTATTTGAATGGGGAGAAATTACAACATGCTGAGGTGCATGAATCCCAAAAGGTTAGTTTGCAGGTGAAGCAGGTAATCAGGAAGGCGAATGGAATGTTGGCCTTCATTGCGAGAGGGATGGAGTACAAAAGCAGGGAGGTCCTGCTGCAACTGTACAGGGTATTGGTGAGGCCGCACCTGGAGTACTGCGTGCAGTTTTGGTCACCTTACTTAAGGAAGGATATACTAGCTTTGGAAGGGGCACAGAGACGATTCACTAGGCTGATTCCGGAAATGAGGGGGTTACCTTATGATGATAGATTGAGTAGACTAGGTCTTTACTCGTTTGAATTCAGAAGGATGAGGGGTGATCTTATAGAAACATTTAAAATCATGAAAGGGATAGACAAGATAGAGGCAGAGAGGTTGTTTCCACTGGTAGGGGAGACTAGAACTAGGGGGCACAGCCTCAAAATACGGAGGAGCCAATTTAAAACCGAGTTGAGAAGGAATTTCTTCTCCCAGAGGGTTGTGAATCTGTGGAATTCTCTGCCCAAGGAAGCAGTTGAGGCTAGCTCATTGAATGTGTTCAAGTCACAGATAGATAGATTTTTAACCAATAAGGGAATTAAGGGTTACAGGGAGAGGGCGGGTAAGTGGAGCTGAGTCCACGGCCAGATCAGCCATGATCTTATTGAATGGCGGAGCAGGCTCGAGGGGCTAGATGGCCTACTCCTGTTCCTAATTCTTATGTTCTTATATTTATTAGCTACCCTCCAGTCCATAGGAACTGATCCAGAGTCAATAGAATGTTGGAAAATGATCACCAATGCATCCACTATTTCTAGGGCCACTTCCTTAAGTACTCTGGGATGCAGCCTATCAGGCCCTGGGAATTTATTGGCCTTCAATCCCATCAATTTCCCTAACTCAATTTCCTGATTAATAAGGATTGCCTTCAGTTCCTCCTTTTCACTCGACCCTCGAACCCCTAGTATTTCCGGAAGTTTATTTGTATCCTTAGTGAAGACAGATCCAAAGTATTTGTTCAATTGGTCTGCCATTTCTTTGTTCCCCATTATAAATTCACCTGATTCTGACTGCAAAGGACCTACGTTGGTCTTCACTTATCTTTTTCTCTTCACTTATCTATAGAAGCTTTTGCAGTCAGTTTTTATGTTCCCTGCAAGCTTCCTCTCATACTCTATTTTCCCCCTCTTAATTAGACCCTTTGTCCTCCTCTGCTGAATTCTAAATTTCTCCCAGCCCTCAGGTTTGCTGCTTTTTCTGCCAATGTATATGCCTATTCCTTGGATTTAACACTATCCCTAATTTCTCTTGTTAGCCATGGTTGAGCTACCTTCTCCTTTTTATTTTTACTCCAGACAGGGATGTACAATTGTAGAAGTTCATCCATGTAATCTATAAATATCTGCCCTTACCTATCCACTGTCAACCCTTTAAGTATCATTTGCCAGTCTATCCTAGCCAATTCACGTCTCATACCATCGAAGTTACCTTTCCTTAAGTTCAGGACCGTAGTCTCTGAATTAACACTGTCACTCTCCATCTTAATAAAGAATTCTACCATATTATGGTCACTCTTCCCCAGGGGATCTCGCACAAGAAGATTGCTAATTAGCCCTTTCTCATTACACAACACCCAGTCTGGAGTGGCCAGCTCTCTAGTTGGTTCCTCGACATATTGGTCTGGAAAACCATCCCTAATACACTCCAGGAAATCCTCCTCCACCGCATTGCTACCAGCTTGGTTAGCCCAATCTATATGTAGATTAAAGTCGCCCATGATAACTGCTGTACCTTTATTGCACGCATCCCTAATTTCTTGTTTGATGCCATCCCCAACCTCACTACTACTGTTTGGTGGGCCAATTCTTTTCCTCTTTGCACCCCAGAGCGTTCACAGAAGTGCAATCAGTCAGAAATATATGTTTGAAGACCTGCAATGATGGGTCTCTAGTCCAACAGCGCTCCCTACAAACTTGATGCCATGAGCCCCCCATGATGCTGCAGCAGTAATGAAGATCCAAACTTTTTGCCATTTTCGTCATGTTACAAGGAAGCTACCTCCCATTTTTTTTGTGCAGCAATACTCAAGCATTGTGGGCCCATAAAAAGGGGCATCGTGAAAAGTTACAGAGCTATTGAGGCAGTATAAGGCTTGAGCCAAGATATTTAGCATGGAAAAGCCAACAAGCTGATACAGGAGCTTTCATCTGCTGTTAAAATTAGTATTTTGTTTGGATCCTTTGACCTGCTGTGAAGGATGTTTTATATGAAGATGGATAATGATCAGGAAGCATTGCTAGATGCAAGGTTGGTGAGGTGCCACCAGAGGAGGAAGATACTGCTGACTTGGAGGAACCTAGCTGAGAAGATGTACAGACCAAGGCTAGCATTCCTGGATTTCTCCAAGAAGCGATGCTTGAGGAATGTTGTTTCAGCAGGGAGATAAGAGAACTCTTGTCACCGGCTGGAAGAGAATGTGACGCTCTGTCCCTGAGCCTCCGTAGCTCTTCCTGTGCCAGTCAAACTTACAATGGCACTCAAATTTATTCCTCTGGGGGCCACAGGAGATATAGCATGCATCAGCCGGTCCGTGGTATATAGATTCATTCACCAAGTCATTGATGCCCTGTTTGCCAGGGCTACTCACTACATTATCTGCCTGACTTGCTGAGCATTTGCAATGTTTACTGTTTTAAAATATTAAAATATCTGTTGTTTCAACAGCTAATTCACTTAAGGATGCTTCACAATCTTCATTCCTATCACTAAACACCACCTCATCCTCGTTGCCTGTTGGCATATCTGCTCTCAAACGAGAAACTTCACTACAAAATCAGCCATTGTCAAAAAGTGCTTCCAGTATAGACAGGTAAGCAGAATTTTGCAAAATTGTTTACTTTGCAAATATAGCATGCATTTTCTAAAAGGTTTTGTTATCTGTGTGAAACTATTATCTTTTTGTCATTTTAGAAGAATCATGGAGTCGATGGAGGTGGAGGTGGATAGCTATGTATCTAGGAACAGGTCACAGTCTGAGGAATTACTTCAAACAATGGGGTCATCTCCTTCAACAGAATCGCTTGCACTGGAGGGTCAGCATCTGTGAACGGTTGCATATAGAGAAGAGTAGATGGCTGGTGGTGTAATCTGACTTTATTTTACAGGGGAATGATTATGGCTTCACAGTCAGATGTATTTTAGAAGCAACTAAAGGCAGTTGGTCACATCTTGATAGCAGCTGAAAGGATAATTATAAAAAAATAATTGTATTGATTAATTTGCCTGCGGGGAGACCATTATTTCAGTTCTCTTGCACCTAGTTATTTCTTTGAAGTCACACTGATAACATAGGTTACAGGCATCTTGAGGGGCAGCTCTGTAGAAAAACTGAGAAACCGATGCTTCCTGCAGGATTGAAGCAGCATGATTTGGCACATGAAAGTCTGTCCTTCATTAGCCTTGCTTTGCCATTGTATAATTTACATAAAGCTGCTATTTTCACTTCTGCAACCTTCTCGGCTACATCCTTGCTAACAATTCTTTATCGGTGAGTATTTTTTGTGTATATCTGCTAGTTTTTTTTCATGTCATATATGTTGTGTGTAATATTCATGCATCATGTCCGTGCTCCTTTTAAAGCTGTTTAACTTTTCTGACACTCTTGGGAGGGCTCTGAGTCACTGGCACTCTGTATGGGACCTATTGCCATGCTAGTTACCTCCATTGCATAGTTAGGGGCCCTCTGCCATAATCCCCACCAACAAAAAATCAGCCTGCATTTCACCATTTCTGTGGTGAAGCAAGTCATCCTCGTTTCAAGGGACCGCCTATGAGGGGGCGGTTACCATCCAGGACCTATTTGGTAAAATAAACTTTCAAATTTGGTGTTGACCTATTTTATATAAATGTATGTTTACACAAACAAACTTTTCAACAGTCACATCAATTAAGTGGCTCATTATGAACTTGAAACGTGTTAAAGAATCATTACATAGAGGTTACAATACAGAAATGGGCCATTCGGTAAGTGCCCTATGACCAGGTCTGGAAGATGCAGTTCCCTGGATCATTTGCAACTGCACTTTAAAATGCCCAACTACCTAGCCTTAGGCTCTCCATTCACCACAATACTTCTGCAGCTGTCAAAATGCTCAATCACTCCCTTATCTCCACCTTTGATGCCCTTGACCACAGTAAAACCATTATTCTCTATCCCATTACCCCCCCCCCTCCCCCACCCTGTGTTTCTCATTGCACGGCCCCCATCTTTGCTCCCTCAAGACCAAGGGGTGCATACTTGAACGGATCTGGCACACGTTCAGTGCCAGATCTGACTGGACTACATCAAGCACTTTTGGGCCTTTTCTCATCTGCCAAAACTGCCCATTCCATGATTCTGGAATCAAAAGATCACACCTGGCTTCTTTTTTCCACAACAAACCAGCTCCTTAAATCCCTTCCCCTGCCCTATCCATCCTCACCCTCCAACAAGAGGTGCTTATAGAATTCTCTGTCACTAAGATGGAGACCATTCATTCAGTTGCCTCTCATCACCTCATTCCCTTGCCCAGCAAACCACACTACCCCCAAGGTTCCTCCATGCCCTAGCCCTGAACCCATGTTTTTCTCTAGCTTCCCTCCTCTCTTCCCCTATGCCCTCTCTGAGCACTTAATGAGACACACCACCTGCTCTCTAGACATTTTTCCCATTAAACTGCTGACCACTCAACTTCTGTTGCTAGTCCCCATGCTAGCTGGATTTGTGAATAGTTCCCTTGCTGCAGGTACTGTCTCTGTTCCTTTCAAAACTGACATCACCCCTCAAAATACACACCCTCGACCCCTCTGTCTGTGAAAACTACCATGCCATCTCTAACTTCCCTTTCATCTCCAAAATCCTTGCATGTGCTATTACCTCCCAAATCCATACCCATCATTCCCACAACTCCTTCTTTGAATTTTTCTAATTATGCTTCTGCCTCTGACATAGCGCCATAACAGCTGTAACCACAATCACAAATTACATCCTATGTGACTGTGACCATGGTGTATTATTCCTTCTTGGCCTCTCACAGCATTTGACACAATTGACCACACCATCCTGCTCAAACACCTCTCCTCCATTGTCCAACTCATTTGGTAGTCTCCTCTTTCAAATGCTTTCCCTTGGCTATATCATTCAAAGACATGGGCTCAGGTTCCACATATAGGTTGATGACACCCAGCTCTATCTCTCCACCACCTCTCTTGGCTCCTCCACCGCCTCTGTTGTCCAACTGCTTGTCTGACAGCCAGTCCTGGAGGAGCCAGAATTTCCTCCAGCTAGATTGTAAAGACCAAAGCCATTGCCGTAGACTTGTCACAAACTCTGTACTCTCCCCACTGATTCCATCCCCGTCCCTGGCCACTGTCTCGAGTTGAAGCTGACTGTTTGCTATCTCAGTGTAGTATTTGATACCAAGCAGAGCTTGTGACCCCATATCCTCTTCATCACAAAATCGCCTACTTCTACCTCTGTGCTATCACCCATCTCCACCTCTGCCCATCTGCTGTTGAAACTCCTTCTCGCTTCCAGACTTGACTAATCAAATACTCTCCTAGCCAGCCTCCCATCTCCCGCCCTGTATAAATTTAATCTCCTTCAAAATTCTGCAGTCTATATCCTAAACTACACCAAGTCCCACTCACTCTTCACCCCTGTGCTCGCTGACCTACATTGGCTTCTGGGTCTCCAATCCCTCCAATTTAAAATTCTCATCCTCGTGTTCAAATCCTTTCACGGCCTCACACTTCCCTACCATGTAACTTCCTCCAGCCTTACAACCTTCTGAGAAATCTGTGGTCCTCCAGCTCTGGACTTTTATTCACACCTCCCCCTCCCCACTCGTTTGCTCCTCTATTGGATGATTGTGCCTTCAGCTGGCTAGGCCCTAAGCTCTGGAATTTCTTCCCTAAACCTACGCACCTCTCTTGTAAGACCTTCCTGAAAACCTACATCTTTGACTAAGCTTTTAACTACCTCTCCTAATACTGTATCTCTTCTTTGTCTCAGTGTCACTTTGTGTCCAACTATGCTCCCTTGGGATGTGTTTCTCTGTTAATGACGCTATGTAACTGCAAGTTGTTATTTGAAATGGAGCAGCATGGATAAAATGTTGGGTGATGGAAAGAACACAAAGCTGGAGTAAATCGGGTTGGAGAAGGGTTAGCAGTTGTACATCCCAGAACCCAGTGATGTGTCCAGTTTTGTTCTTGGTGTATATATAGATGATTTGACGTATAATCTTGAAATTTGCACATGACGCAAAGGTAAGGAGTTTAGACTGCACAAGACTTCAGGAAGATATAGACAGGTTAATAGAATGGACAGACAACAATATAATGTGGATAAGTGTGGGGTAATGCATTATGGGATGAAAAACAGAATGAAAGGTGTGGAGGTTTAACTGTATAATTACTCATTGTCAAATGCAGGTAGGTAAACCATAAAAATAACTAACTACACCTTGGGTTTTACAAATGGAGCATAGAGTACAAGAGTTCAGAAATAATAAATTTGTACAAAATATTGGTTCGGCTACAGTTAGAGTACTGTGTGCAGTTCTGGGCACTCCATTACAGAAAGGACATTATCCATAGAGAGCATACAGCATATGTTCACCAGGATAATACTGGATTGGGAAACTATAGTTATGAGGAGAGAGTTGAGGGTGAAGGAGCTAGGAGCTAAATTAAAAAGTAGGACTTCAAAAGTAGTAATCTCGGGATTGCTACCAGTGCCACGTGCTAGTCAGAGTAGGAATCGCAGGATAGCTCAGATGAATACGTGGCTTGAGCAGTGGTACAGCAGGGAGGGATTCAAATTCCTGGGGCATTGGAACCGGTTCTGGGGGAGGTGGGACCAGTACAAACCGGACGGTCTGCACCTGGGCAGGACCGGAACCAATGTCCTAGGAGGAGTGTTTGCTAGTGCTGTTGGGGAGGAGTTAAACTAATATGGCAGGGGGATGGGAACCAATGCAGGGAGACAGAGGGAGACAAAAAGGAGGCAAAAGCAAAAGACAGAAAGGAGATGAGGAAAAGTGGAGGGCAGAGAAACCTAAGGCAAAGAACAAAAAGGGCCACTGTACAGCAAAATTCTAAAAGGACAAAGGGTGTTAAAAAAACAAGCCTGAAGGCTTTGTGTCTTAATGCAAGGAGTATCCGCAATAAGGTGGATGAATTAACTGTGCAAATAGACGTTAACAAATATGATGTGATTGGGATTACGGAGACGTGGCTCCAGGATGATCAGGGCTGGGAACTCAACATCCAGGGGTATTCAACATTCAGGAAGGATAGAATAAAAGGAAAAGGAGGTGGGGTAGCATTGCTGGTTAAAGAGGAGATTAATGCAATAGTTAGGAAAGACATTAGCTTGGATGATGTGGAATCTATATGGGTAGAGCTGCAGAACACCAAAGGGCAAAAAACGTTAGTGGGAGTTGTGTACAGACCTCCAAACAGTAGTAGTGATGTTGGGGAGGGCATCAAACAGGAAATTAGGGGTGCATGCAATAAAGGTGTAGCAGTTATAATGGGTGACTTTAATATGCACATAGATTGGGCGAGCCAAACTGGAAGCAATACGGTGGAGGAGGATTTCCTGGAGTGCATAAGGGATGGTTTTCTAGACCAATATGTCGAGGCACCAACTAGGGGGGAGGCCATCTTAGACTGGGTGTTGTGTAATGAGAGAGGATTAATTAGCAATCTCATTGTGCGAGGCCCCTTGGGGAAGAGTGACCATGGTGGAATTCTGCATTAGGATGGAGAATGAAACAGTTAATTCAGAGACCATGGTCCAGAACTTAAAGAAGGGTAACTTTGAAGGTATGAGGTGTGAATTGGCTAGGATAGATTGGCGAATGATACTTAAGGGGTTGACTGTGGATGGGCAATGGCAGACATTTAGAGACCGCATGGATGAATTACAACAATTGTACATTCCTGTCTGGCGTAAAAATAAAAAAGGGAAGGTGGCTCAACCGTGGCTATCAAGGGAAATCAGGGATAGTATTAAAGCCAAGGAAGTGGCATACAAATTGGCCAGAAATAGCAGCGAACCCGGGGACTGGGAGAAATTTAGAACTCAGCAGAGGAGGACAAAGGGTTTGATTAGGGCAGGGAAAATGGAGTACGAGAAGAAGCTTGCAGGGAACATTAAGGCGGATTGCAAAAGTTTCTATAGGTATGTAAAGAGAAAAAGGTTAGTAAAGACAAACGTAGGTCCCCTGCAGTCAGAATCAGGGGAAGTCATAACGGGGAACAAAGAAATGGCAGACCAATTGAACAAGTACTTTGGTTCGGTATTCACTAAGGAGGACACAAAACAACCTTCCGGATATAAAAGGGGTCAGAGGGTCTAGTAAGGAGGAGGAACTGAGGGAAATCTTTATTAGTCGGGAAATTGTGTTGGGAAAATTGATGGGATTGAAGGCCGATAAATCCCCAGGACCTGATGGACTGCATCCCAGAGTACTTAAGGAGGTGGCCTTGGAAATAGCAGATGCATTGACAGTCATTTTCCAACATTCCATTGACTCTGGATCAGTTCCTATCGAGTGGAGGGTAGCCAATGTAACCCCACTTTTTAAAAAAGGAGGGAGAGAGAAAACAGGGAATTATAGACCGGTCAGCCTGACCTCAGTAGTGGGTAAAATGATGGAATCAATTATTAAGGATGTCATAGCAGCGCATTTGGAAAATGGTGACATGATAGGTCCAAGTCAGCATGGATTTGTGAAAGGGAAATCATGCTTGACAAATCTTCTGGAATTTTTTGAGGATGTTTCCAGTAAAGTGGACAAAGGAGAACCAGTTGATGTGGTATATTTGGACTTTCAGAAGGCTTTCGACAAGGTCCCACACAAGAGATTAATGTGCAAAGTTAAAGCACATGGGATTGGGGGTAGTGTGCTGACGTGGATTGAGAACTGGTTGTCAGACAGGAAGCAAAGAGTAGGAGTAAATGGGTACTTTTCAGAATGGCAGGCAGTGACTAGTGGGGTACTGCAAGGTTCTGTGCTGGGTCCCAGCTGTTTACATTGTACACTAATGATTTGGACGAGGAGATTAAATGTAGTATCTCCAAATGTGCGGATGACACTAAGTTGGGTGGCAGTGTGAGCTGCGAGGAGGATGCTATGAGGCTGCAGAGTGACTTGGATAGGTTAGGTGAGTGGGCAAATACATGGCAGATGAAGTATAATGTGGATAAATGTGAGGTTATCCACTTTGGTGATAAAAACAGAGAGACAGACTATTATCTGAATAGTGACAGATTAGGAAAAGGGAAGGTACAACGAGACCTGGTTGTCATGGTACATCAGTCATTGAAGGTTGGCATGCAGGTACAGCAGGCGGTTAAGAAAGCAAATGGCATGTTGGCCTTCATAGCGAGGGGATTTGAGTACAGGGGCAGGGAGGTGTTACTACAGTTGTACAGGGCCTTGGTGAGGCCACACCTGGAGTATTGTGTACAGTTTTGGTCTCCTAACTTGAGGAAGGACATTCTTGCTATTGAGGGAGTACAGCGAAGATTCACCAGACTGATTCCCGGGATGGTGGGACTGACCTATCAAGAAAGACTGGATCAACTGGGTTTGTATTCACTGGAGTTCAGAAGAATGAGAGGGGACCTCATAGAAATGTTTAAAATTCTGATGGGTTTAGACAGGTTAGATGCAGGAAGAATGTTCCCAATGTTGGGGAAGTCCAGAACCAGGGGTCACAGTCTGAGGATAAGGGGTAAGCCATTTAGGACCGAGATGAGGAGAAACTTCTTCACCCAGAGAGTGGTGAACCTGTGGAATTCTCTACCACAGAAAGTAGTTGAGGCCAATTCACTAAATATATTCCAAAGGGAGTTAGGTGAAGTCCTTACTGCTCGGGGGATCAAGGGGTATGGCGAGAAAGCAGGAAGGGGGTACTGAAGTGCATGTTCAGCCATGAACTCATTGAATGGCGGTGCAGGCTGGAAGGGCTGAATGGCCTGCTCCTGCACCTATTTTCTATGTTTCTATGTTTCTATGAGATACTGGAACTATTTGCACTGGAGTGAAGAAAGAGATTCAATAGTTTTTAAAATTATGAAAAGTTTAAGTAGAGAGAGAAATTATAACTTGGATTTATATAGTAGATTTTCATAGCCTCAGGTTGACATGGAGCACTTTACAGCTAATTAAATTTTTTTTGCAATGTAGTCACTGTTGTAATGTCGAAAATGCGGCAGCCAATTTGCACACAGCAAGGTCACACGGACAGAAATGAGCTGGTGACCAAATAATCTGCTTTTTTTATTTAAAGTGAATAGGGAAATACTATTTTCCTCTAGTTGGGGATTATGTAATAAGGGATCATCAATATAACATTGTCATGAAGATAGTGAGAAGAGAGTGTTAGGCATGAACTTTTTCCTACTTTGAAAAACAATGTATAAAAATACATTACACTTTAGTGAGAAAACATTAAAAATATCAACGATTAAATCTAAAATAAAAATATACTGGAAACACACAGCAACTCCATCAGCATCTGAAAGAGAAGGGACAGATTAATGTTTTCGATGAAGAACCTTCATCATTCCCTTGTCAGATGTATGCCAACAATTAAGCCTCAAGGTCATAAAAAATACAGTTTTATAACCTGGTGTTCCTTGAACATAAACTTAGATCTTCAAATAATTATGTTTGAACATGATCAACACTCTGGGGTAATTTTTTGGGGGAACTGTTGGTAATTCTGACAGCCCATGCACAATTTTCCACCATTTAAAATTACTGGCTAGAAAATAGTGGGAGGGGTGTGTAACCTGAATTGCAGTGAAATATTTCTTGATAGTCACTGATTTTAATTCTCCATTTTACCAGATAATGTGGTCCCCTCAATGCGTGGAGACCTTGAGTTTGATGCACAGGAGTTTAAAGCGGAGTCTTGGAGCCTTGCTGTTGATCATGCATTTAGTGGTAAACAACAGAAAGATATGATAAAGAGACAAGATGTGATATATGGTGAGTGTACTATTTTAATAATGTAGGATTAGCATTTGATTGTGAACCAGCTGACATTCATCAAAGGTGTTTAATTTTGTGTTGTAGTTTTTTTATTTAATTAATTGCTAGATGCTTTCAAAATATTAAATATTATAAAATTGTCCCCCAAAAAATAAATTACTTTTTTTGCCCACAAGGACCTAAGAAATGTTAGCGAAAGGCTATATTTGACCCATTAACATTCATCATTCCATTATTCTAGTCCTTCCACCATAGTATCCAACAATATTTTGCCTCCATAAACATTGCCTGGTGGATTATTCAAAACTTATATCGGTCTTTGCTAAATAAATATTTCTTGATACAAAAGCAAAATACAGCAGATGCTGGAAATCTGAAATAAAAACAGAAAATGCTGGAAACACTGAGCAGGTCAGGCAGCATCTTCGGGGAAGAGAGAAACAGAGTTAGCGTTTCAGGTCAATGACCTTTCGTCAATATCTGTTTTAATTTACTACATGTTATTTCACACTTGTATCCTCTAGTCCTACTTTGCTGGCTTATTTTGAAGTAATAATTGGGTATATCCTATCTATATCACTTAATATTTTATATTTTTAATTGAAGCTGTCCAACCTGTTCCCTAATATCTCGCCTTCCTGGATTGAATAAGTTTAGTTTTTCTGATCCTTCCTCATAGTTTATCTACTTTATATCTGGGATTGCTATTTTCGGAACGCTTTCAAATGCAAGATTTTTGCTATGGTATGGTAACCAAAATTAAACATATTTTAACGTACTCTGATTAATGCCTCATCGTAACTTCTGTAAACTTGTAGTCTACGGTTCTCAATATATTTCCTAGTATTCTGTTAGCTTTATTAATTACTTTGCCACGTTGTCTGGACATTGAAAGTGACATGTCCTATTACTCTAGTTGCCTGTCTAACTCTCCCTTAGCTAAATAAGTTCCATTCATTGTATGCCAATGATGCATGTTTTTCAACATGTGCCCAATATTTTGCATTGATCAGTTACTTTTGATGTATCTATCCACTTGCATAACTGATCTAAAAACTTCTTGTGTAGCATCTTTTCAAACGCCTGCTGAAAATCCAAATACACCACATCCACTGGTCCCCCCTTATCTATTCTATTAGTTACAACCTCAAAAAACTCTCAACAGATTTGTCAAACATGATTTCCCTTTCATAAATCCGTGTTGATTCTGCCCAATCCTGTTATTATTTTCTAAGTGCTCTGTTACCATATTCTTAATAATAGATTCTAGCATTTTCCCTACTACTGATGTCAAGCCAACTGGTCTGTAGCTCCTCATTTTCTCTCTCCCCTCCTTTCTTAAATAGCAGGGTTACATTAGCTACCTTCCAATCTGCGGGAACCGTTCCAGAATCTATGGAATTTTGGAAGATGACAACCAATGTATCCACTATCTATATAGTCACCTCTTACAAAACCCAAGGATGTAGGCCATCAGGTCCAGGGGATTTATCAACTTTCAGTCCCATTAATTTCTCCAGTATTTTTTTACTAATATTATTTCTTTCAGTTCCTCATTCTCATTAGACCCTTTGATACTCCACTATTTCTGGAAGGCTTTTCGTGTCTTCTGTGAAGACAAACGCAAAGTATTTGTTTAATTTCTCTGCCATTTCCTTATTCCCCATTATAATTTCTCCTGTCTCAGCCTATAAGGGACCCACATTTACTTTTGCTAATCTTTTCCTTTTTACATACCTATAGAAGCTTTTACAGTCTGTTTTTATGTCTCTCGCTAGTTTACTCTCAAAATCTATTTTCCTTTTCTCCATCAATTTCTTGGTCCTCCTTTGTTGAACTCTAAAATCCTCCCAATCCACAGGCTTACTGCTCTTTTTGGCAACATTATAAGCTTCTTCCTTTGCTCTAATACTATCTTTAACTTCTCTTCTTAGCCATGGTTGGATCACTTTTTTTGTGGTGTTTTTGTGCCTTAAAAGAATGTATGTTTGTTGTAAATTATGTATTAATTCTTTAAATGCTAGTCATTGCTTGTCTACCGTCATACCTTTTAATGTAGTTTCCCAATCTACCTGAGCCAACTCTCCCCTCATACCTATGTAGTTTCCTTTGTTTAGATATATGACCCTAGTTTCCTATTTAACTAAATAATTTTCAAACTTAATGTAAAATTCTATAATATTATGATCACTCTTCCCTAAAGGCCCCTTTACTACAAGGTTATTAATTAACACTTTCTCATTGCGCAATACTAGATCTAAAATAGCCTGTTTTCTAGTTGGTTCCTCAACATACTGATCTAAAAAACCATCTTGTGTACATTCCATGAATTTATCCTACACACTATTACTGTAAATTTGGTTTGCCCAGTCTATATGTGATATTGCATCGTGTTACCCCAGTGGCTGCAGCATGGCTGGTGGAAGGCTGCTGACTTTCAGTGGGGGAGACTGCAGATGGCCTTGCAGGACGACCTCGAAGAGCTGATGGCAAGGCGTGTGAAATCAAGTGACAGTGTTTCTTCTTCTTCTTCTCTCCCTCTTCTTCTTACCCTCTTCTTGGTCAACCACTGACTGGGCAGACTGGATTTCTTGGGTATCTGAAATGAGAAAGGCAGAAGGGTAGAGTTGTGGTGAGGGGAGGGCAGGAAATCAAGAGCTACGCGCTTAGACCATGTGCATCTTATAAATCAGAAGATAGGATGAGGGGGAAGTGGGATGTGAGAAAGAGGATAATGTATGAGGATACCAACATCTCGTATCCTTTCAGCGACACTGCTGGCCAAGGGCTCAGCCATGCCCCTGCCAAGAATGGCCAGCACCCTCTTCCAAAAGGGGATAAGATGAAGTTAAGAATGGGAGATGTGCCTCGTATTTGGTACAGATTGTTGGTAGGTGAATGATCAGCGGGGTTGGGCAAAACGTAGTGTGTGAGACTAGTGGTGCAGTTAGCAGGAGACAGCTTTTTAAGCTGCATCCACTGACCATGACCATTGGTTTGAGGTCATGAAGCTTCTTTGGGCAATAGAGCCAGGTTGTGGGGGTGACACAGCTGGTAGTGACGACCTCAGTGATCTAGTCTCACATAATTCTTTCTGTGGGTAGAGGGCCTGTCTTGCAGTGTTGATCCCTTGCACAAAGCTGGAGTGCTGCTTATGAGACCCTGGGTGTCCCTTTACGAGCCATTTGTGTTAATGCTGAAGCATTTTACCACTTTTTTATGGGCGGAAGGCGGTTGAGCTTTAAGAACTGAAGACTGGCATTTTGGCATTATTTTTAATGTTTATCATGGTTCAGAAGGCAGTTGAGCTCTAAGGGCTAAAGACTGCCTATTTTAAAATAATTTTTATTTTTAAAGGCTTTAAGGGATTGACACTGCTTTCTAAAATGACAGGCTAGCTTTAAGAGAATGCTGCCTCGCTCCAGGGATACTATGGCCATGCTACATTGGGCCTCCTGCTGATAATGCCACCTGAAGCAACGCATTACACTGCAGCTTTGCACTGCATTAATGTAAATCAGCGAGCAGCAGCATCATCATCATCATAGGCAGTCCCTCGGAATCGAGGAAGACTTGCATCCACTCTAAAAATGAGTCCTTAGGTGGCTGAACAGCCCAATATGAGAACCACAGACCCTGTCACAGGTGGGACAGATAGTCGTTGAGGGAAAGGGTGGGTGGGACTGGTTTGCCACATGCTCCTTCTGCTGCCTGCGCTTGATTTCTGCATGCTCTCGGCGATGAGACTCTGAGATGCACTTCCTCCACATAGGGCGGTCTTTAGCCAGGGACCCCCAGGTGTCAATGGGGATGTTACACTTATCAGGGAGGCTTTGAGGGTGTCCTTGTAACGTTTCCTCTGCCCACCTTTGGCTCGCTTGCCGTGAAGGAGTTCCGAGTGGAGCGCTTGCTTTGGGAGTCTTGTGTGTGGCATGTGAACGATGTGGCCTGCCCAGCGGAGATGATCAAGTGTGGTCAGTGCTTCAATGCTGGGGATGTTGACCTGGTCGAGGACGCTAACGTTGGTGCGCTTGTCCTCCCAGGGGATTTGTAGGATCTTGCGGAGACATCGTTGGTGGTATTTCTCCAGCGACCTGAGGTGTCTACTGTACACGGTCCATATCTCTGAGCCATACAGGAGAGCGGGTCTTACTACAGCCCTGTAGACCATGAGCTTGGTGGTGGATTTGAGTGCCTGGTCTTCAAACACTCTTTTCCTCAGGTGGCCAAAAGCTGCACTGGCGCACTGAAGGCAGTATTGAATCTCGTCGTCAATGTCTGCTCTTGTTGATAAGAGGCTCCCAAGGTATGGGAAATGGTCCACGTTGTCCAGGACCGCACCGTGGATCTTGATGACTGGGGGGGTGGGGGGGGAGTGCTGTGTGGTGAGGACAGGTTGGTGGATGTCCTTTGTCTTACGGATATTTAGCGTAAAGCCCATGCTTTCGTACGCCTCAGTAAATACGTTGACCATGACCAAAATACTGGTGCTACCTGCTGCTCTTTTTGCAGGCAACCATTAACTTCGGCCCGTTGTGGCACCGGCAGGTTTCTGACCTACTCGAATGTCTAGGCCCTGGTGTCTTATTTTTAACCAGCTTCATATCTATTTCCATGTTCTACTCTGCATTCTAGTTTTAAGTCTGTCATGTAGAACTTCTAACATCCTGTTGGTGAGAGAGAGACATTGGAGATGAGGAGGTAATTGGAAAAAAATGATTCAAAGTCAACTTCAGGACAGATGTCAAGAAACTATAATAGGAGCATTTCTATCTATTGAAGGCTGAACTAGATGGGCCAAATGATCTCCCTCATTTGTACTTTGTGGTCATTCTGTAGGTTGGAATCATTTACTTGTAGTGTAGTGTTGCCATGCAAAGCCAATTTTCAAATTTAGATTTTTAACATTTTAAAAAGTCCTGACAATTAACTTTATATAAAGCCAAGTTTATTTGGCTCTTCAGTAATAAAAATATCACCAACATTCCAATCAATGATGAAAGCTCTGCTTTGCCTGAGTATATAATAGTATAGAGCTTGCAGTATAATTCACTATCCATGCCCTGGTATTATACTGACACCTGCAGTATAAAGACACTATGGGCTCAATTTTCCCCGAGCCCGTTTTTTTAGCCTACTTGCCCAAGTTGCGCCACTTCATTAGGCCAGTAGATGCTCCAGAAAAAAAATCTTCAGACTTTTGCCGATGTTTGGCCTCTATGCTGGACCCGCGCAGTGTGGCCAGTCGCCTTGGGGGTGGAGCCTGCGGTCTGCGCCGGAAAAATGTGCCGGGACGTCTGCGCATGCGCGGTGGCAGTTCAGCACGACCCTTGAGTGAAAGACTGTGTTCAAACTGCCTTTGAAGTGGCGAATCTGCCAGAGCGGTGCGTTCACTACTGTGTCGAGCTCTCAGCCTACAAACTGCGCTGCAACAGGTAATGCCATCAGTGCAGCGAAACGCTGCAATCACCATATTGTTAAGAGACTGAAGGCTGTTTGTTCAAAATACCACGGCTGAGGGAGTAGTTGAGGGACTGCGTTGAAAATGGCCTCATTGTTGAAGCCACTCACATTACCTCTGTCATATTGCTTAACAAGAGATTAATTACATTAGCCCATACACAATATTGTGATCATGCTTATTGTTAAAGGGGCTGTATGACATGCTATTGTTTACTGGGTTGTTGGAGGGCCGATATGCTCCCCCAGCCTCTACGTTGACTTGCCACCGCTCTGTTGCCTCGATGCCAGCCAATTCACTCCCTCCCACCCCTAGCCCAGGCCGAGTGGCCTCCCACACCGGCCCGTTGCCTTCCGGGCCGAGTGCAGAAAGGTGAATTGGAATTTGATGCTGAAGGTATGACTTCATTGTTTTATTTCTTGTAGAATTGCTTTAATGATTATTTCTTGATTATTTTAATTGTGTGAAGGATGGTTTTGCAAGTCTGTTCCCTCTGAGAAGTGGTGTTTCTATTGAATGGATTTTATTTTTCAATGTCTCGTTAGTAGTTTTTGTTTGCAAATGAACTCCGCATTGATTTATTTAACATTGCTAAGGCTTGGTTGGTTCGGGTCCAGATCCTCTCCGCTTCCCGCTCCTATTCCAGGCCGAATGGCCTCCAATGTATTTGACCTGCGCCAATTTCTTTAACTCTCCGCAAGGGCTTTCTCGAGTGATCACATACGCTGGCCTAAGTAGAAATTATTAGCTAGCCAAAGTTGCCTAAATGGCCAGAACTGGCATAGGTGGCTGGTAACGCCCCCTTTTGAGGAAAAAAAAAACGTACCGGTACCTAAAAAAATCGTAACTAAGTCAGTTATGCTGAGCAAATTGATTGGGGAAACTGGGGATTTTTAAGTTAGGCCAGAAAAAGCAGCCTACTCTTTTAAAAAAAAAAAAATATGGAGCAAATACTGGGAAAATTGAGCCCTATAAGAGGAGTACCCAGTTTTAAGCTCTAATGTACTAAAAATGTTTCTTCTTCACTTGCAGAGCTGATGCAGACAGAGATGCACCACATTCAGATCCTGGAGATAATGTCAGAAATTTTTAGGAAGGGCATGAAGGAGGAGCTGCAATTAGATCACAACACCATTGACAAAATATTTCCCTCTTTAGATGAGCTCTTAGAAATTCATAAGCACTTTTTCTTCTGCTTGAAAGAGCGACGGCGAGAGTCTTTCGAGGAGGAGAGTGAAAGGAATTTTTTTATCAATAGCATTGGTGATATCCTTTTACAACAGGTAAAATAAGAATAAGTGGAGCCGAAATGTTTGCAAAATAAAAATGAATATCAAAAATATATAAATGTAGCTCTCAGGATGGCCTAGTTAGTATTGTGGAACTGAACCACTGAACCATACAGGTCAAAAAGGTCCAATGCTTGACCACCAATTTGTGCTGAGTTAATTGATACTAACCTGAACTAAAATCTCAGCCAGAGATGCTACAGCTAGTTTCAGTAGCTTTGAGCAAGGGAAAGGAAATGTCAGCTGGGGTTCTCGCTCCTGGTCATTATCCAATCAGTCATGCTGGAAAGTATGCGTGTGTAAGTAACAGCTTAGGACAGGATCAGGCTTGCCTGTGATATCCTCTATGATTGAATACTCTGCTAGCACATTCTTCGGGCTCACGCATGAAGGATGCCACTTGGACAAGGCACTGCAGGATGCCTGATACCCATGGAGCTATTCTCCAGCACAAAGCTGTGCCTTCAGGAAAGAAAATAAATGTTGGCTGCTTTACCTCAAACACCAGTAATCCATTTGAAAGTATAAAAACGCCATGTAGCCACATAGTATTTTATATGTAATCACTCCTAGCTATGCATTTTGCTCTGCTTAATTTATGTAACTGAGATTGGTATACCCAGCATAGAGATGTGTTCACAGATATTGATGCCATCATAGAAACATGGAAAATAGGTGCAGGAGTAGGCCATTCGGCCCTTCGAGCCTGCACCACCATTCAATAAAATCATGGCTGATCATTCACCTCAGTACCCCTTTCCTGTTTTCTCTCCATATTTGTCTTGCCTCTCAATCTTGCAACACTCATTTCTTTGTTAGGAGAAAGTACTGTGGAAGTGGTAGCAATCCTCAATAGATGCCTTCAAATGTCTTAAAACAACACATGTGAGAAATTCTAAAGTCCAGCTAAATGACTGACTGCTATTAATGGGACAGAGACATTTTCAAACAATGCAGTGCTAATCATTGGCCTACTCACCTTAATTACTTGTGAAATCTTACTTCTGGATCATGTGTATATGCAAGAAGTGGATAATTAAGAGCCTTTGTTTTGGTTAAACGCAGCTGCAATAAAGGAAAATGTCCCACATTTGAAGAAATATTTATTTTAGCCATTTAACATTCATAATGTCAACAATCCTTACAACACCCAAGTGTATCTCTGAGTCTGGTGAGTCTTATGAGAGATCAGATTTGAAAATCTGGTTCTGTTGCAGAATGAAAACAGTGGGAGCGATTTTGCCTCTACCTGCGCAGCAAAAACCAGATGATTGGTCAGTTAAAACGACCAGGTTACTTATCCGTCCTAGAACACCAGGAGCTGACCGGTATGATTTTTAAACTGCTCAACTGAGCAGGCGGCAAGGGCACTCACCCAAAACCAGTGAGATCCTATTTAACAAAGGTCTCAATGAGCTCATACTCTCCCGCCCTAGAAATGAAATCTGGGCCCCTTATTTTACTTCAGGCCCTACAACTTTAAAGAAGAATCAATCCCCGTACAGGAAGGATTTTGTTGCAAATCTACCATAAGACTTTAAAGCAACATTAGAATTTAAACTTTAATCATTGCTGCTAAAGCAAATATGAATAAAAAGTTGTAAATTTAAGGGGTACACAGCAAGACATTGTCTGTGATGTATAGCATTGTGCCCAATGGGTATCTCACAGGCATAAAGCTCAACACCAGTTCCTTACCTCCAAAACTTCTTTACATTGTTTTTATTCCCCTTAGCCTGCATAACATGGCAAAGTTCAAAGTAATTAATTGTATGTTGAGTATTTTGGGATGTTTCTGAGATGTGATCAGACATTATATAAATATAAGTTGATTTTTTTTCCTTGACATCTCTCTTTGTTGAGCACCATTCCTTGCTTAAAGGATCAAGCAGGAAACTTTCATCTGGGTGTCTTTGTTTGGAAATAGATTTATATTGAAAATCCGAGGTGAATGGTCTCTTTAATTGACAATGAACATTTGTGCTTAGTTTACAGATGAAAATGCCAATAAGTTGAAGCAAACCTATGGTGATTTCTGTAGCCATCATAATGAGGCAGTCAGTTTCTTTAAAGAACTACAACAACAAAGCAAGAAATTCCAAAACTTTATCAGGGTAAGATCTCACTAATCAGGTTTGTCTGCAGGACCAAATGATGTGAAAACAACAAAGACAAACTTAACGTTTGTTTGTTCTTTATAGCAACAGAGCAACAACCTGCTGGTCCGACGCCTTGGTGTCCCAGAGTGTATACTGCTGGTTACCCAGCGTATCACCAAATACCCAGTACTGCTCGAACGGATACTGCAATACACTGAAGGTCAGTTTCAGGGCTGGTCAATCTAGGTTGTTGTATAAAATTATAGTTTCTTACATTACAGCAGTGACTATATTTCTAAAGTACCTAATTGGCTGTAAGGTGCATTGGGATGTCCTGAGGTTGTGAAAGGCACTATATAAAATGCAAGTCGTTTTTTTATCTTGACTGAAGTGTCAGCCATGGCTCAGTTGGTATCACTGAGTCAGAAGGTTGTAGGTTTAAGTCCCATTCCAGAGACTTGAGCACAAATATCTAGGCTGACACTCCAGTACAGTACTGAGGGACTGTCACATAGTTGGAGGTGCCGTCTTTTGGATGAGACGTTAAACTGAGGCCCCTCTCTCAGGTGGACGTAAAAGATTCCATGGCACTATTTCGAATAAGTGTAGGTGTTCTGGCCAATATTTATCCCTCAATCAACATCACAAAAACAGCTGGCTGGAGGCTGGTCTGTCCCTGAAGGTATGAAGATCCTGAAAAAACGGTTAGTGAACATTTTACATATTTTTTTTTCCACAGCGACTTACCTGGATGGGGTCCCCTGAAGGTCTTCCAATAGTTTAAAAACATTTTTTCCTGATGATTTTTTTTCAGGTCTTCGACCCTCCTTGGGCCCGACTCCATCCTCGGCAGCACTTGGGCGGCAAGCGCCTCTGCCGCCGAGAATGAGACCTCCCGCCCGCTGCCGCCCAGATTGGCGGCGTACGTCATTTGCCACCCGCCGACCTTCAGGGGACCTCGGCGATGAATATCCCGCCCAAAGTACCGTCCGCTACCTCGGCGGCCATCGGTGAACATAAGAATTAGGAACATGAGTAGGCCATCTCGCCCCTCGAGAATGTTCCGCCATTCAACAAGATCATGGCTGATCTGGCCGTGGACTCAGCTCCACTTACCCGCCCGCTCCCCGTAACCCTTAATTCCCTTATTGGTTAAGATGGAGGCCTTGACCATATTTGCCCCCTGAGTGTTTGGACCACCCATACACATCAACAACGTGGATTTTACTTTGCTGGCCTAATTGGAACTTTCCCAGCTGGTGCTGAAATCCTGTGGCCAGAAAATGAAAATCATGATTGGGACTATTAAACAGTTGCACAGCTATACGTGCCATCCTTGAGCTCTGAAATCTGCCTTGCAACTTAAATTGGGAATAGATTGCTCAGTGCCAGCAACCAGAAAGAACAGAACTGCATCTCATTGAAGGGATTCTGTACAGTATAAACGGCACATTTGAATGTACCTCCACAACTGGCTGCTGAATTTCTTGTGGACTTGTCGCAAAATTTAGTATTGTTTATTTTGGAACATCTGCAGGAATAATTTTCTATAATCTACAGCAGATGCAAAAGTGCTGCTCTCTAAAAATTCTTATTATTGAACTGAATGGGAAAACATGCAGAACATTTCTTCAGTCTCACTATTTCTATGATAAACTAAAAAGAAATTAACCTTTTTTTTAAAGTGTGAATGTACCACCATAGCCATGAAGGATGTATTGTTGGCATGACACTATATTTTTGGAGATATGGAACCAAAATGCCTGAACATCAAATGCCTCTTTTTATAAAATATGGTTAAGATCAGATTTCTCATGCTGGATGCCTATACACGTGCTTATGTCTCAATCCTGCTAGAAACAGGAATAGAAAGTGAATAGAATCACTATCCACCTACAAAGATAATGCCAACCAACATTTCTAGAGTACACAGTTGCTGTTCTGTATGGCAAATAGCAGGCTGCAGTGTTAGTTGTGTACTGAGGCTTTTATGGGGTGTTTATATTGTCGTGGTGGGTCTCCTATATAGTGAAGCTACAAGATGTACTGAACTTGTTAGTTTACATTGTGGAGCAGATGCAGAGCGCTGGCAGAAATCATGGGCCCAAGTTTCAACTGGATTTGCTCCTTTTTTTTGGAACAACTAGTTTTTTTTGGAGTATCCTAGAAATTGCAATTCTCCACATTTACTTTGCTCCAGTTCTAGTGAGTTAGTTTAGTTTCGTTTTAGTTCAGTTTTTTTTTTCAAAAGGGGGCATGTCCAGCCACTTACGCCTGTTTTGCAAGTTTAAACTGTGAAAAATTACTCCAAACTAAATTAGAATGGAGTACGTGTCCACTTTTGTATGCCAGGAAAAACCTTGTAGAGTTAAGAAATCAGTGCAGCTAGCCAGAGATGGAGGGAAGGGAAGGGAAGAGAGAGCACTAAACACTGTCACTTTTAAAAATAAAGAACCATCATCAATAATAAACAATCAATCAATAAATCAGTAGATAAAAAAATAAAAGTCCCTACCTCACCTACTGCAGCACGTAGTGCCTATCCGTTCGGCCAGGGGCTGGAAATCATTCACTCAGCAGCAAAGCTCACTAAAGGATGCAGCAGCATATCTTCGGCCGTTCGGTCAGGGGTTAGGGGTAGGAAATCGATCACCCAGCAGCAAAGCTCACTAAAGGATGCAGCAGCATATCTTTGGCCGTTTGGCGCTCACCCAGCCAATGTTTCTGTGCCATTGCGCGTGCGTGCACGCTCCAACGCGCATGCGCAACGCTGCCGGCACTCACAGACACGCTGGGCCCTAGCACGGCCCCCATGCCAGCTGTGTAGACACAGCACGTCGATAGCTCTGCCCCCCCCGCAGCTCAAGCTGTGCTGCGCCGACTGGAATGGAGGCCTGCAGACAGTTCAGAATAACGAGGTACTTTTTAGGCACACTTTTAATTCTAAATAATAGGCGCAAGGCTCAGAGGCGCGCCGTTCTAATGACCAGTTCAAACTTGGGCCCACTGAAACAACAATGTGTGGGCCTTGTGCAGCCAGTGACAGCACCATATTAAATTTAGCAGAACCTCAAATGGAGTTGAGTCGATCTGTGTTTTGGGTCTTTTCTGTTGTCTGCCTTAGTAAATTCAGAAAGTTTACTTTGGTTCTGGCACAAGCAGAGCATATAAATGCAGCTTTAAAGTTCCTGAGGATGAATCTTTCCGTGTGTGGAAGCTGCATGACTGCCTCATGTTTGAGAGCACAGTCGGCATTAGGTGTGTCGAGGATGCTCAAGCACGTGGGATGATCCCGTCTGAACTGACCAGCGTCCGGACAGAACTCCTCATCGGCGCCAAGCCCTGAAACCTCCCTCAGGAGCCGGCGCCTCACAACTTGAGCCTCCTCTGGGAAATCCCCTCTGTGCCTTTCAGTTCTGCACAGAGGGGGTTCCTGTACGGGCTGTTCTTGCATACTCTCCACTTTGCCATCCTTGTCTGCCACCCGGACACACTATCTTGCCGTCTGGAGGAGGTGGGGGGCCCCAGTGGAATGCTCTCTACGCAGGAGTCCTCTGTTTATTTATTGGGGACTTGGCCTGGAGGGTGTTGCATGGAGCAGTCCCATGCAATCGGTTTTTAAGTCAGTTTCATGAACTCTCAGGCCGCCTGCAATTTCTGCGGTCTGGGAGAGTCCGTGTTTCATGTTTATTTGGAGTGCGTTAGCTTGCAGCCCCTCTTCCAATATTTGAAAGGGTTGCTCCTCAAATTCTGGTTGTACTTCAGTCCCACGCTCCTGATCTTTGGGCATCCTGTGTGGAAGGGAGCAGGCAGGACAGAAGGCCTCCTCGTAGGACTGCTCCTGGGCATGGCTAAGGGGGCCATTAACCGGTCCAGGCAGCGGGCGATTGAGGGGGTCATTCAGCCCGACTGCCTGCCTCTCTTCCATGGTTACATTCAAGCCAGAGTGTCCCTGGAGATGGAGCACGTGGTCTCCACCGGTACGCTCGTGGCCTTCCACGAGAGATGGGTGCCGGAGAGTCTCATCACCCCCGGCAACCAAATTTTAATTTGAACCACTAATGTAAAAGTTAATTTGTTGGTTTTAGTGCCCCTCTAGTTAGGGGCACTTGATTTATTGTTTGACAAAAATAGTTGAGAACTCAGTCGGCCTGTGGCCAACATAAATGACAGCATGAGATCTCCAACGATGGTGGCAGCAGCCAAACATATTCTGCCAGCATTTCCCTCTGGAAGCCTCTTGAATACTTTTGTAGGCATTTACATTACAAGGTGTATGATTCAAGTTTCATGTGGAACTTGTGATTGTAATAAATTGTAGTTTACACCATGGCCTGGAAATGGGATCATGCTCGAATTGGGCTGCAATCCCAAAGCAGCGCATCCTGCACACGCCTAATAAGGCAGGTGGCAGGACCATGCAAAGTTTTTCGAATGGCCTCATTTTTTAATTTCTGGTGAGCTGTCTCTCTGGTGGCGACTGGGACCCACAGCTCCGACATCTCGGATGCCGGCCCAGGCAGTAAGCACAGTCTGGGAAGGACAGGGCGGCAGGTAATCGGAATAAAGGCAAGTGGTAGCCGGCAGCAGCCCGCAACTTTAATGTGGAGCTGGGAGGAGCACTCCTGCTCATCCATACTCCACAATAAAGTATGGAAAAAAATAAAAACCTGTCTTTTAGGAAGCAAACTCCAGAAGTCCTTTTCAGGTCCTCGTGTTTGGCTGCCAAATGCCTGAGAATACTGACGAATGATGTGTTGATGAAAGTCACTAAGAATTTTGTAAAGTGGGCCTGACATAGTCGTTATGCCCCATTTAAATATGGCAATGGCATAATGCCCGTTTGAGGCGACAGTCCTGGATACATCGTCATCATCATTATAGGCAGTCCCTCGAATCGAGTATGATTGTACACATGCTTTTTTTTATGAATATGGTGGGTGGTGAACGTCTGGTGCAGCATATGTGTATACACGCCATCCTCCATATTGGACACTTTGGTACCTGTTTTATGAATGGCCCTTAAGTTTATTTCCTTGTAAAGTCATCACCATCATAGGCAGTCCTTCGGAATGAAGGAAGACTTGCTTCCACTCTTAACATGAGTTCTTAGGTAGCTGTACAGTCCAATACAAGAACCACAGTCTCTGTCACAGGTGGGACAGACAGTGGTTGAACGAAAGGGTGGACAGGGAGTCCGGTTTGCCGCATGCTCCTTCTGCTGCCTGCGCTTGATTTCAGCATGCTCTCGGCGACGAGACTCGAGGAGCTCAGCGCCCTCCCAGATGCACTTCCTCCACTTAGGGCGGTCTTTGGCCAGGGACTCTTAGGTGTCAGTGGTAATGTCGCACTTTATCAGGGAGGCTTTGAGGATGTCCTTGTAACGTTTCCACGGCCTACCTTTGGCTCGTTTGCCGTGGATGAGTTCCAAGTAGAGCGCTTGCTTTGGCAGTCTCGTGTCTGGCATGCAAACTATGTGGCCTGCCCAGCGGAGCTGATCAAGTGTGGTCAGTGCTTCAGTTCTGGGGATGTTGGCCTGGTCGAGGACGCTAATGTTGGTGCGTCTGTTCTCCCAGGGGATTTGTAGGATCTTGCGGAGACATCGTTGGTGATATTTCTCCAGCGACTTGTGTCTACTGTACATGGTCCATGTCTCTGAGCCATACAGGAGGACAGGTATTAATATGGCCCTGTAGACCATGAGCTTGGTGAAAGTTTTGAGGTCCTAGTCTTCAAACACTCTTGTAAAGACAAAGGAGATGTATCAGCAATTGAGATTCAGGCATTCAGTCCACTATTAATGCACAGCACTTTCATCACAGAATTGCAAACTATTTACAATGAAAGATGGAGTGGAAACAATTCAATTCCACATTTGCTTCAAACAGATTTTAGCTAAAGGTACCTAACTGAAAAATAATAGACTGAAATGTTGTTGTATTGTTATTCCCAGAAGGGACAGAAGAGAATGAGGATGTGACTAAATCTCTTAGCTTGATAAAGGACATAATAGCAGCAGTAGATACAAAGGTCAACAAATACGAAAAAGAGCAAAAACTACTGGACATCTTAAATAGGTTTGAAAACAAAACTTATACCAAGTTGAAGAATGGCCGTGCATTCCGGAAGCAGGATCTGATGAGCAGAGAGAGGGAGCTGCAGCATGAGGGTTCTATGTACTGGAAAACTGCCACAGGACGATTGAAAGGTAAAATAGCAAAGGATTCAAAGTTCCACTGAAAATGACATTTTCATTGTATAAAGTGCTTCCATAATTGCATATCTAAAACCAGCGTGGTGAACCATACATGGCTATATATCTTTTTGACACAATGGGGGTAATTTTGACTTTGACAATACGAAGGGCTCAAGTTTCCACACGTGCCTAGAACGGCGCAGTCCCGACCTGGACGCCCGTTTTTCGCGCCACAAAGTGCGCCTAAAAAAATCCTCGGTATTATCCACCTCCCTGCAGGTCCTCTGGCCCTCGGTGCAGCGCAGCACGAGCTATGGGGGGGGCGGAGCCAGGTCCCTGCGCTGAAAACAGTGCTGGGACCTCTGCACATGCGCGCTACAGTGGGCACGCAAGTGCAGTAGCTCCAGGCGCCCGAAACTGTGTGGGAGAGGCCCGAAGCACACAGCCCTAGCCCTGGCCGAATGGCCTCACTGGGGCTGCGTGAATAAGGCTCCTCCCAAGGCCAGCTCCTGCTCCCCCCACCCCGACCAGACCCGACACCCGCTCCCTGCCCCCCCCCCCCTCCGGACTGGACCCGACCCGACTCCCGCTCCCCGACCCGACCGACTCCCGCTCCCACTCTGCCCCCCGCCCCCCGACTGGACCCGACCCGACCCGCGCTCCTGCTCCCGCTCCCCCTCCCCCCCCACGACTGGACCTGACCCGACCCGACCCGCGCTCCCGCCCCCCAGCCCGACCCCCCCCCCCCCCCCCCCCCCCCCACTGGACCTGACCCGACTTGCGCTCCCGCTCCGCCCCCCCGACTGGACCCAACCCGACCCGCGCTCTTGCCCCCCGACCCGACCCGTGCTCCCGCTCCCGCTCCGCCCCCCCCCCCGACTGGACCCGACCCGACCCGCGCTCCTGCTCCCGCTCCACCACCCCCCCCCCCCCCACCGACTGGACCCGACCCGACTCCCGCCCCCGGACTGGATCCGACCTGACCTCCCCCTCCCCGACCTGACCTCCCCCTCTCTCCCTCCCTCCCCTCCTCTCTCTCTCCCTCCCCCCCTCTCTCTCTCCCTCCCTCCCCCCCCCTCTCTCCCTCCCTCCCCCCCCGACCCGAACCGAACCAAACCTCCCCGACCCGACTCAACGCCACCTACCTGTAAATCTGGTGCTGGGGACGGGCCCTGCCCGAAGTCTCGGGCCGGCCCGTTCAGCCTTCGGTCCCGAAAGGCCTGCCTGAAGCACTTTCACACAGGTAGGAAGATGGTTTATTTAATCTTTTCTTTGCTTATAAATGTTTATTCAGGTTGGATTTATTTGTATAATATTTGTATAAGTATAAATAAGGATTTATTATAGAATTTAATGAGTTCCCTTCCCCCCCCCCACCTCGTTCTGGACGCCTAATTTGTAACCTGCGCCTGATTTTTTAATGTGTAGGACAGGTTTTTTCAGTTCTACAAAAATCTTCACTTGCTCCATTCTAAGTTAGTTTGGAGTACGTTTTCACTGTTGAAACTTTGAAATCAGGCGTCAGTGGCTGGACACGCCCCCTTTTGAAGAAAAAATTCTGTTCCAAAGTAGAACTGTTCTACCTGACTAGAACTGCAGAAAAAAAAATGTGGAGAATTGCGATTTCTAAGATAGTCCGTTCTCCACCAGTTGCTCCTAAAAATCAGGTGCAAATCATGTGGAAACTTGGGCCCTATAAAACACACAAATTCAGCTCGTCCATCGTTAAACCTCTCTCTTGATTTTCATTGTCATTGTTTTACACTATCGTCTAAAGTCAAGATTACTCCCAGTTAGTCAAATTGAAAGGTTTGACAGATGTTCAGCTGCACATTCACTGAACTTTAATATGGCCCATTATTGTATATCAGAGCTCAATGCTTTGAAAAGTAAGCATTGAAAACCTACAACTTCATGGCTGACTAAGAATGCATATGTGTTAAAGCTTTTTATGAAATTCTTGGAGTCTAGGAATGCACCTTTCTCCCTCCCCTCTGCTCCTTCCACACCTCTTCCTCCCGGGGAATGTGGGTGATATAATCAATTACAACAACAACTTGTATTTATTTGGCATCTTTAATGTAGTAAAACGTCCCATGGTGCTTCACAAGAGTGTTATGAAACAAAGTTTGAGACCGAGCCATTTAAGGCACGGCATCAATGGTTGAGCGATTAAAATCGGGGATGCTCAAGAAGCCAGAATTTGAGGAGCGCAGATATCTTGGAGGGTTGGAGGAAATTACGGTTATAGGGAGGGGCGAGGCCATGGAGGGATTTGAAAACGAAGATGAAAATGTTATAATCGAGGAGTTGCTTAGCCGGCAGCCAATGTAGGTCAGTAAACACAGGAGTGATGGGTGAACGGGACTTGGTATGAGTTAGGACATGAGCAGCAGAGTTTTGGATGACCTCTGGTTTATGGAGGGTAGAATGTGGGAGGCCAGCCAGGAGTGCATTGGAACAGTCAACTCTTGCGGTAACACAAGTATGGATGAGGGTTTCAGCAGCAGATGAGTTGAGGCAGAGTCAGAGTCGGGCAATGTTGCAGAGATGGAAAAAGGCAATGAAGCAATAATTCAATGTTAATGGTAAGGATCCCTTTGTGTAATCCTTCAGTTGCCTGTCTTTGTGCTCATTTATCTACAAGGTATATCCCCAGTGTCTAGAACTTGGGAGCTGGAGGATAGCTGTTGAGTTTCCATTGAGGACACTTCAGATGGCCGTGGTGGGTGACCTTGAGCAGCTCTGGGCCTTGAGGGCCCAGTTCAGCCTGCAGCATCTCACATGGACCAGGGCAGTCTGACTCAGCTGGCTGTGCGGCACTAACATAGGCACTGGCAGGGGAGCAGCCATGCTGTTATCCTGAGAAAATAGCAGGTGCCTCTCCCATGGAGCTATTACCACTCTTCTGGGACTGCACCTCAGCACTCCTACAGTTCTGCACAAAAATTAAATTGCAGTAGTGATGTGACCAATGTTACCCCTAATTTTTTTTTTGGGTGCGGGTCCAGGGCGAAACTTAACATTGAAAAAGCCGATCCCAGGCGGCACGGGACTAGCAGAGGGAATGTTGGATGTGACACTTTGGAAGTTCCTGTCAACAATGGTCCCCAGAAACAAGTTAGTCACCACCTCAGCTTCTGTGGCAGCAGTGTGATCTGCCATGGAAGTGTCAAAGCTGTCAGCAGAGGCTCCATCATGATGTGCGCCACTGTTGTGTTCGTGAAGCTGACTACTCAGAATGGTCTCTGAGCTCTGTGAGCCCCGACACAAATTGGAGCTGGACTGCGACATTGCCGCAACCCTGCTGGCAGGCTGCCCAGTGCACCAAGCATTTCATGGACCATCACCTTCTTTGGTAGACTGGGCCCTCAGTCAGCATCTGAGTCCTCTGCAGCAGAGCTAGTATGTGATCTCACATCCAGTGAGCTGGCACCCGTGGCGATCTATCCCCCCTTTTTCTCTGTACTATCCCCTAAAGTCTGCGTGATGCCAATCTCTGAGCTGGTGCTTGCTAGGGTCAGATCGAGTGAAGCTTCATCTTCAGAAAGGGGTGAAAAGGTCGAGATTCAGTTTATACATGACACTTGAAGCCAGCAAAGAAAGACAACTTTCATCTCAACAGCATCAGCTGGATTTGAACCTAAAACTCCGAGGGGGAAGATAGTGCCACAACTGCTGCACCACTCTGACATGTAAATTAACTTTATTTTCAGGTTTACAATGCAGTTCCAAAACTTTTTGCAGTTATGCACATTGCCATCAATAATAAATGCATGGACCCAAGAACCGGATGGTGATCTCGTGTTCATATACTTCACTAGAAATCAGGGAGAAGTTTGAAAACTGGACACAAGCAATGCACAAAAAATTAATAGCACCTAAAGGATATCTGGGTTCTGTGTTTTAAGTTATGCAACTTTGTTTCAGATATCACAGCTCTGCTCCTTACTGATGTGCTGCTTTTCCTGCAGGACAAAGACCAAAAGTATACTTTTGCCACTGTGGTGAGTTCAACTTGATTTATCTTGAGCATATCAAAGATGACTTACCATGAAAAAAAAAATCTGAGGTTACTGTTGATCTTGTGTTGAAGTTATGGTAGAAGACCAGGAGAACACCTGTGGAAATTCTACCCCCTAGTTTTTATACCTGTAGTACAATATAGAACCTCTGTACCTGCAGAGTTCCTTCTGCTTCTGATATCTGTAGTAGAATTTGATGTTGTGCTAAATTGCTGCAGTATTTGATACAGTTGATCATACTGTCCTTCATCACTGCCTTTTTGCATTAACCAGCTCCATGGAACTGCGCTTGCGGGCTCCACTCCGCTCCTTGGCAGCAGTCATGCATCTCTATAATGGCTTCACTCCTCCATGAAACGAGAGTTATACCGTGGCTCCACCAAGCACCTATCCTTGGCCCTCACTTTTTCCCCATTGATGTGCTGCCCCTTGCTCACAAAATCTGTAGGCACAGGGTCATCTTCCATATATACACTGCCTGTCGGACATCAATTCTTGGATGAATCATCTTCAGCTGAATATTGGGAAGACCATAGCCATGAATCTCAGTGCTTGCCACTATTCTGTTTCCTTCACATTGACTCTTATATATGCAATAAAGGCACAAACTGAATACTGTTTAACTGAACAAGGTACAACCTTGTTCTGCTTTATTACGGCCCGAAAGGCCTGACTCACAAAATGGCTGGCCTTTTATACCAGAGCAGCACCATGTGCGTGCTGCTCAGTGGCCTCCAACAATGACACCATCTGGTGGCTACAAACAGCATGTACATACATTTCAGAATCCATCTTCGCTTGGCCTCCCACTCAGGTTCAACAACCTTGGCATCCTGTTTGACCTTGAGCTGTACACAAACATAATATTCTTTCCAGCACCATGACTGTTTACTTCCATCTTCAAAGTCTCTGCTGCTAACTTAGACCCCTCCATGCAAACAGTTATCAATGCTTTTGTCAATTATTCCAATGCTTTCCTAGCCAGTCTTCCTTAGATCACGCTCCATAAACTCTAACCTTCGCCAGCTGTGGCACACTCGCCTCTGAGTCAGAAAGTTGTAGGTTCAAGCCCCACTCCAGAGACTTGAGCACAAGATCTAGGCTGACACTCCAGTGCAGCATTGAGAGAGAGCTGTACTGTTGGAGGTGCCATCTTTCAGATGAGACATTAAACCAAGGGACCTGGTGTCCTTGTACATGAAACTCTTTTACATGAATCACTGAAAGTTAACATGCAGGTGCAACAAGCAATTAAGAAAGCAAATGGTATGTTGACCTTTATTACGAGGTTGAGTATAAGAACAGACGTCTTACTGCAATTCTATAGAGCCCTGGTGAGACCGTACAGTTTTGGTCTCCTTACCTAAGGAAGGATATACTTGCCATAGAGGGAGTGCAACGAAGGTTCACCAGACTGATTCCTGGGATGGGGGGATTGTCCTATGAGGAGAGATTGAGTAGACTAGACCTATATTCTCTAGAGTTTAGAAGAATGAGAGGTGATCTCATTGAAACATACACAATTCTTACAGGGCTTGACAGGCTAGATGCAGGGAGGATGTTTCCCCTGGCTGACCAAGGGTCACTGTCTCAGAATAAGGGGTTGGTCATTTAGGACTGAGATGAGGAGAAACATCTTCACTCAGAGGGTGGTGAATCTTTGGAATTCTCTACCCCAGAGGGCAGGGGAGGCTCAGTCTTTGAGTATATTCAAGACAAAGATCGATAGATGTTTAGATATTAAAGGAATCAAGGGATTATGGGAACAGTGTAAGCAAGTGGAGTTGAGGTAGATCAGCCATGATCTCATTGAATGGCGGAGCAGGCTTGAGGGGCCGAATGGCCTACTCCTGCTCCTATTTCTTATGTTCTTATGTTCAAAGACCTTCTGAAATCTAATTTTTTTTATCCCATGTCATTTTTAGCTCTCAAACTAAAGTTTACCCTCGCTATTTGCAGCAGGATAAAGGGAAATAAAATGAGCATCTGTGTCTCCTGTGATGTTTCATTTTTAACTCATAGATGTTCACTGGAAGACAACAAATAAAAGATACAAATCAGAATATTATTTATTTATTGAATACAAATATTTAACCCTTTGCATAACTTTGAGAACACTAGACATACATAAGATTAAATTAACTTAAATTAAATTGCATTATAATTGATTTTCATGTTGTTTTGAATTGTTCACATCAGGACCAGAAACCTGCAGTTATCTTGCTACAGAAATTAATTGTCCGAGAAGTAGCAAATGAGGAGCGAGCAATGTTCTTGATCAGTGCTTCGTCTGCTGGACCTGAAATGTATGAAATGCACACAAACTCAAAGGAGGACAGGAATAATTGGATGAGACTGATCCGAATGGCAGTAGAGAGGTACTGTAACACTGTCCCGTTCCCATTTCAGATGTAGTAAACTGTGCTGACAGAACAGAAATAACTCGGGAGGTGATGCAAATGTTTAATATTTATTGTATTTATTATGAATTTTATCATGCTATAATACACAACATTTTATTGAGTTCATTTTCTGCCACTAATGATGCACAGTGTACCTGGAAGGAGACTTTACTTCAAGCACTGAATATGAACCCAAGTTAATAGACATGCCAGATCAAAGCAAAAAGAAAGTATACAATAACCGTTATTAAGGGTGAATTAAAGAGGTAAATGCGGTCGTGCTGTGGCTCAGTGGGTAGCTCACTAGCCTCTAAGTCAGAAGGTTGTAGGTTTGTGTCCCAATCCAGGAACTTGGGCACACAAATCTAGGCTCACATTCCAGTGCTGAAGAAGTGCTGCACTGTTGGAGGTAACATCTTTCAGATGAGACGTTAAATTGAGGCCCCGTCTGCTCTCTCAGGTGGACGTAAAAGATCCCATGATACTTTTTTGAAGAAGAGCAGGGGAGTTATCACTGGTGTCCTTGCCAATATTTATCCCTCAATTAACATAACAAAAACAGCTTATCTGGCCATTATTAAATTGCTGTTTGTGGGAGCATGCTGTGTGCAAATTGGCTGCTGCGCTTCCCACATTACAATAATAACTACACTCCGAAAGTACTTAATTGTCTGTAAAGCACTTTGAGATGTCTGGTGGTTGTGAAAAGCGCTATATAAATGTAAGTCTTTTTTCTTTCATAAGAGTTAATGAGGGGCGAGTATCTGCATGTAGATATCTTGGCTTCAGCGACGGGTTAAGCGGTCTGAACATCTTGGCCCCAATTTTCCACATGATTTGCTCCTGATTTTTAGGAGCAACTGGTGTAGAACAGAGTATCTTAGAAATCGGAATTCTCCACATTTAGTTTTCTGCAGTTCTAGTCAGGTAGAACAGTTTCACTTTGGAACAGAATTTTTTTTTCAAAAGGGGGCGTGTCCGGCCACTGACGCCTGATTTGAAAGTTTCCACAGTGAAAACGTACTCCAAACTAACTTAGAATGGAGTAAGTGAAGATTTTTGTAGGCTTGAAAAAACCTTGTCTACACTTTAAAAAATCAGGCGCAGGTTACAAATTAGGCGTAGGGAACGAGGGGGGGAGGGGGGGGGAAGAGAAGTCATTAAATTCTACAATCAATCCTTAGTTATACTTATACAAATATTATACAAATAAATCCAACCTGAATAAAAATTTATAAGCAAAGAAAAGATTAAATAAACCATGTTCCTACCTGTGTGAAAGTGCTTCAGGCAGGCAGTTCAGGCAGCGGTGTGGCGTCAGTGTCTCGACGGCAGGCAGCAAGCAGCCTTCGAGCTGAGCTGCGGTGCTTGAGGCAAGGATGTGGCGTCAGTGTCTCGACGGCAGCGGTCGGCAGCAAGCAGCCTTCGAGCTGAGCTGCGGTGCTTGAGGCAGGCCTTCATTCCCCGCGAAGATGCAGCACCCGGACGGACTTGAGGCCATTCGGCCATGGGATTGCAGCGGCGTCAGTGGCTGGCCGGGAGCCGAAGAATGAACACAGGACACGCGCAGCTGCAGATTTAAAATTCTTTAGGCCGTTCGGCCACGCTTATGGGGCGGCGTCAGTGGCTCGAAGGCAGCCGAAGAATCAGGAGCGGACGTGAGGCCATTCGGCCATGGGATTGCAGCAGCATCAGTGGCTGGTCGGGAGCTGAAGAAAGAACAGCAGCAGCCTTCGAGCTGTGAGGGGGACTGACTGAGGCCATTTGGACAGGGAGAGGCAGCCACATCGACATCTTTATATTTAAATTTGCAGAATGGGTGCACCACATATTATGCAATGGTTTGCTTCCTCATGCAAGAAATTCTTTGTTCTTGGTGGAAGTTGATCCATTGCAAAGTTGAATTGGCACTTTTATTTCTCCAAACACACAGTCCTTAATTTGCAGGCACCGGTTCTGCAAGTTTAGCAGTGAAAAGCTGAACTCACTGATTTCAGCAGGTGATTTATTCAGCAGTGCTGCTAAAAGCACTCCCTCACACACAGAAATATCAAGAAAATTAAACCCCAAGAAACAAATCTTCACTTTTTCTGCAGCACTTTTAAAAACGGCCAAGTGCCAATGTTTACTTCAGACTGCGCGTGCGCGAACGCTCCAACGCGCACGCGCAGGGTTGCCGGCACCAAGAAGCCTCATTTCAATTGTACCCGCCCTCTCCTACTTACAAAATTGGCGTGAGTGATAGGCTCCGCCCCCTGTGCGCCGCGCCAAGCAGACATCGAGCTCCAAGGAGCTCGAGAATACCGCAGTTTTTTTCCGGCGCCATTTGCGGCGTGAAAAACAGGCACCCAGCTCTGAGGTGCGCCTTTTTCGCCGCGTGTGGAAACTTGGGGCCCTTACTTTGAGAGTTGACTCACAATGCCCTATATCTGCTTAAACAGTGGGATGTAACAATAGCATCTGCTTATAATCTGGACCAGATACTCCTGTCTTTTGCACTTGTATTTCTTCAAAATCTCTGAAGGCGAACCGTGCGAGCACTGAATGAGATGAGGCTTAATATGAATTATAAAGCTGCTTGTTTTTTCCTGCCAGTTAAACATACAGAGCAAAATTACAATCAGATTAATTTATTCTTATCAATACGTGTCTTTTTGTATTAATATAAAAATAATGAAACTGCTATGATACCCCACTTCAGTGGGTTGTTTTAGAATCACAGACTGATACAGCACAGAAGGCTATTTGGCCCATCCTGGCCGTGCTGGCTCTTTGTTAGAGCTATCCCATTAGTTCCACTCCCCTGCTCTTTCCCCATATCCCAGTAATTTTCCCCCTTTATGTATTTATCAATTCCCTTTTGAAAGTTACTGTAGAATTTGCTTGCACCAGCCTTTCACGCAGTACATTCCAGATCATAACAACTCGCTGTGTAAAAATATTTCTCCACGTGTCGCCTCTGGTTCTTTTGCCAATCACCTAAAATCTGTATCCTCTGGTTACCGATCCTTCTGCCACTGGAAATGTTTCTCCTTATTTACTCTATCAAAACCATTCATGATTTTGAACACCTGTATCTAATCTCCTCTTAACCTTCTCTGCTCAGAGAACAAACCTAGTTTCTCGAGTCTCTCCACATAACTGAAGTCCCTCATCCCTGATTTACAAATTTAGTAAATCACTTTTGATTCAATTATGGTAATGCCAATGTATATCATGGGGAGGTGGTTAGACTTTCTCTTATTGGAGAATGTCCTTGCCTGGTACTTGAATGACATTAATGTTAATTACCACTGATCAGCCCAAGACTAGATATTGTCCAGGTCTTGCTGCATGTGGCCACAGACTGCTTCATTATCAGAGGAATTGTGAAGGGAACAGAACACTGCCCGATCATCAACAAACATCCCCATAATTGGCTATGGGATGTTTTGGGATGTCCTGAGGTTGTAATAGGCACTATGTAAATACAAGTTTTTTCTTTCTTGCCTTTGTTGCTGCTGGTAACTGTTGAAGTGTATGTAGGTGGATGTGAGACAAAATAAGGCTTTAGTTACTTCCTTAATGGAAAGACAGATGAAACTGCTTGCACCTATTTTCTATGTTTCTAAACAGCAACTTTGCTACCTGAAACAAATTTGGGGAATAAAGGTTGAGAACAGTGGTGGCCTTCACTGCTACTGGTAGTGATGATTGAATGTTCTTTTCAGTCATTGTAGACCAGGTGACATAGATCGTTGTGAACCTGAGCTGTTTCATACGCAGCTTCTCTCTCATGAGTCTGTTGTCTGGGGTAGCTTGTTCTGTAAGTTGTGCATCTCGTTTATCCTCCATGCTTTTAAATCATCCCCTGCTGGTGCAATGAGACACCCAGCATTGGCTACTGTATTCAAGCTGTGTGCCAGAAAACTCTATACTACTTACTGCTCTCAGCTCTGTGATTCCCTTAGTGCAGCAGTAATACTTCAAAATCTCCTTTTGTTAAACTGACAGCTGTGACCCGGAGTTTAATACTCCCTTCTTTTGAATCCTTCCTTTGTAAACCTGCACAAGTTTCTCATGAGTGGCTTTTAATAAGGCTTTCGCAAGCAAAAGGCTTGCTTTTCTTTTCACTAATTTCCTAGGAATCCATTTTTGAATAGGAAGAATCCACAGAGTAATGCTGAACATGGCATTATGCTTGGCTCTCCAAGTCCACTCCACAACATCTAGTAGCACACCAGCTGATACTGTTGTGTTCCTAACACAGATGAGACTGCACACAGGGAGGTTAAAGTAACAGTGACCTCAGTCTTTATTAAGACACTCCAGAGTGAGGAACAGGCCTTCGGGGCCGGCTTATATACAGTGCTCCAAAGGGATGCTGGGGTCCCTTGGGACTTCAGGAGATGCGCTCCCTGGTGGCGGAACATGGGAGTGCATGCTTTACAGATAAACAACATCACTCCCCCACCGACCCCGCCCCCCCCCCCCCCAAAGTCAAAGTGAAAACTATTTACAAGGTGAGGCGGTCGGGAGCCTTTCCCTGGTGGACCGCCTCGGTACAAATGTCTGTTCTGGTGTGTTGGCTGTGCCCTCGCTAGGCTGGCATGATGTTGGCCCTGCAGGGCTGCTGGGTGAGCCTGGCCTTGCTGGGCTGTTGGGCATGGTGGATTCGATTTCCTGGTCCGGCGTGGTGTCATTGATCCTTTGGGTGTGTGTTGTGGGCTCGAAAAAGGTGGTGTCTGCTGTGGGTTGTTCAGGGCAGTCTGTGAACTGCAGCCTCGTTTGGTCCAGGTGCTTTCTGCAAATTTGTCCATTGTCTAGTTTGACTGCAAACACCCTACTCCCTTCTTTAGCTTTCACCGTACCCGCGATCCACTTGGGACCATGTCCATAGTTTAGCACATACACAGGGTCATTCAGATCAATTTCCCGTGACGCAGTGGCGCGACCATCGTTTATATTTTGTTGCTGCCGCCTGCTCTCTACCTGATCATGCAGGTTGGGGTGAACCAGCGAGAGTCTGGTTTTAAGTGTCCTTTTCATGAGTAGCTCAGCCGGGGGCACCCTTGTGAGCGAGTGGGGTCTCGTGCGGTAGCTGAGCAGTACTCGGGACAAGCGGGTTTGGAGTGAGCCTTCTGTGACTCGTTTGAGGCTCTGTTTGATTGTTTGTACTGCCCGCTCTGCCTGCCCATTGGAGGCTGGTTTAAGCGGGGCCGAGGTGACATGTTTGATCCCATTGCGGGTAATGAATTCTTTCAATTTGGCACTGGTGAAACATGGCCCGTTGTCACTGACCAGTATGTCAGGCAGGCCGTGGGTGGCAAACATAGCCCTCAATGGTGGCAGTGGCGGTGCTTCCCGACATTATTTCACATTTAATCCATTTTGAAAAAGCATCCACCACCACCAGGAACATTTTACCGAGAAACGGGCCCGCATAGTCGACATGGATCCTCGACCATGGTCTGGAGGGCCAGGACCACAAACTTAGTGGTGCCTCTCTGGGCGCGTTGCTCAACTGAGCACACACGCTGCATTGCCGTACACAGGACTCTTAGTCAGAATCGATATTGGGCCACCACACGTGGGATCTGGCTATCGCTTTCATCATTACCATACCTGATTCGAGATTCGAGATGAATGTCTCCCTGCCCTTTTTGGGTAGCACTACGCAGTTATCCCACAACAGGCAGTCTGCCTGAACGGACAGCTCGTCCTTTCCACTGCTGGAATGGCTTGATTAGCTCTTGCATTTCAACGGGGATGCTGGCCCAGCTCCCATGCAGTACACAGTTTTTTACTAGGGACAGCAGAGGATCTTGGCTGGTCCAAGTCCTAATCTGGCGGGCCGTGACCGGTGATTTATCATTTTCAAACGCTTCCATGACCATCAACAAGTCTGCGGGCTGCGCCAGCATCAACAAGTTTGCAGGCTGCGCCATTTCCACCCCCGTGGTGGGCAGTGGTAGTCGACTGAGAGCATCCGCACAGTTCTCAGTGCCTGGCCTGTGGCGGATGGTATAGTTCTACGCTGACAGTAATTTATCCCCTTGTTTTCAGCGAACAGGGATATGAGGGGCTTGTGATCGGTTTCCAGCTCAAATTTGAGGCCAAACAGGTACTGATGCATTTTCTTTACCCCGAACACACACGCTAATGCCTCTTTCTCAATCATGCTGTCGGCCCTCTCTGCCTTAGACAAGCTCCTGGAAGCATAGGCGACAGGTTGCAATTTCCCCGCAACGTTAGCTTGTTGTAATACACACCCGACTCCGTACGACGATGCATCACATGCTAGCACGAGTCTTTTACACGGGTTATACAATATAAGCAGCTTGTTGGAGCATAAAATGTTTCTGACTTTCTCAAAAGCAATTACTTGTTTTTTTTCCCCATAACCAGTTCTCACCTTTACGTAATAACAGATGTAGGGGCTCCAAGAGGGTGCTTAACCCCAATAGGAAGTTACCAAAATAGTTGAGGTGTCCCAGGAATGACCGCAGCTCCATGACATTCTGTGGCCTGGGCGCGTTCCTGATAGCCTCTGTCTTGGCGTCTGTGGGCCGAATGCCAGCTGCCACGATCTTTCTCCCCAAAAACTCTACTTCTGTTACCATGAAGACACATTTCAACCTCTTCAGCCGCAGCCCTACGCGATCCAGTTGCTAGAGGACCTCCTCCAGGTTTTGTAGGTGCTCGACGGTGTCCCGACCCGTGATCAATATGTCGTCCTGAAAAACCACCGTGCGTGGTACCGACTTGAGTAGGCTCTCCATGTTTCTCTGGAAGATCGCTGCAGCTGACCAAATTCCAAACAGGCATCTGTTGTGGATGAACAGTCCCTTGTGCGTGTTGATGCAGGTGAGGCCCTTCGAAGACTCCTTCAGCTCCTGTGTCATGTAGGCCGAAGTCAGGTCGAGCTTGGTGAACGTCTTGCCTCCTGCCAGCATCGCAAATAGGTCGTCTGCCTTAGGTAGCGGGTATTAGTCCTGTAGCGAGAAACGATTAATAGTTACTTTATAATCGCCGCAAATCCTGACCGCGCCATCACTTTTGAGTACTGGAACAATCGGCCTGGCCCACTCGCTGAATTCCACTGGGGAGATGATGCCCTCGCGTTGCAGCCTATCCAGCTCGATTTCCACTCTCTCCCTCATCATGTGAGGTACTGCTCGTGCCTTGTGGTGAATGGGTCGTGTCTGTGGGACTAAGTGGATCTCCACCTTCGGCCAGAAAAGTTTCCAATGCCTGGCTCAAAAAGGGAAGAAAATTTGTTAAGAACCTGGGTACATGAGGCCTCATCGACATGTGATAGTGTTCGGATGTCATCCCAGTTCCAGCGGATTTTGTCCAGCCAGCTCCTTCCAAGCAGTGTGGGGCCATCGCCCGGGACAATCCAGAGTGGCAGTTCATGCACCATGCCCTCATAGGTGACCTTGACCATGGCGCTGCCCAGGACAGTGATAAGCTCTTTGGTGTCGTTCTCAGTTTCGTGTGGATGGGGCTCAGGGCTGGTCTGAGTGCCTTGTTGCAACACAATCTATCAAACCATCATTTTACTCATGGTGGATTGGCTAGCGTCAGTGTCCAGTTCCATAGCTATGGGTAGGCCATTCAATTTTACGTTTAGCATTATAGGTGGACATTTCATCGAAAATGTGTGCACCCCGTGTACTTCAGCATCTGCCTCCTCTTTTTGAGGCTCGAAATTGCTTTGATCCACCATGGAACGATCTTCCTCTACCACGTGGTGGTTAGCAGGTTTTGCAAAGGTGTGAATTGCCTTGCATTCATTCTTTGTTGCGGATTCTGAGTCATCTGGGTCACCTGAAGCCTGCTGGCACTTGCAGACGCGAGGTTTCTGCCCTGTACCTTTCTGCTTGCAAACACAGTTCCAGTTAATTTATGAACTTGTGTGCTGAGAGATTTGTTTGGTGTTATCACTGGTGGACATAAACACCTGTGCTATCGCAATGGCCTTACTGAGGGTCGGTGTCTCTACAGTCAAAAGTTTTCGTAGGAAGGTCTCGTAGCCAATGCCCAGTACAAAAAAGTCTCTTGAGCACTTGCTCCAGGTAGCCATCAAACTCATATTGTTCTGCAAGTCGCCTTAGCTCGGCGATGTAGCTCGCCACTTCCTGACCTTCAAATCGCTGGTACGTATAGAAGCGATACCTTGCCATCAGCATGCCCTCCCTCGGGTTAAGATGCTCCCGAACCAGCATACGCAGCTCCTCATATGACTTATCTGTGGTTTTCACTGGAGCCAGAAGATTCTTCATGAGGCTGTAGGTCGGTGCCCCGCAGACCGTGTGGACGACCGCTCTCCTTTTTGCAGCGCTTCCTTCTCCGTCCAGCTTGTTGGCTACAAAGTACTGGTCTAGCTGTTCGACATAGGCTTCCCAGTCCTCACCCTCCGAGAACATCTCCAGGATGCCCACAGTTTGCTGCATCTTTGCGTTGGATTTGTGTACTCGTCACCAGTTATTGTGTTCCTAACACAGATGAGACTGCACACAGGGAGGTTAAGTGACCTCAGTCTTTATTAAGACACTCCAGAGTGAGGAACAGGCCTTAGGGGCCTGCTTATAAACAGTGCTCCCAAGGGATGCTGGGATCCCTTGGGACTTCAGCGGATGACGGAACATGGGAGTGCATGTTTTACAGATACACAAATGATACTATGTCCCTTAAACTGCTCCTGGATCTACCCTCTCTTGTCTCCGAACCAGGACGCTGGTTCGTTGATACTCCAAGCTTTCTTCACACTGTCTACAGGTCAACCGTATGCCACCACAGGGACTCAGACTTGAACCTCTGACTCTTTAATATAGTTTCCTCCTTGTCCTCTGTTTACAACTAGGGCATGTCTCTCCTAATTTCTGCTGTTCCTACGTAACCTGAATATGTGCTGCTTTGGGCTTGAACCCATTATTTTTATCTCACTGTTTTTTTCTCTTGGATCCTCTCAACCCTTCTCTCTGTCTCATTCCCTTCCTGTCACTCAGTCATGTCACCTTTCACTTCTGCCCTCGTGGGTACTTTTCCACCCTAATACTTACCCGATGCAGCACTACTCCTCAGCTTTCCTACTGCTGTTCCAAGCTTGAACCCCACTTGAATAAGCACACGGCTACCCTCCATGCCTCTCTTTACATTCTACGAAGGGTCCATCAATGCAACCATCACTGCTTGGTTGCAAGCTGCAACTCCAGTTGCCCCATCCTCCTCTCCCACTGGCCAGAAAGCCCGCTGGCTAATGTTGCCCACCTCCTTTCTGTTCCACTCATCCCACCCAATGCTACCCTCTTGGATTCTGCCAGCGGATTATCAATCACCACTCCTTTCCGCATTGACCACCAGAAGGTCCATTCACACACGAACTAGTCCTTGACAGCCACAATTGTTATGAATGATTGCATTGACATCATGGCTTTTGATTGAAACTTTGTTCGTGGGTGATGATACGTTGCTTCTTTCTGAAGTGTCCCCACCTAGCTATAATTTCAACTACCTGCCCTGCCCAAACTACAGCAGTGGTGGTGTGGCTTTTACCACCATGACACATCCTGATCAGTCCCCCTGCCACTCTATACCTTCTATTCCTTCAAAGATCTCATCTCGTTCCACTCCTCTTGCCTCTCCGTTAGAAACATAAATTTCTAACGCCCCCTGCAAGCCCCATAACAAGTTTCTTACCGAAATAGCCTCCCTCTTCCTCTCTCAGCCTTTGCACTGTGTGAGTCCTCATTCTCCATGATTTCAATCTCTCACATTTCCTTGTGTCCCTCACCACCCACATCTCCCTACCCCCTTCCAGCCCGATTTCTACATCCGTTCCTCAGAAAAACTCCCCCAAATGGCTTGCAACTTCCCTTTCAAACGCTCAACAGCTTAGCCGTTGGTCCTTGGCCCTGCATTCGCCACAATACTTCTGCATCTGCCAATTGCTCAGCTTAATCCCTTTGATGCCCTTGTCCCCAATCACTGTCTCTATCTCGGTCGTTCCCTTAGTATGGTCCCCATTTTCACTTCAAGTCCAAGGGCGACGGATATGATCGTATCTGGTGCACAACTGATTTAACCCATCAATCAATGGATCTGGCGCATTTAGACCTTGCTTTCCTCTGCTAAAACTGGTCACCATTGCAGGATCATCCTTGAAAGCAAAGATAACCACTGGCTTCTTTCACCTGCCAACCATCTCTTTAAATCCGCTTTATAAATGGGAGTTGTTGTTTATTACAAGAAAGAAATATGCACCGGAGCAATTTAAATCAGCAGCTAAATTGGCGACACAATATTTACATCCATTGGTACATCAAACTTTTTTCTGTGTCCCACATAATTCATTGCTCCAAAGTCAGAGCAGCAGTGGGAACTTCATCCAGCTCCAGCCGCTCACCCTCATCCCCATGTTCTTGATCTGGAGGGTTGGATTGGAAGATGTTCTCCTTTTCAGGCTCGTCTGCGTCTGAATCTTCTTTTGCATCATCAGGGTTGGCCTCAAGTTCTGCAAAATATAACAAAACACAGACAAATGGTTAGCAGCAGAGGTGGGGGCAGGGTGGGTGGCATGAGTAGGCTCACACATCGCAGGCCAGGCAGCAGGCTGATTTGAAGGACCATGATGAATTTTCAGGATTTGCCCTCTCCCTCGAGTGTGGGCCCAGCTCGTGCAGTGGTGATTACTTTTCTCCAAGCAGGCCCCATCAAAGCAGCGACCCTCTCTTCCAAGGATGTCAGTGGCTACAGATTTGTCGGGCCTCCTCCTGTTCGAGTTCTTTCCCTTTTATTATGTGCCACCTTCCTCTGCAAAGATGAAAATCTAACTTTTTAAAGAGGGTGTCTTTCTGCTGGGTGGGACATACAGATGGTCACATTTACAATTGCATTTCCATTGAATAAATGAAAATATTACTTACATTAACTACTTGACCAAAGTCCTGCCACTTCTTTTTACACTGGCCTCCAGATCTCGTGGTGGTCACCATTGCACAGTAATCTTCTTCTGCAACTTGGTTCCAGCGTTTCTTCTTTTCATTGGGTGGAACCTTTATGTGACTTCTGCTGGTGTCCAGCTCCTGCCATCTGTTCTCAATCACAGTAACTAGTGCCTCCACTTCTTCCTGTAAGAAATTCTTGATTCTTGCACCGAGTTGCATCTTGTACTTCTGCAGCTGCGATTTTTTTTTTCCCCAATGCTCTCATGCAGCACTTTATCTCACATACACAACTGGCTCTTTAAAAATGGCCGATTGCCAATTCGGAGCTGTACTGCGCATGCGCGTCCATTGCAACGACGTCAGAAACATAACTTTTTTTTTTCCGCGCATGCGCAGAAGGTGCAGCATTGTTTTATGGCGCAGACAGAAGGCTCCAGCCCCCGAGGCGACTGGACAAGCTGCGCGGCACCAAATTCGAATTATACATCGGGGAAGCTTTGGCAAATTATTTCCGGTGCATTTCTGGCCTAGAAAAATGGCCGTGACTCTGGCAATATGCCAGAAAACGGGCTTGAGGAAAATTGAGCCCAATGTTTTATGTTTTATGCTTTCACAAGGTATAATTGGATTAGTCTTGCAAAGCGCATTCTGCATCTGACTGGGCTGCAAATCACAACACCTGAACTGTTTCCTGCATAGTTTATTTTTTGATGGCACACATCTGTCTCTCTATAGAACCTGTTAAATAATAATTTTCTTCAAAGAATCCACTATCTGATTAATTATAGTTCAAAAGCTATTGGGTCTAACTTCAGGATATAATTTCTGTTGTTAATGCATAATACTCCCAGGCAGAAATGATAACACACTCACTACATTCCTTCAAGCAAGTAGTTAACAGTAGTCAGTTTTCCCAATTAGGCCCAATTAAAATTCTATACAAAAAGTTATCATTTTCAAATATTAACATTTAACACAAAGCGAATGCCAGCTCTGTTACAGCGGAGGAATTGTTCAAGATTCTTTTTTTAACAGGAGGCTATCGTCATTCATTTAAACTGTATGAAGGTTTTATGGAACAATTTTATTCATTCCTGGGATGTGGGCGTCGCTGGCAAAGTCAGCATTTATTGTCCATCCCTAATTGCCCTTGAAGTGGTGAGCCACCGCCTTGAACTGCTGCAATCCATGAGGTGAAGGTGCTCCCACAATGCTGTTGGGGAGGGAGTTCCAGGATTTTGACCCAGTGACTATGAAGGAACAGCAATATATTTCCAAGTCAAGATAAGTGTGTGACTTCGAAGGGAACTTGGAGGTGATGGTGTTCCCATGTGCTTGCTGCCCTTGTCCTTCTATGTGGTAGAAGTCTTGGGTTTGGGAGGTGCTGTTGAAGAAACCTTGGCGGGTTGCTGCAGTGCATCTTGTAAATGGTACTCACTGAAGCCACAGTGCTGGGAGGGAGTGAATGTTTAAAGTGGTGGATGGGGTGCCAATCAACCGGCTTGCTTTGTTCTGGATGGTGTCGAGCTTCTTGAAAGTTGTTGGAGTTGCACTTATCCAGGCAAGTGGAGAGTTTTCCATCACACTACGGACTTATGCCTTGTAGATGGTGGAAAGGCTTTGGTAAATCAGGAGGTGAGACACTTGCCCCAGAATACCTAGCCTCTGACCTGCTCTTGTTGCCACAGCAGTTATGTGGCTAGTCCAGTTAAGTTTCTGGTCAATGGTGAGCCCCCAGGATGTTGATGGTGGGGGATTTGGCGATAGTAATGCCGTTGAATGTCAAGGGGCGATGGTTAGACTCTCGCTTGTTGGAGATACTCATTGACTGGCACTTGTGTGATGTGAATGTTACTTGCCACATGTCCCATATCAGCCCAAGATTGAATGTTGTCCAGGTCTTTTTGCATGCAGGCACGGACTGCTTCATTATCTGAGGAGTTACGAATGGAACTGAATACTGTGCAATTCATCAACGAACATCCCCACTTCTGAAGGTCATTGATTAAGCAGCTGAAAATGGTTGGGCCAAGGACACTGATCTAAGGAAATGCTGCAAAAATGTCCTGAGGCTAAGATGATTGGCCTTCAACATCTATAACCATCTTTCTTTGTGCTAGGTATAACTCCAGCCAATAGAGAGTTTTCCCCCTGATGCCCATTGACTTCAGTTTTACTAGGGCTCCTTGATCATAAAATGATTACAGCACCGAAGGAGACCATTTGGCTTGTCGAGTCCGTGCTGGCTCTCTGCAAAAGCACTTCAGCTAATCCCTTTCCCCATAGCCCTGCATTTTTTTTCCTTCAGGTACTTATCCAATTCCCTTTTGAAAGCCACTATTGCATCTACCTCCACCACCCTCTCAGGCAGTGCATTCCAGATCATAACCACTCGCTGTGTAAAAAGGCTTTTCTTCATGTTACCTTTGGTTCTTCTGCCAATCACCTTAAATCTGTGTCCTCTGTTTCGCAACCCTTCTGCCAATGGGAACAGTTTCTCTACCTACTCTGTTTCGACCCCGCATGGTATGAACACCTCTATCAAATCTCCTCTCAACCTTCTCTGCTCAAAGGAGAATAATCCCAGCTTCTCCAGTCTATCCATATATCTGAAGTCCCTCATCCATGAAACTATTCTTCTAAATATTTTCTGCAACCTCTCTAAGGTTTTCACATCCTTCCTAAAGTGCTATGCCCAGAATTGGACACAATACTCCAATGTTTTAATAAAGGTTCTTCATAACTTCCTTGACTTTGTACTCTAGGCCTCTATTTATAAAGCCCAGGATTTCATATTCTATTTTTAACCAATTTCTCAACCTGCTCTGCCACCTTTGGCAATGACGTGCACAGATACCCGCAGGTGTCTCTCTCTTTCTTTCTTTCTTTCTTTCTTTCTTTCTCTCTCTCTGTCTCTCTCTCTGTCTCTCTCCTGAGACAGTTGGAGCTGGTGCTCTCCACTCTCTCTCCTGCGACAGTTGGAGCTGGTGCCCTCCACACTCTCTCCTGTGACAGTTGGAGCTGGTGCTCTCCACTCTCTCTCCTGTGACAGTTGGAGCTGGTGCTCTCCACTCTCTCTCCTGTGACCGTTGGAACTGGTGCTCTCCACTCTCCTGTCCTGTGACAGTTTGAACTGGTGCTCTCCACTCTCCCTCCTGTGACAGTGGGAACTGGTGCTCTCCACTCTCTCTCCTGTGACAGTGGGAACTGGTGCTCTCCACTCTCTCTCCTGTGACAGTTGGAACTGATGCTCTCCACTCTCTCTCCTGTGACAGTTGGAACTGGTGCTCTCCACTCTCTCTCCTGTGACAGTTGGAACTGATGCTCTCCACTCTCTCTCCTGTGACAGTTGGAACTGATGCTCTCCACTCTCCTGTCCTGTGACAGTGGGAACTGGTGCTCTCCACTCTCTCTCCTGTGACAGTTGGAACTGATGCTCTCCACTCTCTCTCCTGTGACAGTTGGAACTGATGCTCTCCACTCTCTCTCCTGTGACAGTTGGAACTGGTGCTCTCCACTCTCTCTCCTGCGATATTTGGAACTGGTGCTCTCCACTCTCTCTCCTGTGACAGTGGGAACTGGTGCTCTCCACTCTCTCTCCTGCGACAGTTGGAACTGGTGCTTTCCACTCTCACGTTAGTGTAGGAGGGAGGGCTTTAGTTTCCTGAACAATTGGGACCGCTTCTGGGGAAGGCGAGATCTGTACAAGTCGGACAGGTTACACCTCAACAGAGACGGGACCAATGTTCTCGCGGGTGGTTTTGATAGTACGGTTGGGAGGGCTTTAAACTAGCTTGGCAAGGGGATGGCAACCCAGGAGAGGGCTCTGAGCTAGTTAGAGTGGGTGAGAGCTCAGATGAACAGAACCCCAAGAAAGAATGCAAAAGGCAGAAGGCAACAGAGCAGAGTAGCACTGGGGTAAGTGTAAACCACAAGGTGATAGGAAGGGACAATATGTATGAATATAAGGGGGCTGCAGGAGGGGTCAAACCTAAAAATCATGGTTTAAAAACTAGTATTAAAACACTCTACCTAAACGCACACAGCATTTGAAATAAAGTAAATGAGTTGACGGCACAAATCATTACAAATGGGTATGATTTAGTGGCCATTACAGAAACGTGGTTGCAGGGTGGCCAAGACTGGGAATTAAACATACAGGGGTATCTGACAATTCGGAAAGATAGACAAGAAGGGAAAGGAGGTGGGGTAGCTCTGTTAATAAAGGATGATATCAGGGCAGTTGTGAGAGACGATATTGGCTCTAATGAACAAAATGTTGAATCATTGTGGGTGGAGATTAGAGATAGTAAGGGGAAAAAGTCACTGATGGGCGTAGTTTATAGGCCCCCAAAAAATAACTTCAAGGTGGGGCGGACAATAATCAAGGGAATAATGGAGGCATGTAAAAAAGGAACGGCAGTAATCATGGGGGATTTTAACCTACATATCGATTGGTCAAATCAAATCGCGTGGGGTAGCCTTGAGGAGGAATTCATAGAATGCATACGGGATTGTTTCTTAGAACAGTATGTTACAGAATCTACAAGGGAGCAAGCTATCTTAGATCTGGTCCTGTGTAATGAGACAGGAATAATAAACGATTTCCTAGTAAAAGATCCTCTCGGAATGAGTGATCACAGTATGGTTGAATTTGTAATACAGATTGAGGGTGAGGAAGTAGTGTCTCAAACGAGCATACTATGCTTAAACAAAGGGGACTGCAGTGGGATGAGGGCAGAGTTGGCTAAAGTAGACTGGGAGCACAGACTAAACGGTGGCACAATTGAGGAACAATGGAGGACTTTTAAGGAGCTCTTTCATAGCGCTCAACAAAAATATATTCCAGTGAAAAAGAAGGGCGGTAAAAGAAGGGATAACCAGCCGTGGATAACCAAGGAAATAAAGGAGAGTATCAAATTAAAAACCAATGCGTATAAGGTGGCCACGGTTAGTGGAAAACTAGAAGATTGGGAAAATTTTAAACGACAGCAAAGAATGACTAAGAAAGCAATAAAGAAGGGAAAGATAGATTACGAATGTAAACTTGCGCAAAACATAAAAACAGATAGTAAAAGCTTTTACCGATATATAAAATGGAAAAGAGTGACGAAAGTAAATGTTGGTCCCTTAGAAGATGAGAAGGGGGATTTAATAATGGGAAATGTGGAAATGGCTGAGACCTTAAACAATTATTTTGCTTCGGTCTTCACAGTGGAAGACACAAAAATCATGCCAAAAATTGCTGTTCACAGGAATGTGGGAAGGGAGGACCTTGAGACAATCACTATCACTAGTGGGGTAGTGCTGGACAGGCTAATGGGACTCAAGGTAGACAAGTCCCCTGGTCCTGATGAAATGCATCCCAGGGTATTAAAAGAGATGGCGGAAGTTATAGCAGATGCATTCGTTATAATCTACCAAAATTCTCTGGACTCTGGGGATGTGCCATCGGATTGGAAAGCAGCTAATGTAACGCCTCTGTTTAAAAAAGGTGGCAGACAAAAGGCAGGTAACTATAGGCCGGTTAGTTTAACATCTGTAGTGGGGAAAATGCTTGAAGCTATCATTAAGGAAGAAATTGCGGGACATCTAGATAGGAATAGTGCAATCAAGCAGACACAACATGGATTCATGAAGGGGAAATCATGTGTAACTAATTTACTGGAATTCTTTGAGGATATAACGAGCATGGTGGATAGAGGTGTACCGATGGATGTGGTGTATTTAGATTTCCAAAAGGCATTCGATAAGGTGCCACACAAAAGGTTACTGCAGAAGATAAAGGTACGCGGAGTCAGAGGAAATGTATTAGCATGGATCGAGAATTGGCTGGCTAACAGAAAGCAGAGAGTCGGGATAAATGGGTCCTTTTCGGGTTGGAAATCGGTGGTTAGTGGTGTGCCACAGGGATCGGTGCTGGGACCACAACTGTTTACAATATACATAGATGACCTGGAAGAGGGGACAGAGTGTAGTGTAACAAAATTTGCAGATGACACAAAGATTAGTGGGAAAGCAGGTTGTGTAGAGGACACAGAAAGGCTGCAAAGAGATTTGGATAGGTTAAGCGAATGGGCTAAGATTTGGCAGATGGAATACAATGTCGGAAAGTGTGAGGCCAGCCACCTTGGGGGGAAAAAAAAACAGTAAAAGGGAATATTATTTGAATGGGGAGAAATTACAACATGCTGCGGTGCAGAGGGACCTGGGGGTCCTTGTGCATGAATCCCAAAAAGTTAGTTTGCAGGTGCAGCAGGTAATCAGGAAGGCGAATGGAATGTTGGCCTTCATTGCGAGAGGGATGGAGTACAAAAGCAGGGAGGTCCTGCTGCAACTGTACAGGGTATTGGTGAGGCCGCACCTGGAGTACTGCGTGCAGTTTTGGTCACCTTACTTAAGGAAGGATATACTAGCTTTGGAAGGGGTACAGAGACGATTCACTAGGCTGATTCCGGAGATGAGGGGGTTACCTTATGATGATAGATTGAGTAGACTGGGTCTTTACTCGTTGGAGTTCAGAAGGATGAGGGGTGATCTTATAGAAACATTTAAAATAATGAAGGGGATAGACAAGATAGAGGCAGAGAGGTTGTTTCCACTGGTCGGGGAGACTAGAACTAGGGGGCACAGCCTCAAAATACGGGGGAGCCAATTTAAAACTGAGTTGAGAAGGAATTTCTTCTCCCAGAGGGTTGTGACTCTGTGGAATTCTCTGCCCAAGGAAGCAGTTAAGGCTAGCTCATTGAATATATTCAAATCACAGATAGATAGATTTTTAACCAATAAGGGAATTAAGGATTATGGGGAGCGGGCGGGTAAGTGGAGCTGAGTCCACGGCCAGATCAGCCATGATCTTGTTGGGTGGCGGAGCAGGCTCGAGGGACTAGATGGCCTACTTCTGTTCCTAATTCTTATGTTCTTATGTTCTTATTAATGTTGGGGAAGTCCAGAACCAGGGGTCATAGTCTAAGGATAAGGGGTAAGGCATTTAGGACCGAGATGAGGAGAAACTTCTTCACCCAGAGAGTGGTGAACCTGTGGAATTCTCTACCACAGAAAGTTGTTGAGGCCAATTCACTAAATATATTCAAGAAGGAGTTAGATGTAGTCATTACTACTCGGGGGATCAAGGGGTATGGTGAGAAAGCAGGAATGGGGTACTGAAGTTACATGTTTAGCCATGAACTCATTGAATGGTGGTGCAGGCTGGAAGGGCCGAATAGCCTACTCCTGCACCTATTTTCTATGTTTCTATGTTTAAAATTGTTTCCATTAGTTTATATTGTCTGTTCTCGTTCTTTGTACCAAAATGTATCACTTTGCACTTTTCTGCGTTAAATTTCATCTTCCATGTGTCCACCCATTCCACCAGCCTTGAAGTCTGTCACTATCCTCCTCACTGTTCACTGTACTTCCAAATTTTGTGTCATCTGCAAATTTTGAAACTGCCCAAGTCCAAGTCATTATATATCACAGGTGATCCCAGTACCGACCCCTGGGGAACACCACTCTATGCCTTCCTCCAGTCTGAAAAACAACAGTTCACCACTGCTCTCTGTTTCCTGTCACTTAGCCAATTTCATAAGAACTTAAGAACATAAGAATTAGGAGCAGGAGTAGGCCATTCGGCCCCTCGAACCTGCTCTGCCATTCAATAAGATGATGGCTGATCTAAATCAATCCACTTTCCAGCACTATCCCCATATCCCTTGATTCACTTAATATCCAAACACCTATCGATCTCTGTCTTGAATATACTCAAAAGACTGAGCCTTCACACCCTTCTGGGGTCGAGAATTCCAGAGATTCACCACCCTCTGAGTGAAGATGTTTCTCCTCATCTCAGTCCTAAATGGCTGACCTGTTATTCTGAGACTGTGACCCCTGGTTCTAGACTCCTCAGCCAGAGGAAACATTCTCCCTGCATCAAACCTGTCGAGCCCTGTAAGAATGTTGTATGTTTCAATGAGATCATCTCTCATTCTTCTAAACGAGAGAATAAAGGCCTAATCTACTCAATCTCTCCTCATGGGACAGTCCCCTCATCCCAGAAATCAGTCTGGTTAACCTTCACTGCACTCCCTCAATGGCAAGTATATCCTTCCTTAGGTAAGAAGACCAAGGGTTGGATTTTATGGCTTGCTTGCGCCTCAGTTAGTGCCCCGTAGGGACGGTATGGGTATTTCTAGGCATTATGGCGGGCGTCCAGCTTTTAGCACCCAGCCGGCAAATTCGGCTCATGGTTTGCGGTGGCTCAAAAACTTAGCACTCCGGCCTTTAGTTTCATTGAGATGATGATGTCACTCGTCATGCAATGCTCCGCGAGCGCCCCCGAATGCAAAATTCGGCCCTAATGCCTCATTAAACACGCACCCCAGGAAACGTCTGATAAAACAGGCATTCGCAGCAGGCAGTGTTGGCAGCATTTTTAAATGGAGGGATAAGGATCCTACATCGCAGGTCATATTGACTGCAATGGTGGCGCACATCTCGCTGCTTGAAGCTCCGACGTGAAAACGGCACTGTTATCTGCCGTTAGTGTCCTTACAGCGTCGGTGAGAGAATTTAATGGAGGCAGTACTAGTTTGCCAGCGTATCATGCTGCATGCTATTGCCAGGCTGAGAGAAGGGCTCTTGACCATGTCGGCCCATGGATCGGGAGAGGCCAAAGATGTCTGGGGAGGAGGGCCTACCCTCCCACAGGTTTATAGGCACGATCATTCATACATCCAGCTCTCGGAGGAGTCGTGAGTGAGAAGGCTGTGCTTCCGAAAGGAAGTGCTGACGGAGATATGCTATCTCCTCCAGGCAGACCGATGCCCGAACCATTCTGGAGGCAGCCTTCAATATTCTCCAACAGTTATCTGAATTCATTGTGGTGTGCTGCATGTTGCACAAATTGGCCATCATGAGGGGCCAGGCATTTCCAGTGGGGATTGCAGCCACACCTTAGGAGGAGGAGGAGGACGACGAAGAGGGGTCTGGCAAGGCACCCATTGGATAGCCACCCCATCCATGGGGAGGCAGAGTGGAGATGCAGCCGGACCAAGAGTCGCATGTCGCCAGCTTATAATGGAGCGGCTCTCTGAAATGGAGGAAACTGAGGGATGGAGCTAATACTGGACACGCAATGTCCTCCCATAAAGGCACATCTCCGGTAACCGTTGTAATGATATACAAGAAACCAGTGGCAAAGGATGAATCTTAAATTTTACTGCAACAAAATAATAAAAACTACCCCCACCAAAAGAAAACCATACAATATCGAGTACAGCGTCGAGAATCTGGAAGCCTTGGGACCGAGGTCGCTCCGGATTCTGTGTATTTCCGGACTTGGGAACGTCATTATGACTAGGTCAGCGGTGGCCCGAGGCGGGGGAGAGGTTGGCGGTGGCTCGAGGCAGGGGTCCGGATTCCGGAACATTTTCCGGATTCCGGAGGACCCCACCACGGATAGTCCCGGTGTCTGGATTCCGGAACAGTACGGATTCCAGAACTCTGGATTGGAGATGCTGTACCTGTATGATGCCTTGTTGCAGGGCACTGAACAACAATGAAGTCCTTTTAATTCAACACAACTTTTTTAACGCCGCGATTTTTGGTTGCGGTGCAAAAACTTCCTTTTGTAATACCTGATTTTGCATCCCCGATCATGGAACCTTATTTTTTTCCAAATTTTACAGACGAGGCACAAACTTTTCCCAGGTGGTATCAGGACCGCCCCACTGCCATTACCGCCCCGAAATCTCAAAAGCTGAAAATCCAGCCCCAAAACTGCACACAACTCCAGCTGTGGCCTCACCAGGGCCCTGTATAATTGCAGTAGGACGACTTTACTCTTGGGGGACGAAATTGCCCTTTCTTTAAGGCCATGGCTGCCTGAAAACGGCTGCCATGGGTCGGTGCTGACTGACCATGAAGGGTCCGCCATTTTGTATATTACCCTCCTTTAGCTTTGGAGTGGTGCAGGGGACCGCCCTGCCTATTTTCCTGCCATGTTGTGCACAAGCCGATCCCTTACCGACCGACGGCGACCCCCTTTCTGAAATTGCCCGGTAGGAAATTGCCCCACAGGAGCAGCCCCACAGCAGATCAGTGCCACTGACAGCTTTTTCTATCAGTATCCTTTTTGTAGCTGGGTGACATGGCCACCCTTAAAAGGGAGGTGGTGCTGCCGGCGATTCCATTTTAGTTTTTATTGTCTGCCGAATGCCAGGTTGAACCAACCATTATGCCCTCGGGTTCGGCCAGGCTGCCAGCAGTCAGACTGGCACCCCTCTTGGGTGCCAGGCCACTGGCCCAGCTGGAAACTCTCCTTGATGGCCCAGTGTTTGCCAGTAAAGTGGCTGCAGAGTTCGCAGCGGCTCTCCCCTTTAACAACGAACGCTAATGACTTGGACCGTCGGCCACACCACCCCGCGAGTGACGGCCACTCCGCTCTTTTGATGAGACCATTTCCGCCCCCTTCAAAAAACCCCACAAAGACCTGGGGTGGACGGAACCTTTTGAAATGGGTAGATGCGTCCCGTTTCGGGCGGAGGGCAATTTCGGCTCCTTATACTCAAATCCTCTTGTAATAAAGGCCAACATACAATTGCTTTCTTAATTGCTTGCAGTACCTTCATGTTAACTTTCAGTGATTCGTGTACAAGGACACCCAGGTCCCTCTGAACACCAACATCTCCCAATATCTCACTATTTAAAAAATACTCTGCTTTTCTATTTTGCCTACCAAAGTGGATAAATCTTTCTCCACGTTTTATTCCATTTGCCATGTTCTTGTCCACTCACTTAGCCTGTCTATATACCCTTTGTTGTGTATGGAGAAAGAGTCAGACTGAGCTCAAAGTAAAGTGTGACCTTAGTCTTTTATTGCAGATCTCTAGAGAGCCTCTCCGACCTGTGAAGCCTCCTTAAATACCTATGCTCCCAAGGGATTATGAGATCCCTTGGGACTCCAGGGGATGAGCCTTTTGGTAGCTGTACAGAGTAAATATAAGTCCACAGAGATAACAACACTCCACCCCCGAAGTCAATAGTGTAACTATTTACAATGTGAGTCGATCTGGGGTCCTTCTTGCCCTGGTTGATCGTCTCGTTGTGAAAGCTAGTGTTTTTGAATCATTTGTTGGGCCCTCGCTGGGCTGCTGTGCAGTTGGCCTTGCTGGGCTGCCTGGTGTGTTGGGCCTTGCTGAACTGCTGTGGATGATGGGTTCTGCTTCGTGGTCAACCGTGGTGTCTGTTGCCACTGGTGTGTATGTTGGGGGATCAAAAAAGGTAGGCTCCAAGATGGGTTGCTCAGGATAGTCCGTGAATCTGAGTTTGATTTGGTCCAAGTGGTTCCGGTGAATGAGTCCATTTGAAAGTTTGACCCGAAACACCCTGCTCCCCTCTTTGGCCACAACAGTGCCAGGAAGCCACTTGGGACCTTGTCCATAATTCAATACAAATACAGGATCATTGATTTCAATCTCGCGTGACACATTTGCACTATCATGGTATGCACTTTGTTGAAGCCGCCTGCTCTCTACCTGTTCTTGTAGATCAGGGTGAACTAACGAGAACCTTGTCTTAAGTGCTCTTTTCATCAGCAGTTGGGATCCGAGTGAGTGAATGGGCTCTCATGCGGTAGCTAAGCAGGATTCGAGATAGGGGAGTCTGCAGGGAGTGTTCAGTTACCCTCTTCAAGCCTTGCTTAATGGTTTGCACTGCTCTCTCTGTCTGACCATTGGATGCTGGTTTAAACAGGGCAGATGTGACATGTTTGATCCCGTTATGGGTCATGAATTCTTTGAACTCGGCACTGGTAAAACATGGCCCGTTGTCACTCACCAGGACATCGGGTAAGCCGTGTGTGGCAAACATGGCCTGCAGGCTTTCAGTAGTGGCAGCGGATGTGCTAGCCAACATTATCTCACATTCAATCCACTTGGAGTACGGGTCTACAACCACAAGGAAGATTTTACCCAAGAACGGGCCCGCATAGCCAACGTGTACTCTCAACCACGGTTTGGAGGGCAAAGACCATAAACTTAGCGGTGCCTCCCTGGGTACATTGCTTAACTGCGAGCATGTATTACATCTGTGAATGCAGGACTCTTAAGTCCGCATCGATACCAGGCCACCACACGTGGGATCTGGCTATCGCTTTCATCATTACGATGCCTCGGTGGGTACTGTGGAGGTCATTGATGAAGGTGTCTCTGCCCTTCTTGGGGACCACTACTCGATTGCCCCACAGAAGGCAGCCTGCCTGTATAGACATTCATCTTTGCGCCGCTGGAATGGCTTTATCTCTTCCTGCATTTCCACTGGGACACTGGACCAGCTCCCGTGAAACACACAGCTTTTGACAAGAGATAATAAGGGGTCCTGGCTTGTTCCACCCCCGTGGTGGGCAGTGGCAGCTTACTGAGAGCATCGGCGCAGCTTTCTGTGCCTGGCCTGTGGTGGATGGTGTAGTTGTTTGCGAACAACGTGAGCGGCCATCTCTGGATGCGGGCCGATGCGTTGGTATTTATCCCTTTACTCTCAGAGAACAGGGATATAAGTGGCTTATGGTCAGTTTCCAATTCGAATTTTAGCCCAAACAGGTATTGATGCATTTTCTTTACTCCACAGACACACGCTAACACTTCTTTCTCAATCATGCTGTCGGCTCTCTCAGCCTTAGACAGACTCCTGGATGCATAAGAAACCGGTTGCAGTTTCCAAAAATCATTAGCTTGTTGCAATACACACCCGACACCATATGACAACACATCACTTGCTCGTACCAAACGCTTACATGGATCATACAACACAAGCAATTTGTTTGAGCATAACAATTTTCTCACTTTTACAAAGGCATGTTCTTGGCTTTTGCCCCAAACCCATTTGTCCCCTTTTCGTAGTAAGACGTGCACTGGTTCTAAAAGTGTGCTGAGACCCGGTAAGAAGTTACCAAAGTAGTTCAAGAGTCCCAGGAACGACCGCAGCTCTGTCACGTTCTGTGGCCTTGGTGCGTTCTCAAGTGCCTCCGTCTTTGCGTTGGTGGGCCTGATGCCGTCCGCCGCAATCCTCCTTCCCAGGAACTCTACTTCACGTGCCAGGAAAACGCACTTCGAGCGTTTTAACCTGAGCCCCACGCGGTTGAGTCGACTAAGAACCTCTTCCAGGTTCTGTAGATGTTCAACTGTGTTCCGACCTGTGACCAAGATGTCGTCCTGGAAGACCGCGGTGTGCGGGACCGACTTCAGTAAGCTTTCCATGTTTCTCTGGAATATCGCCGCCGCCGATCGGATTCCAAACGGGCATCTGTTATAAACAAAAAGACCTTTGTGCGTGTTGATGAGGTGAAGGCTTTTAATGATTCCTCCAGTTCCTGCGTCATGTAGGCTGAAGTCAGATCCAGCTTCGTGAACGTCTTTCCCCCCGCCAGCGTTGCAAAGGGGTCGTCTGCTTTTGGTAGTGGGTATTGGTCCTGCAGGGAGAAACGATTGATAGTTACTTTGTAATCGCCACAGATTCTGACGATGCCGTCTCCCTGGAGAACTGGGACGATAGGACTGGCCCACTCATTGAACTCAATTGGTGAAATGATGCCCCCTCTTTGCAGCTGGTCTAGCTCGATCTCTACCCTTTCTCTCATCATGTGCGGTACTGTTCTCGCCTTGTGATGGATGGGTCGTGCCCCCGGAATTAGGTGGATTTGCACTTTTGCTCCTTGGAATTTCCCAATGCCTGGATCGAATAGCGAAGGAAATTTGTTTAAGACCTGGGCACACGAAGTGTCGTCAGCGGGCGATAGCGCTCGGACGTCGTCCCAGTTCCAGCGTATCTTTCCCAGCCAGCTCCTGCTGAGCAGCGTGGGACCATCGCCCGGTACCACCCAGAGTGGTAGCTTGTGCACCGCTCCATCTTAGGACACCTTTACGGTAGCATTGCCGATTACAGGAATGAGTTCTTTCCTGTCAGTTCTTAGTTTCGTGCGAACTGGAGTTAAGACTTGCCTTGAGGCCTTGTTGCACCACCACAACCTTTCGAAAGTCTTTTTGCCCATGGACTGGCTCGCGCCCGTGTCCAGCTCCATTGACACCGGGAGTCCATTTAGTTCAATATTCAGCATTATCGGGGGACAATTCGTGGTAAATGTGTGCACCCCATGTACCTCTGCCTCCTCGGTCTGAGGCTCAGGTTCATCGTGATCCTCTGTGAATCTGTCCTCCTCTGCAACATGGTGGTTTGCAGGTTTAACAGGCTTTGCAGCTCGCCTGCACACTCGTTGGAGGTGTCCCATTGTTCCACAGCCCTTGCAACCGTACTCTTTGAATCGGCATGAATGGAAATGATGATCACCCCCGCAGCGCCAACAAGGTGTTACTGGCCTTGCATTCATCACCCTTGATGGTGGACTCTGAGACGTCTGCAGACGTGCAGCTGCAAGCATGTGTGACCTGCCCTGTACATTGCAATTTGAAAACAACATCACTTTGTTCGCAGTACTTGTAGCAGCACTTGTGTGCTAAGAGATTTGCTTCGTATTGTCACTGGTGGCAATGAACACCTGGGCTATCGCTATGGTCTTACTCAAGATTGGGGTCTGTACACTCAAAAGTTTGCGAAGTATGTTTTTGTGGCCAATGCCAAGTATGAAAAAGTCTTTGAGCATGTGCTCCAAATGTCCTTCAAATTCGCAATGTCCTGCAAGGCGTCTTAGCTCGACGACATAACTCGCCATTTCCTGGCCTTCAGACCTTTTGTAGATGTAGAACCGGTACCTTGCCATCAGAACGCTTTCCTTCGGGTTCAAATGCTCTCGGACCAGTGTGCACAAATCATCATATGATTTCTCCGTGGGTTTCGCTGGAGTGAGCAGATTCTTCATGAGGCCATACGTTGGTGCCCCACAGGCGGTGAGGAGGATCGCCCTTAGTTTAGCAGCGCTCTCTTTCCCATCTAGCTCATTGGCCACGAAGTATTGGTCGAGTCACTCCACAAAAATTTCCCAATCATCTCCCTCAGAGAATTTCTCCAGGATCCCTACTGTTCTATGCATCTTTGGGTTCGCTATCTGTATCTCGTCGCCAATTGTGTATGGAGAAAGCATCAGACTGAACACTGAGCTAAAAGTAAAGTGTGACCGTAGTCTTTTATTTCAGGTCTCCAGAGTGCCTCTCCAACCTGTGAAGCTTCCTTAAATACCTGTGCTCCCAAGGGATTATGGGATCCTTTGGGACTCCAGGGGATGAGCCCTCTGGTGGCTGTACAGAGCAAATATAAGTATTCATATATAACACCCTTGAGGTCTCGTTGCATCCTCCTCACAACTTACATTCCCACCTAGCTTTGTATCATCAGGAAACTTTGATATATTACATTGATATAGATTGTGAATAGCTGGGGCCCAAGCAGTGATCCTTGCGGCACCCCACTAGTTACAGCCTGTCCATCTGAAAATGACCCGTTTATTGCTATTCTTAACCAATCCTCAATCCATGCTGGTATATTACCCCCAGTCTTATTAGCCCTAATTTTGTTCAATAATCTCTTGTGTGGCACCTTATCGAATGCCTTCTGAAAATCCAGAACTCCAAACTCAAACTCAAAAAAAACTCCAACAGATTTGTCAAACATGATTTCCCTTTCATAAATCCGTGTTGATTCTGCCCAATTATTTAATTCTTTTCTAAATGTCTTGTTGCCATACACTCCACTATTTCCAGGAGGTTTTTCATGTCTTCTTCCGTGAAGACGCTGAAAGGGCTGGAATTTCATCAGCCTTCTGCCACGCTTTTCGGCGGTCTTTTCTCGTTTTGGGTGGAAATTCACCCGTTGGGAATTTCTTCGAAGTGTTCTGCTGGCGGTTTTGAAATACTGCTGGGGAGCGGACCACCGGCGTGCAACACTGGAAAAACCACTTCCGCCAAGTTTGGTGGTAGCGGTGATCTACAGTTGGGGAAAGAAACCACCGAGGAGAACCAGTCGGAGCAGCCCTTCGATCAGCAGTAGGTATGAAACCCTGCAAAAAAAGTTAAGATAAAGTTTTTTTTTTATTCTTTTGCAGCGATTCACTGGAAAAGGGTCTTGTGAATGTCTTGCGATTTTTTTTATTTTTTTATTTTTTGAAAAAATATTTTTTGTGTTTTTCCCCCCCTCCCTAGGCCCAACTCGTAGCCTCGGACTAAATTTGATGAGGATCAAGTTTTCCGCCGAGAATCCACGTACAATGCCGATTTTTCCCACCGGGTGGATTTTTCCCCATTTTTTTATTACTTTTCCGCCTTTCTTAATAGCAGAATCATAGCGTTTTTTGGCGGTAAACCGGTGGTGACGGTTTTTGATCAAATTCCAGCCCAAAGTATTTGTTTAATTTTTCTGCCATTTCCTTATTCCCCATTATAATTCCTGCTGTTTCAGCCTGTAGAGGACCCACATTTACTTTCGCTAATCTTTTCCTTTTTACATACCTATAGAAGAAGCTATTTTGTATCCATGCTGCCACCGTCCCTTTTATTCCATGGGCTTCAACTTTGTTGGCAAGCCTATTATGTGGCACTTTATCAAACGCTTTTTGGAATTTCATGTACACCACGTCAACCGTATAGCCCTCATCAACCCTCTCTGTTACCTCATCAAAAAACTCAATCAAGTTAGTTAAACATGATTTGCCTTTAACAAATCTATGCTGGCTTTCCTTAATTAATGCACACTCGGTCAAATGCTGCCTTGATGTTAAGGTTAGTCATTCTCATCTCACCTCACTTCACCTCACCTCACCTGGTCAACATGGTTTTAGGAGCAATAGTCAAGCCCTGCTAATTATTTAAATCTTTACGGAGATCACAAAATTAGAGAATTTCCATTATTCAGTAGATATAATTCACTTGGACGTTTAGAACTCGTGATAATGTTCTGCGTCTAAGATGTTTATATAAGGAAATGGTGCATGAAATTAATGGCAAGTTGGTTGGTTGGATATAGACATGGCATTCGAATGCAGGTAATAACAATGAATAAGAATATCTGTGGAACAGAAACTAATGAGGTTGATCTGGAACCCTTCTGTGAAGGCCAGAGGTCGATGGTCTCTCTAGATCCGTGGTGTCCAAGTCAGCATCTGCAAGTAGAGGACAAAATTTCAGTCTGTAGTGGGAGGGGGGTGGTGAAAGTGAGTTGTGAGCCGTTCCATCTCACATTATGCCAGCAAGGAGTCCCATCCCTACATGTCCACACAAATAATGGGCGACAAAGTCTGCGTTCAACCGCGAGTGCCTTAACATTGCAAGTACTTTCATACCATGACTGTCGCTGACACCAGAGATGAGTGTAGCCTTACCCTGCGATAGCACCGGATCTGCAGAAACCTTCACGGTTGGAATGTGGCGATGTTCCACCAATGCCAAACCATGCTCCTCCAGCCTGGTCAATTCCACCACATCTTGTGGGCCCCCTCTGGTCGCACTCAGGCTTGCCTGTTTGGCTGCTTGTTTTCTCTGCACAAAGAAACGTTGCAGCCTTTACCCCCTTTGCTCATGCCCCCCACACTCACACACACATCGCGCGCCCAACCTTTCTGGCCTTGGACAGGAGGGTCAAATAAATTTGTACTCACTTTAGCTGCCACTCCCAAATCGTTCCACCGTTTACGGCATTGGTCCTCATCCCTCTCCACGTTGCCCATTGCACTGACCATCTGACCTGTGTCCATCCAAAGACATCGGTATTGGGCTGGTGGAGGCTTATCATGCCCATCCTGGGTGAGTTCGCTGTACCTGTGCTCCACCTCTGTCACTAGCTCCTCCAACTCCTGTTCATTGAACCATGGAGCTCTGGGCCTGGTTCTGGCAGTCTTCATTGATGCTTTCTGGGCCACTCATCTCTATGATGAGAGGAATGGCTGCTAAACAGTTTGGTTATACATTTGTCACACTGCCCCCTCTGCAACTCAGACTGGCCCCTCTCCAATGCCACCTCTGCTCTCTAACCTCCAACTCTATCCTCTCTCTCTCTCTCCTTCCTCTCTTTCTCTCTCCTTCTCTCTCCTTCCTTCCTCTTTCTCTCTCCTTCCTTTCTCTCTCTCTCTCTCTCTCCTTCCTCTCTTTCTCTTGCATTCCTCTCTTTCTCTTGCCTTCCTCTCTCTCTCTCTCTCTCTCTCTCTCTCTCTCTCTCTCTCTCTCTCCCCTCTCTCCTTTCTCTCTCTCCCTCTCTCTCTCTCTCCCCTCTCTCCTTTCTCTCTCTCTCTCTCTCTCTCGCCCCTCTCTCCTTTCTCTCTCTCTCTCTCCTTCCTCTCTCTCTCTCTCCTTCCTCTCTCCTTCTCTCTCTCTCTTCTCTCTCTCTCTCTCTCTCTCTCTTTCCTCTCTCTCTCTCTCTCTCTCCTTCCTCTCTCTCTCTCTCTCTCTCTCTCTCTCCTTCCTCTCTCTCTCTCTCTCTCTCTCTCTCTCTCTCTCCTTCTCTCTCCTTCCTCTCTCCTTCCTCTCTCTCTCTCTCTCTCTCTCTCTCCTTCCTTCCTCCCTCTCTCTCTCTCTCTCTCTCTCTCTCCTCTCTCTCTCTCCCCTCTCTCCCCTCTCTCCTTTCTCTCTCTCCCCTCTCTCCTTTCTCTCTCTCTCCTTCCTCTCTCTCTCTCTCCTTCCTCTCTCTCTCTCTCTCTCTCTCTCTCTCTCTCTCTCTCTCTCTCCTTCCCTCTCTCTCTCCTTCCTCTCTCTCTCTCTCTCTCTCTCTCTCTCTCTCTCCTTCCTCTCTCCTTCCTCTCTCCTTCCTCTCTCCTTCCTCTCTCCTTCCTCTCTCCTTCCTCTCTCCTTCCTCTCTCCTTCCTCTCTCCTTCCTCTCTCCTTCCTCTCTCCTTCCTCTCTCTCTCCTTCCTCTCTCTCTCCTTCCTCTCTCTCTCCTTCCTCTCTCTCTCCTTCCTCTCTCTCTCCTTCCTCTCTCTCTCCTTCCTCTCTCTCTCCTTCCTCTCTCTCTCTCTCTCTCTCTCTCTCTCCTCCTTCCTCTCTCTCTCTCTCTCTCTCTCTCTCTCTCTCTCTCTCTCTCTCTCTCCTTCCTCTCTCTCTCTCTCTCCTTCCTCTCTCTCTCTCTCTCTCTCTCTCTCTCTCTCTCTCTCTCCCTCTCTCTCCTTCCTCTCTCTCACTCTCCTTCCTCTCTCTCTCTGTCTCTCTCTCTCTCTCTCTTGTCTCTCACTTTCCTCTCTCTCACTTTCCTCTCTGTCTCTCTCTCTGTCTCTCTCTCTCTCTCTCTCTCTCTCTCTCTCCTTCCTTTCTCTCTCTCCTTCCTTTCTCTCTCTCTCCTTCCCCTCTCTCTCTCTCCCTCTCTCCCTCTCCTTCCCCTCTCTCTCCCTCTCTCCCTCCCTCCTTCCTTCCTCTCTCTCTCCCTCTCTCTCCCTCCTTCCTTCTCTCTCTCTCCTTCCTCTCTCTCTCTCTCTCTCTCTCCTTCCTTTCTCTCTCTCTCTCTCTCCTTCCTTCCTTCCTCTCTCTCTCTCTCCTTCCTTCCTCTCTCTCTCTCTCTCTCTCTCTCTCTCTCTCTCTCTCTCTCTCTCCTTCCTTTCTCTCTCTCTCTCTCTCTCTCTCTCTCCTGTCTCTCACTTTCCTCTCTCTCTCTCACTCTCCTTCCTCCCTCCCTCTCTCTCGTCTTGTCTGTCTGTCTGTCTTTCTCTCTCTCCTTCCTTTCTCTCTCTCCTTCCTTTCTCTCTCCTTCCTTTCTCTCTCTCCTTCCTTTCTCTCTCTCCTTCCTTTCTCCCTCTCCTTCCTTTCTCTCTCTCCTTCCTTTCTCTCTCCTTCCTTTCTCTCTCTCCTTCCTTTCTCTCTCTCCTTCCTTTCTCTCTCTCCTTCCTTTCTCTCTCTCCTTCCTTTCTCTCTCTCCTTCCTTTTTCTCCCCTCCCCTCTCCCTCTCTCCCTCTCTCCCTCTCTCCCCTCTCTCCCTCTCTCCC